>NW_027526460.1:14409153-14975716 GCF_048455015.1 Haemaphysalis longicornis | reverse complement strand
CCTTAAATAAATGTTTAATCTCTCTCTCTCGAACCAATCAACGGGTTTCAATCAAGCAATTTCAGTCAATAGTAACTTCAGCTGGTACCAAAATGCATAGCACTCCTGCGTGGCCATTCCCCAAATTCTTCAGATTGTAATCCTTTCTCAGGTTTCATCTTCGGCTGTCATCTGCTTCCACCCGACAGTGTCTTCCTCACCCCAACCTATTCCTTGTCTCCCCACCTTCATAACACTCCTGACGTCCATAAGCATATGTGAGCGGCAGTTTCTAACCACAGTTCACCCTTGACCTCCCAGGCTTGAAGGCCCTGTTCGATGTGCAGCTTGGCTTCCGAGACACTCCACACCCTCCGACCGTGAGGTCAATCATCAATGGTGAGCCCCTGGTGGCTGACCTCTACTTCAGAAAGGTGCCCTTTGACAACATCCCCACGGACACCACTGAAGATTGCACCAAGTTCCTGTACGATCTCTACGTGGAAAAGGTGCGATTGTTCCCACATTGTTGAGGCCTCTGCCGTGCATCTCCATAGGACTTGTGAGGGCTTCTGTGTCGCTAGAGGAGACTGTTAAAGGGGCAGGCAATCGATTTTTGTGGAGTATACGCTCTCTATCACAAATGGAAGGGCATTACTTTAGACGTCTTGTGCTAAAACAGTTTTCCTGATAGGGCCCTATAACATTTGAAAGCGGAATATTTACATCTACAATATCTAAGTATGCTGGCAACTATAACAGTGAGCCACGCATCAACACACTTTTAACTGTATGCGAGATGAAAAGAGCTATTTAAAAAGGCTGTGGCTAGCGTTCCGTCCGGACGGAACAATATACAAGTGCTCAAGTTCCGTCCAGACGGAACGGAGCGCTGTGGGTTATCCTTCCGTCCAGACGGAATACAACTGAGAGCTTAGCGTTCCGTCCAGACGGAGCCGACGTGAAATTTGTACAGTTCGTCCAGACGAAACCAAAACCGGCTGATTAGACACTATTCTTAGTCTTCAGACACTTTCAAGTTTCTTATTGTGCGTTTTTCTCTCGAGTATTTGTATGGCCTCTCCAGGAAAGAATTGACGGGCATTTTAATTGAAAGTTTATTTCCAGTGCCCATTTACCGTCAACCATATCTGATGATTTTAGATGACAGTGTGTTGAAGTGTGTCAAGAAAATGTGCATCCAAGCGGCTGCAAAAACTTTCTTTTTTGAGTTGCACACATCAACTTTGCCTGTTAAAACAAAGCTCAATAGTAAAGGTGTATATGTGCCTTGGTCTGTTAACTGTCGCTTGTGTAACCAGCCGGAGACAATTGATCACTGCTTTGTTTTATGTCGGGATGCTGTGTTCTTTCGGGATATCCTGCAGCGGACTCTTAAAAAGAACATAGACATCACCCCCTACAGTATACGAAAAAGGACATAGGCATCACCCCCTACAGTATACGGTTCCTGCCAGTGATGAACTGTTCCGTGCCATATGACCTTTTCGTGCTGATAGGATTGTTTAGCCTATGGTAGTGTCACATTGTTGACCGCAATGCCAAGGAACCTCGTGGAACTAAGTCAGTTTTTCGCGAACAATGTGCGCTTGTGTACAGTGTCCATGCAGCGCAATCGCAGCTGCCGGACTGGTTGCATCTTCTTGAGGCGTGTGTGTGCCTGCCTGACTTTTAAATGTGTCAATGAACGTACCGTTATTGTAGTTAGGGTGGGGCGTTAAATCTCTTCAGGCTAGTTTTCCATGCAATAAAGAAAAAAAAATCAGATTTGGTGTAGAGCTTGCGCCTCAGATAATTGCACTAAAGTACCGGGTTCGATTCTCCATAGACGTTCTTTTTCTTCTTTTTTTTTTTTGCATGGTTGTGCCAGCGTTTTGTAACAGCTAACTTCGTGCCCACTTTACAATTGACGCGGTGAGAGCAGTCGGTCTTGATTTTGCACTCAACCAGCTGCTCCACTACCGCTCACTAAAGCCAAGGCCGACGTATCCATCACCAGAGTTCCGATCATCTGTAGTTCGTAATAGTGATTACTAATTAACGGTTATTCTGGCTAGTCAATGAGCGGAAGCGGTTCGTTTGGCTGGGTAAATATCAAGAAAGACTGCTCTCGCTGCCTGTTGTGAAGCGGGCGTGGTCGAGGTGGCGGCTTGGAGTTCCGTTTGATGTAGTTAGAGTTAGCCTGATCGCCTTTCTTGAGTTTTGTTGATTTTTCCCCAACCGGTCAAACCGCTTCCGCTCATTGACTAGCCAGAGTCACATTTGATTAATAATCACTCTAAATGATTAAAGATGATCGGCCGTCGAACGAATTGCCAAGCTCGAACACGCCCGCTTCACAACAGGCAGCGAGAGCAGTCTTTCTTGATATTTACCCAGCGGCAACGAACCGCTTCCGCTCATTGACTAGCCAAAATAACTGTTAATTAGTAATCACCATTACGAACTACAGATGATCGGAACTCTGGCAATGGACACATCGGCCTTGGCTATAGTGAGCAGTAACGGAGCGGCCGGTTGAGTACAAAATCAATTGACCGACTTCTCTCACCGCGTCATTTGTAAGGTGGGCGTGAAGTTAGCTGTTACAAAACGCTGGCACAACCACGAAAAAAAAAAGGGGGGGGGGCATGCCAGGGAGAATCGAACCCGGTACGATACTGCCATTATCCGAGGCGCAACCTGTACATCAAATCTGGAGACTGAGCATGGTGTCTAATCAGCGAGTTTTGCTTTCGTCTGGATGGGACGCTAAGCTCTCAGTTGTATTCCGTCTGGACGGAAGGCTAACCCACAGAGCTCCATTCCGTCTGGACGAAACTTTAGCACGTGTATATCGTTCTGTCTGGACGGAACCCTTGCCACAGCCATTTAAAAAACTGTCCCACAATAAAAGGTCGTCTTTCCTGTTACTTTACGCAATTGTGCTGGTTGTGCTGGTTGTGCTGGTTGTGCTGGTGATCGTCATTAGCGCGGCTACGCAAAGCGGTGACTAAATAACTGCGGCAGTGCAGTTTCTGCACTGCGGCAGACTTTTCTGCCGTTGTCGGAGGGACCTGTTTTTAGCGGGTTGCTAGTCGTCGGTGGCAATCTTCAATTACTGTCGTGAGCGAGCATGTTGTGCTTGGGAACCCCCTACCTGGCCTTGAAATGCTCGTTTCCGCTATTCTAAAACTGATGTGCTGATGCGAGCACGGCCGCACGGCAACTCGATGCGGGCTGACCGCCAACCGGCCCTGCTCTGCAGTAGCGGCAGAAGTAGGTGGAGCACGGCCGTCGACTGCTAAAGAAAAGTGTGACGTACCGCTGGGCAGAGCCGATGGCTGCGTGCATCTCAAACCAGCAAGGGCCTTGCCCTGTTTCTCTAGGTGGTCTTGCGCGTGGTCGGGGACGTCATAGCTTCCACAGTGCTTTGGAGGCGTGATGAGAGGGTAAAAGCTCTAGCCCTTAATGCTGGCCCCTTTTTAATGAATGATAACTCGGCTAATACTCAACGCTGTTAGACCATTTTTGCGGCAGGATGTTCCAGCGATTGCGCACGTAAAATCGCAACCTTTGGAGCCCTGGTTAGGGCCGCTTTAAATTGCAGGCCTGTTGTTGTCGTTGCGTAGGACAAGGAAATGGACGACTACCTGCAGACGGGCAAGTTCCCTGGCAGCGTGCGAGAGCTTCCCGTCCGAGTGTGGCCTCTCCTGGTGCTGTGCTTTTGGAGTGTGCTTCTGGCTGTGCCCTGCTTGTACGGCTTCCACGCCATGCTCACCAGTGGAAGCACACTGACCATCGTCCTCTTCTCCACCTTCTTCGCCCTGTGTGAGTCCCACTGACCGTCTGTTTCGAACAGTTCTCCCTTTTGATAATAGGAAATCTTCGACAAGCTTTCAAAGTGTGTGGAGCATGATTGGAGCGGCAGGTAACTGGTGGAAATTTGAGACGCAGCCCGCACGAGAAAGGCTGTGGCTTAAACAGTGAACCTCTTCAGGGTTTCTCTGAAAGGGTTCGATGTTGGGCTGGTTGGTCGAGCACATTTAAAGGGGTTAATAGTGCACCCAAAGATGAAGGACAGAAAGGACGCACACCGATATAGCACTAGCTTTCATACATCAAGGTACATTAAAAAAAAAAAAAACAAGTGAAAAAGCAAAAACAAATATGCTAAACCAGTACATGTGTTTATTGTCCCCTTCTAGAGCTGCGGGATTCCAAGTACGCAATCTCTGTCCGTGTCTGTGTCCTTCCTGTCCTTTATCTCTGCCTTCGCTATTCACCTCCTTAAAGGAGTTGCTTTGAACACACTCAAGGCATGTATTTCATGCTCTGCTTAGCTCAAACGCTTCATGCGTGATTACTCAGACATGCACGTTTTAATGGCGTCTTAGTGGGAGTCTGGTGAGATGTACAGCCTTGCAGCCACGATCGCCTCTCTTGTAGAGTTACAGAAGATTTTATGGCTTTTAAAATCATAAATGGCGTTTATTTGCAAATGAGCGGCAATAGGTGCAGTACTACTATTATAGCAGACTGCACCCAAACACCGTCACTTGCTGTAGTCATCTGTGTTGACATTTCTCTGGTTTCAAACTGTAAAAGCCTCTTTAAATGTAGTAATTTGTCCATAAAACATTAAAATGTAATACACTTTGTCTTTAGGACGCACTTGATGGGTTCTGTCAAGGGCGTTAGAAATACTACAACACTCAGCACTTCTGAAACACGCTTACGATGATTTCCACCAGAAATTGCTGAATTCCAGCCACCCATGCAACTGGAATCTAGCTTGCCACTTGTGATTTGCACTTGATTTAGTCAGTCAATGTCAGCTCATGCCTTTTCTTCAAGCCAGTCCACATATCTTACACAACCAGTCCTGAAAGCCGACTGCACTCAAATTTTCGCCAACGTAAAAATAATGTCATTTAATAGTACACATAAAAAGAGTGCTAACTGAAAAACACTGTTTCAAACTTCAACCCGGGAGACAAACGGCTCGTGAAAGTTGGCGCTTTGTAACTGAAGCTGAGAGAAAAAGGCGGCCATTACGGGTGGGTGGACGTGGAGTAGGTGATGGAACGGAAGTGAAGCGGGTGCATCGTTTCCAGCGGCCGCTTGCAGCAGCCTTTAAATGCACGTAGTATCGCCGTGTTTCACACTGTTATTTCTACAGAAGAACTTCCACCAACATTTTGCCAAGGCTAATGAGTGGGGTGCAATTACGACATCGCACTGCTGTCAACCGAGATGAAGTAGACCATTGGCAGTTATTTTTGCATAAGAATACCTGCCGGTGCAGCGATTCCTGCCATTGCAGATGAAAAGGCAGGTCCTGATTTACAAAGCTGTTTGCTCGCATACGGTATCGAAAAGCAGTTTTGGTTAACCAGCACCTTGGATATCATTTCATTTTTTTTTTTCTTTGACAGGAATGAATTGCGCACGGGCAGCGATCAATCACAGACTGTTTTTGCTGTTTATTTACGTACTTTGTGAATATTTCTCCAGTAACTTTCACCTTGCTGCACATCGAGGTCGAATTGTAAAATCAGTTTGGAACCGCATGTTAGCGCCCAGGGCTAGATGATACACTAAAATGCAAAGAAAGTTTGCTACTTTCTGCGGTTTTCTACTGTCACCAGGGGCATGTGCAGTTGATGACATTTTATTATCAAGTAAACTAAATTGCGAACACACTGCGAAAGTAGATACTTTATTTCACGATTGAGAAAATATTGTAGTCTATCGTTTAGAACAGGAGCAGTTTCACAAGCTGTCGCTCTTCACGAAGACGACGGCCGATTTCTGCGATTTGTCTTTACGCAGACATATTTGTTACCACAAGCAAGGCTGATTTTTTTTCACTCAAGGAAAAAGTAGCCCGAATGTATGTACCGGCGTTTAAGAACAACGCAATTTAGGTCGTCAAACTTTTGGAGATGTCTAGGGGTAGACGTGGTGTTGGGCCAGTCGAGATACAGATTGCATGTGGAAGTACGTCAAAGATTTATAATGGATTTTTTTTTTCAGTGACAGATGCAATAGAAATGGTAAATGTAGAGGCAAGTGCACGTGTTGCGCTATCTTTGTGGGTAAAAATTCTATTTTCGAATAATCAAGGTTTCGCTAACTCCAGAAGCATCGCAGGTGCGCGTATTGTTTGTGAGATTCTAATCTATTTAATTGCGTTGAAAAATTTAAGGCATGGGATGCTGACGGTGGTACAGGAAAGCAGTGTAGCAGAGAAACCCTTGCCGAATGCATCCCTGTGCATGGCAGTGCGCCATGCCAGTCGCCGCAAAAGCGCGAGCCCCCATGGGACAGGTTCCTATCCTCCGTCACAGGCCACTGGGAATTTGGCTACTCTCCGCCAAGCGCAAAAGTCGTCTGCTACAGATACTTTGAATGCTTGCAGTTATTGTACCATGTGGGTACCGGGCTTAGAACTTCACAATTGTGATTTTAGAGCTCAAACAACTTAGTATTTGTATCAAATTTTGGGGAGGAACAATTAGAGTGCAGTTGGCTTTTAAACAGTACAATGATAGCTGCATTGAGGACATGGGTAATTGCTCACTCTGATAAACAATGTGGCATCTGCCTCAATATGGCTGGCTAGCATCGACTGTAGCTGTGGCTAATTGTGGCTAGCAGTGGCTATTATTGGCTACCCAAAATTTTTAGCACAGCCAGGGGATTACATGTCCTGATGCTGTTATTTTCATTAAAATAAACGCAAGAAGGGCAATGGCAGATGATGGCGACCCTGAATTCTGCATAACTAGATACATGACCACCACAGTTAGGAAGAATAAAGCTGTAAAATAGATGCATCCGTCTATTGCATGGTGGGGACACAGCCATCTGGGCCAGCCAACCTTTGTGTGCAGTGTGTACTTCACATGCTCTGGGATAGCTACCCCCTGATTCCTGAGTGCCTTTCACTTTAATTAGGCATCCTAATTGCACCTTTAGTAGTGGCCACTGTGTGCCTAACCTGCATTTATAATGAAAAAAAAAAACTTGGTTTGATATTTATTTTATTTTTTCTGCTGTTTTTGGCAGTAAGAGGGATGGCTGAAATTGGCAGTCTTCAGTATACGGATGACAGCTAAGGGGAAGGTGATATCAGACCTGCTCGTTGCCAACCGGTCGTCGTTTTCCTGCTTCTTCTGCAGTGTTGTCCGTTTTCCACTGGATGGTCAGCCTGTCCGACATAACCAAGACTTCCGCATACGGAGCCGCAAAACGATCTGCAGCTGCGGAAGCTCAAGCCGATAAGCCTCGCGCTAACGGCGATGCTTCGAGAAAGGACGGCGTAAACAGAAGTTCATCATAAGGTGACGCCAAAGACTCCTGAAGCGTGTCACCCGTGCCGTGTGTGTGTGTGGGTAAATATATATATACATACATATTTATATATACGCACTTTTGTGGCCGCTCCTATGGTGCAGACAAGCTCCCCCTCTTCTTCTTGGCCTCCCAGTTCATTTTTCTTCGCCTTCGTCTTTCCTTTTTTTCAAATATGTCGTGTATTAGTGTCGTACTTGTTGAGCTGTCCATGAGTAATTTGGCCGGCTTGCGTTGGTTTTAGTCACCTTGTGTTTTTCCTTTTTCTTCTCTCAGCGCCATACCTGAGCATTGCCTATAACACCTGTGTGCATTACAAACGAATCAATAGTTTGTGATGCTAACCAGACTTTTTTTTTTTTGTGTAATATCAGGACCAAATGCCTATGGTCAAATTCCAATTAGTGGTGATTTGACCGCTTTGTTCTGTGTTTGTTATGCTTACTAGTTCCCCCTCCCTTTTTCTTGCCACCAGGTATGCATGGAATGTGTGCTAAAGGAACGTAAATTGACCTGGTTGAAGTTCTAGTTGTGCAGATGAGAGGCGTGTGTGGAAGATGGCTGCTTGTAGGATGCATGTTATGTCCCCTTTCCCCCCCTTCCCCCCCCCCCCTTTTTTTGTCACTGTGCCACGTCTCTTCTAAGTGAGGTTTGGTCTTTTCCATTTCCCCATACTTAGCTAGATACTTTCTCCTTACTTGCATGTTCCATCTTCGCTCTTAGCTGTCCCTCATGAATCGAGAAGAGATTTGAATGACCTTGTTTGAAGAGCCTACTAGCTGTGATATGCTGGTTGTCTGCCAAGAAATTTCCTTTTGGATAATTTATTTAATCCAATAGAACTACTGGCTAATTGATGATATTGTGTATGTTTATTATTTGTTTAACGGAAGGCCAGATGTCGTACATTTGACAGATGTCGTACAGATGTCGTACATTTGATCCTGGTGCCGCGAGCAGCGTTGTTTTTAGAGATGACGCATGTAAACCCGACTAGGCTCTTTATTGTGAGGCATGCATTTCACTGCTAGATGCTCATTTGTGTTATTGCCTAACTTAATTAAGACTCGCTTCCACCTCTCCGTGTCTGGATTCTTGTCCCACTGGCCAAGCTAAGTATCCACGAACTTCACTGAGCTGATGTTTTTTGCATGCGCGCTACTTGCATAACTTCATCAGCATTACTTTTGTTTACATGTGGGAGGGAAAGTGTGATTGATATAGTGTCGAGGACGAGCCGTCAAAATTAAGTGAGAAATTTTTCGGTCACATGTAGGCAACCTGCACACACAGAGACACTTGTATTTTGAATAGCAGTTGCCTATGGCCGCCAGTCAAGTGTAAGTACAAAACAGAGACAATATTTAGGTGTGTTTTTTTAGGAAAAAGCTGAGTGTAAAAGTGAATGTTGGTTGAGTCGTCAAGAAAGTATGCTATCTGAGAAAAGTTATGACCGATGATTTCAGCACTAAATTTGCAATATTGAGTAGCCTCCTGCGCTTAATGGTCAAGAAGAAAGGACACGGTTTTTAAAACGGGAAATAGGTTGTAAAAACTGGTTTACGATGGCTGTCTTTTCTTTTTGATGTATGAATTTAGCTTGAAATGTGCAGCTTAATTTACTTCAACACCTTGACGGTGTTTTATGCCTTTCTTCATTGCACTGTTAGCTCCTTTGGGCATAAGAGCAAATAATGCTTGTTGCAGAATTTAAATCGGCACTCTCGTTACTGGGAGAACATTTAAAATATCGATGCTGTTTGCAAATACTAATGACTTATTGGGCATATTTACTATTGTATCTTGGTTGCCATTTTATTTGCCTTCTTGAAAAGATTCAATGTCATATGCCAAAGTAAGACTGCAAAGTGTCCTTTGATTGTAAAGTACATGCACTACTGGGTGTTAAAGCAAGCTGACAATTTCTCAAGATAAAAGTGCTGGGAAACATTGAGAGTAACTATTCCCTGATAAATATGTGGAGGAAACTTTTGTCACACCTACATTCCTTGCTTCGCACCAGTGTCTTTAAATGTAGAAAGTATATATTATTTAGTTTGTGTTTTGTTTTGTATTCAATGAGTGCAATAACACCAGTCTGAAAAAACAAACAAAAAAAGTTTTCTAGGTACAGCCGGTAAAACGTGAGGTGCCTGGAAGTCTCGAAACATTTCTGCCGAAAAGGGAAATGTAAGCTGTGGTTTTTTGCTAATAAGCTTTGGTCGAATAAACATTTTCTTACCGTCCAGTTTGTTCTTGAGGTAGTGGTTCCTTGAAATAGAAAAAATTGTCATCAGCAAAGCTGTCCCTTTTTTTTTTTTCCAGCTGGTTAAAGTTATTGATGCGTGGGGCTCATCAAGTTTGCGCTTGTGATGTCCTCCTGTTAAAGCTGTACAGTATTCTGTGTGCTTTGATGTTGAGCAAGTGGTGTCGAGTGTATACTTTGAGTAATATACTATTGCCAATGTCTGTCGCACACATTTTTCTGGCTTTGTCTCCTTTTTCAGCTCTTGTGAAAAGATGTTCTAACCGCAGGCAGCTTAACCTTAGCCTCCCACCATGGTCCTGTGTACAGTGTTGCCGCAATGACATTGTTTGAAGCCTCTTAATGTTTGGAGGCAACGTTATCACAACCAGATGGGCGCAATTTGTGGGGCCTTGCGTTAAATCGAAGTGACACGTGTAAGGCGCTACTAAAGTGCACGTTAAGGGCTACCGAGTACATAAGAGCTTACTGTCTTGTCATTACAGTGCATGTTTTGGTGACACTTTCAGCAGTGACATTTGTGCAGTATGTCCATTACGATACCGTGGGTGGCTTGAAACAAGTGAAAGTGAGTTTATTCTAGTTTGACAGTATGATTGCTGGTGCAGTCGATACCCAGTTGAAAGAATTTTTCCGTTTTCTCCTCTTCGGTTCATTACTCTGTATGACCATCGTGTTCGCTATGACTCGCTTCAAGAAATTTGGCAATATGTATGTCGATGCTCTAGTGGACAAGTAATTAGTCAATTGCCCATGGTGCAAAGGGGAAAAGAGAGTGAGGTTGCTAACACTGTGTACTCCAGACCCAACATTGTCTCAGACTGCAACGTGCTGGCTCCGCCAGCATGAAAAACTGAATACAACTGAATTTTGTGATAGTAAAGAACCTACTTTTATCAGAAATTTCAGGCCGAATGAAACTTGATGCAGAAAATCTACAAATCTCGTATAAAATAAAATTATGTTCTTTGTGAATTTGGCTTACCAGGCATGTTTACAGGCTTATAAAAAAGAAATCTCTTGTCTCGGTGTCACATATACGCTGCTAAAACATTGCACAATATAAAGGCATAACACGTACATTCTGACACATTGCTGTTTTACGTTAAAGCATATTGTAGTGAGGATAGACTGAGAACTTCAGTGATCACTTGAGCTTTCATCAGAGTGCAGTATATCCATCGAATTGTCAGTTGAAACAGCTGGGCCCTGCTTGCACCACCTTACGCCACCTTTTGGGTGGACGCCGTTTCGTGATATAACGTGCGACACCATTGCCCTGTGTGTCTTGTGGTGTGCTTTGACTCAGCATTATGTGGGCTAGTTAGAAAAATTATTTGTCTCCTTTAGTAGTTTAGCAAAAACTTAGCCAGAGGTCGCTTGCATAGCAAACCCGATGCCCAGTGCAAAAGGTGGCTAGAGGCTGTGACGAACATCCAAATGTTGCCTGACAACTTGGCAGTCCCATTTGGAAATAAAAATGTTGCTGCTCTAAATGTGCCAATATTTTGGAAAGCTGGAAAGGAGTCTGGATAGCTGTGTGCGAATCAAGTTCACATCATAGCTGTGTTTAAAGGCAGGAGCATGGATCAAACGGCACACGGTGTACTGTCTGTCTTTTACTTTTGATCCTGTTGTCAATACAGAGTTACAATGGGGATTGGCCCTAAGCTGATAGTTTGCCAGCTTAGGTCTTTGTGAAATGCAGCTGCCTGGAATGCACTTATACTTCTAGTTGTTTCTTGTTTCTGTAAGCTGGGAGAACGACAAACATAGATCTGCATTGCAGAGCATACAGCGTCTTGAGTGGGTAGATTCTAGTCGAAGGAGACTTTTCACTGGTGACATATGACAGCATCGTAATGAGTGGTTTGTTTTACCAAGTGAGCACATAGTGGAGCTTACTGTGCCAAGAATGTCCATTGTTGTACTATTGCCTAATATTATTCTAACTAGTGTTTTGAATGCGCTTCACTGTATTGCAACTTGTAGATTAGGTTGAGTAATTTCACTTGGTCTGTTTTAGGGCAAGATGCAAGCATGCAACAGAACCGGCCATGATCTTAGTGTTGAAAGAGTTATCTTGGGATGCTGCTCCCATCTTCCTCTTGGTTTGAAAGTTGATCGAAAAAGGCGGTTGTGATAAATGCATTCAAATTGACAGCTTAGCTTTTAGAAGGGAAAGAAAAGCTACTGTGTGGAAATATGGTTTGAAGAGGCCGTAGTGGCAACGGTGGTGCTTTTGAACTTTTCAGAAGGTAACTGCAATATGCAGAATGTGTGACAAAAAATATTTCGGCTCCTTTTTTGGTTCCTGTACAAATATAGATGAAACGTAACAGCATTTCTTGGGTGCATTTTCCATGCAGCTCCCATGTTGCTTTCAGCACAGATGCCACATATCCTGCCTGATAGCACGCATCCTTGTTGGTCTTCTCGTGTTTGGAGTGTTATGCATTACTATCTGTCATCGAAGTGATGTGATTCCGTCGCCGTTGCAACTACTCTTTTCTCTCACCTGGGCGCAGTAGGTAGCTCCATTTACCAAGAACGCCAACTTGTGGCACCGTTTCCCGGCACACATCCACACCACTAAACCTCCATGTTCATGCTGTGCCACACCGACACCACCACAGTCTACGAGGGGTTTGAGTGACGCAAACAAAGGGTGCAGTTCCTTGCACACACCTTCCCAGACAAAAATTAACACCTCCAAACAAAGACTGTTGTCCAAGAACGGCGCACCACACCTGTTCACACGTAAAAACGCAGTTCGCTAGCGAACAGGTGTGTTCCATTTCCCTGAGTGCAATGTTTCTTATTGGTTACAAAGTAAAGCATTCTTTGACAAACAGGGGCTGGAAAAACCGACCAAGTTGGCATAAACAGTGGAAAGTCACACAGTTTCTGTACATGTGAATGAGTTGGCCAGGGTGCGTGGTCCATGTTGCACGTGGTGGGAGAGTGCCATTGCAAGTGTCACGCAGTCACGAGTTGTCACAAGACGTGTTCGGATTGCTTGGGCTGCACACAGTGGCACCTGGTAGCTGTTGAAATCATTTCGCTGAGGCCGTGGCTCATATGATTCGATGAGCACGGCGCGTGACATCACATGGTGGCAGTTTACTGTTGACTTGCCAAAAAGTGGTGGAGGATTCAAGAGGGAACACAACTTGAGAAGGCGATGCTGTTGGGACTATACTTTACATTGCGAGAGCATGCAGTGAATGCACAGGACAGCAGCTGCTTGGGTTTTGTTTTTTCGTAATCAGTGGGCCTATTTCAGATCATTACAATAGCTTTCAACATTGGTTACTTTCCTAATTGAATCTCGTGTTAATCTATGAACTGTTTAACAAGTTTGTTATGATAATTATGTGCTCAATCTTTTCAAACCAGAGCTACACCCGAGCTGTAAGACGCACTGTAATAGATGGCACTCAATTAATTTGGACTTCTTGGAGGGGATGTCAATTGTGCGCCAAAATCTCGACACATCAGCGTTTTTTTTTTTCGCCATCATGAAATGGCCATCACCTGTCCATGATTAAACCCGCGTCCTCAGGCTCAGCAGCACAATGCCTTAGCTACTGAGCTGTCGCGGCGAGTACGACTTATTATTCTAGCAATGGTAGACCTTCAGCACCTGAATATAAGTGCCTGTGTGCCAAGATTTCAGTCCATGTAAAAGATGCCCTGGTGGTCCAAATTATTCCACTTACATCCACATGGTGTGCCTGATAGCCAAGGTTAAGCTTCGCCTCACAAAACCTGGAAATTGTTTTAGCGGCTACGAATACCACACAATTCTTTGGAGCAAAACATAGAGGTAATCTTATTCCCTTCTCAAGAAACAAGCCTGGCTGTCCTGTGCACACGGGCAGATCGCGGAATAGTCGTTTCGGCATGCCCTAACGTCTGTTCCCCTTTTAGCACTGTCAACCTTGCGCGACGTCAGAGTGATGTCACGCAGCACTCCTGCTAGCTGTCCACATCCTGCGGAGCCCGTGCAGTGCCGTTCTGCTCGGCCACGCCGGCCGCGACTGTGCTCACTTTGATCTCCTTGGTGTCCTGCCGGAAGGTGAGGAAAGAGCTGCGCCGGTTCCTCTTGGGCTGGAACAGCACTATGTAGACTCTCGGCAGAAAGAGAAGCACCAGGACCACGAAGGAGGAGATGCTTATGGCCAGGCATAGGGCGAGCTCCCTGTTGTTCTCGCTGCCGATGTAGACCGCGATGTAAGCAACCCAGATAACGACCGTGGAGTACATCGCAAAGCCGATCATCTTGGCCTCGTTGAAGTTCTCAGGAACGTTCCTTGTCTTGACCGCGTACACTGTGCATAACGCGATGAGGAAGAAGTCGTAGGCGAGTGGAAGGAAGCTGGCCAGTTCGCTGGTGTCGCACAGGAGCACCACGCGGTTGGGGGCTGGATAGAACTGGATGGTTCCCGGCCTCTGCACGATCAGCATTGTCCCTGTGATGATGACCTGTCCCAGGATCAGGACCCCGGTGGTGACCAGCTGCGCGGTGGTGCTCATGAAGCGGAGCTTCCGCTTGAAGATTCTGTACTCGCTGACGGCCAGTATTCGGGCGACGCGGTTAGTCTTAGTGAAGATGGCAGAATGTACGGCAGCCACACTGAGCGCGGGGAAGAGCCTCTCAGCGAAGCAGGACGCGGGGGACGGCTTGGCGAGAACGGCGAAGGTGCTCGCCTCGCTCAGTATGGTTCCGACGAGGATGACGAAGGACAGCTCCCGCGAGGACGCCTTGATGAGGGGCGTGTTGATGTAGCGTATGTAGACGGCACTGACGCATGCGGCTGTTGCCAGAGCCAGCGCCGAGATGACCATGACAAGAATGACTCCTTTCTCGGTCCACTGCAGGTACTTCTGCGGTATGGCGTCGCAACCTGTGGCAGTGAGGAGGCGAAAATTTATTTCAACACAAATTTATTTCTTGCAAGCATGCCGAATAGCACAGGCAGTGGAGTTGCCCCCCAAGTGTGCCCGAAGAACGCTGTGAAATGAGGGAATGGGAAGGGGTCAATGAAGAGTAGATGGGCGGGAATGACTTAAATCACCGTAACGGCCCCGCAGTACACGGTGATTGAATGTTCTGTCATATTTAGTGACGTAAAGCACTACAAGTTGATTATCTTGCTTTCAAATCTCAAGTTGCAGAGCCTCTATGCCTGGCACAAGGCACAAAGAGGCCACCCTCGCCTTACACTGACAGTACTCTCGGTGAGAATCTAAATAACTGTTTTCACACTTTCTGCTGCAATATGTTCAGTGCTTTATACACCAGTAGTCCGCCATAGTTATGTAAATAGAACGTTAGTAAAACTTTTTCCAAGTACTAGTAAATCGCAGGGGTGGAACAGCTGCGCTATTTGCGCCATTGAGCGCCAAACTTGTTTACTGCGCCATCCTGCTCCGAACCACCTCTGCAGCTGCTGCACCAAACTCGTTTATCAGCGCTGTCGTGCGCCGCAGCGCCCTAATTAAGCCGCGAGATACGACCGATGATGATGCCCTGTGCCCGAAAACGTGGCTGAAACATTGGGCATCCTCGATTTACCAGTCCTGGACGGTCCGCGGGCAGCCCACGGACTGCGTTTGGACCGTAAGTCACTTTTAGGAATACACGGAAAAATCGAGCACCGCGTCGCGTCTCGGGCAGTTCGCGGGCGGTCCGGGACTGATAATCGAGGAGGCCTATTGTGTTTTGGGTTGCAAGGTGGTTATGGTTTCGGTTTTATCAAGGCAATGAACGACCGCAGGCATTAGGCGCTTTCTCCGCCTTCACTTTGGATTTATTTGCGTCGCATCGGCACGGCTTTTTTTTTTGCCGGTGTCTGCCGCTTCGCCACAAGCACTGGAAAATGACCACAAAAGAGTGAAGTGTATTTGTGACACATACTGAACAGATAGAAAACAGAATAATATCCTCATGAAAGGTTCTTCAGTGAGACGTGTTGCTGGGCGAATTGGTTCATATTACAGAAACAAGAATTAGCGCAGCGAAAGACGCAGCGCCCATCCCGTCCTTTTCACCATCCATCTTTCGCTGCGCTAGATCTTATTTCTGTACATATCATGAAAGGTTGTAGTTTGTTGGAGATTAGCTACAATTTAGTCGATTATTTTCGACGAGTGTAGCTGCATGTATTGAACCAACAAGGTCATGGACGCTGTGCCATCGCAGGTTAATTTGGTTCGCCTTTGTTACAAGGTAATTACTAATTTTCGCCTGTTAACTTTGGGGCGTGGAACTTTGGGTTTGCTTATGTGGAAGATGGTACGCTCTCGTAACGTAGCTTAGGGCGTACGTTCGTCAACTCTCGCAACTGCGTGATGGGCGAAGACAAGGCTATGTTCTGCTTCGCCCGCACTGAAACCGCTGTTCGATAGAAAAACGTAGTGTCTAGAGTGCCGTCCGACGGCTCTTTAGCTGGCCCTTGCAGTGCCGTCTGACGGCGCTGATCGTCTGGCCGGTCCGGCGTTTGAAAGGATCCTGTACAGAGCTCTCAGCACACGGCCAGCACGAAAGAAAAGTGCTCAGTTCCTTATGACGTATCAGCCAGCTCAACATCGGACGCTCGCGGGCGGTTATATAAGCCGTTGTGTTAATGTATCCCTGTGAGCAAGCGAGCCGAAACCAATTAGGTGCAATGTGCGCGTATTCATTACCACTGGCAACTTTGTCCGCCACGTCGCAAAGCGATGAGGCGGCCTTCGCTATGCTTCGCTTTTAGTCGCTTTGCGACGGCGGAGCTGATCGCTCGTCCCTCGTAGCGCGACAACATCGCAAAACCGGATAGTTAATCAGGGCTGCAGAGTCACCTGACGTAGTCGGTAAAAAATGTTTGTTTACATCCGCAATGGCAAATGGCGGTGAGCCGCCGCCCGGTCTAAGTTGGCCTGGCCCGCCAAGGGGGGCCCGCTCGGCCGGCTAGCAGCATCCCGTGCTCACCGGCTCTTTGGTCAGTGGCTTTAGCGACACATGTACCAATCGATAAACAGCGTGGGACTCATCAGTGTGCAGAAACTACTTTGACTTGACAGAGCAAGCTTCATCTTCGTAGGTATAGCTGGATCCATAGCGGGACAGTAGGCTGACTTGCAGCCTTGTCGTACCTCTATCGGCGAGTAGTAAACACCCATAGAGTTTCAACGTGGAGTTCGAAGGTGCCAGAACTTTTGCGTCTGTGAAAAGAAGCGAACTTTGCGGTCTGCGATGCAGGTGTGGCGTGAAAGCAAACGTGTATTTCTTGCTGTAATAAGATGTTGAAAAGTGTCTGCTTGAGTTCGTTATATTTTCGACTCTTTGCGCAACCCGCAATGCTTTGAATATAATCTAAATCAAGTCGCATCATCTCTCGTTGCAAATGTAAACGCCGCTGCATCGCACGGCACGCGTCGCGCGCCCGACGTGCCTGAGTCACTGGGTAAGCGCACATTGCACCTTGGTTTCGGCTCGCTTGTTCACAGCACGACCGGCTTTATAAGTAAAGCCGGTCGTGGTTCACAGCTAGGGATACATTTACTTACCCATTCTGGATGTTCTAGCGCAGTTTAAGGGAAAAAAAACAAACAGACATACAGACAGACCAAAATTTCCGGGTTTAGGAAGCCCAAGAAAGACTAGCGTCTTTAAAACGACTTTGAATTGCGAAAGCAAGTAATCGTCATATATAGCTAGATGTATAGCGGGACGGTAAGCTGACTCACGACCGGCTGTATTTTGATACAGCCGGTCGTGGGCTGACTTGCAGCCTTTCGGTACTTCTATCGGCGAGTAGTAAACACCAACAGAGTTTCATTGTATGAAACTCTATGGTAAACACCGTGGAGTTCGAAGGTGCCAGAACTTCTGCGTCTGTGAAAAGAAGCGAACTTTGCGGCCTGGGATAGAAGTGGCGTGAAAGCAAACGTGTGCATTTCTTCCCGCAATAATATGTTGAAAAGTGTCTGCTTGAGTTCGTTATTTTCGACTCCTCCCGCAATCCGTAATGCTTTCGCCAGGTTAGTAGCACGTGTTTTAGAGTGATTTTTACCTGTTCTCGTCGTGTTCGTGTAACATTTAATTTTCTTTGACTGCGAATGGTTGAAGCACCAAGGAAGTCGTACAGGTCGAGTAGTAGCTCCGCTAATGAAATTACACTGCAGCTAAATGCAGTCGCATCATCTCTCGTCGCAAGTGCGAACACCGCCTCATCTCGCGACACTCCCAGCGCCCGAGTCACTGGGTGAGCGCACATTGTACCTTGGTTTCGGCTCGCTTGCTCACAGGCTAGCACAACGTCTCATCTAACCACCCGCGAGCGTCCGATCTTGAGCTTGATGAAGCGTCGTTAGAAACCTCTTTTCTAAGACGACTGAAGCTCAAAGGCGCCGTGCTGGCTGCGTGCTGAAAGGACGGCACGGGAGCGCACGCTTGCAGAGTCGTCGGACGGCACTTCAAGGCCCAGCTAAAGAGCCGTCGGACGGCACAAGCTAGGTGCAGCACTGTGTAGGCTACATTGTTGTCAACACTGCGCCCACTGACAGCGCCTATCTCGCCGTGAAGGCGGGAAAGGACATTCCCTTCTCCCCTCTCGGTAAGTGGAACCGCAAGGCCTCAGCGCCTTTCGTCGCTTCCATCGCGGTGAGTTAGGCGCCCTGAGGGGGCGGGCTTTTGACAACAATGTAGCCTCCACAGTGCTGCACCTAGCTTGTGGTATGAACTATAGACACTGTGTAGAAAAAAATGCAAGCTAACTCCTTTTTTACAGAATGCCGCCGTGAGTTCACTTAATTAACACTGCCGTTTACTGGACACAGAGCGAGGCCTTTTATCTAATCCCTTTAGACTCTGTGCCGCCCTTTGAACTGAGCGGTGATAACGCGGTGCACTCGCTGGGGCCGAAGGAGATAACTCCGCGTATTGTAAATTTCCAGATATGGTATGAGAACTGCGTTCCTTGTTCGGAGCAAGTTCTAGTGCATGATAGAACGCCTGATAAAGTAGGTATGGATTAAACTTCATTGGCAGGGCCCTGTGCTAGCCCCCTGTCACACGATTTTTCTGGTTGCTCCAAACAGCGTTTCTGAAAGCTTCATTTAAGCCTGCTACAATAGGTAATTTTGCCTGCTCCAAGGACTGCTCAAACCAGGGTGTCGAACCGGAACCGGAACCGAACCGAAAACCGGAACCGAACCCGAATTTTTGCCCGGAACCGGAACTGAACCGGAACCGTATTTTTTCCGCCATTTTGGAACTGAACCCGAACCGGAACGAATCGAAGGAACCGTTCCGAACCGGTTCCGGGGCTTCAAAAATGTGATTTCTAGTTTTCCAGTTCGGTACCCTACCTTGCGTCTGAAGATATTTTGCCACTCCCCAGACAGAACCATGAAATATTTTGTGTAGTCTGTAGTTCCCAAGGCCCATCATGTTCTCTTTTAATTATTTCCCTCAATTTAATGTAAAGTTGTCCGTATATACTATCAGTTTGCGTTAGGCACTGCCCATCTCTCCCAATTATCTTTTACGTTTAGAATAACTTAAGTTATAACGCATATTACGAGGCAACATATCATGGAATATTCTTCATGGTTTCTCTACATGGTGTTTAAAATCGCGTAAAGTTTTTAATGTCTTGTTAATTCGCATGCATCCCTGTCCGCTTGTGAAGGCCTTCAGGGACACCATCAGCAATACATCCATATCTTCCACTTATAGTTTGAATGGGCAGTTATATACAAACAGCACTGAGACACAAACACTCGCAGTTCTCAAAATTAACGTAACTTTTTCTTTTATACAGTGCCGTTGTGTCTTTCAGTTACTGCTATAAGAGAACATGAGATTTTAAAAAATGAGGAATCCTAATTTCCACTTTTAAAGTATATTTGATAGCATTTTTATGTTATCTCGAATCTGCTTAACCTTAAACTTAAGAGGTGAACGGATTGAAGTCGATTAGTGCGGGTTAGCGGGTAGACTCGCCACACCCCCTCGCCACATCGCCTCGCCACACCCCCTGTTTCCTGGACCACGTGTGGCTTTCGTGACGAAGTGGATCCTTTAAAAGAACGCTCCGTCCACCTCAGCATCACTTGGCAGCGGAGGCAGAGAACAGAACGGTCGCCTGATAGTCGCCTTCCTATTTCACAGGTTTGAATATTCTGCAGTAATCTTTGTTCGCTTACTCAGTGACTTTTTCTGTTGCCTCTGGTGCCAACCACCCAGTGTCATTGCTATTGTGTGCTTTTGTGTATAATCCCGCATTGCTTTGGTCATGAAAACTGACATTGCTGACCTAAGACGCGAGATCGCTGATCTTAAGCGTGAATTTCGAAAAGAAGTAAGGGAAATGCAGAAAAGCTACGATGAAATTAAGAAAGAATATGAAACCACTAGGAAAGAAACTGTGGAAATGCAAAAAGGCTGCCATTTCTTCAACAAAAGCTACGAGGAAATGAAAGAAGAATGCGAAACTACAAGAAAAGAAAACGCAGCTTTGAAAGTTTCAAGTTCGACGTTGTCATGATAACGGAAACCTGGTATACGAGTGACAAAGTGCTGCGCCTTTCGGACTTCAACACGTTCTTTCTAAATAGGTCCCACGGCGAGATGGGGGTGTGTTACAGCTCGTGTCTACACAGCTTTCTTGTAGTACAATGAACGAATTTTCGACAGTTACGACAGATTATGAAGCTTTAACGGTGCAATGTAAAAATGCTATTTTTGTTGTTGTGTACCGCCCCCCTGATGGACAACTCGAAAATTGTTTCGCATTTTTAGAAGACCTCCATTTTGTTTCGTCTTATGGTTTACAAATAACTATTGGTGGGGACTTTAACATTAACATATTATAGGCAAGCGCACATTCGCGTGGTCTAGAGCTCCTTTTCGGTTATTTCGGCTGCATGAACGTGATCAAAGAACCGACTCGTATGGGCCGTCTTTCATAAAGTCTTATTGATGTATTTATAACCAGTGATACAAGTAGCAGTACCATGTCCGGTGTGACTGGTGTACATATAGGTGACCATTTACCTATATATATGTTCTCAATGCACATAGAAATACTAAGATGTAAGCAATGCCCCGAATCTTTCGCTTTTCACGATATTAATCAGAATACTTTGACTACTTTTCGTCAGAAAATTCCCTCTATTTGGTGGAACCCTTTACTTCTGTGCACCTCTGCAGATGATGCCTACGATACTTTTCTAGAATCATATAAAGATGCATATAAAAAGTATTTTCCTCTTAAGATGGTCAAGAAAAATAAGAATATAAGGAAACCATGGATTACAGACGAATGTCTGAAGATGATCCGTAAAAAAAGATATATTGTACCATAAGTTTGTAAAAACAAAGAACACGGACGATTTTGTAGCCTTTCAAAAGTACCGAAACTTTGTGACAAAGTTCTTACGCTATACTAAAAAAATGTACTTCGAACATGTGTTTTCTGAGGCTTCCTCCCGGCGGGATGTCATGTGGCGGGAATTGAATAAACTTTTGCACCCACTTAACCCCCGTACGACGACTTTGAATTGACAGTAGATAATAAACCACTCAAGGGTCAAGAACGGGCAACCAAGTTTAATCACTATTTAACGAATCTTATGCAATGCTCCCACAATTAAAGCGCTATGAGCTTCCTAAAGGATTCTAACCCCCACACAGCCTTTTTTTCTCAGGTAACGCCTCAGGAAATATGGTCGATTTTCTTGTCACTAAAAAATAGCAAGGCCATAGACATCGATAGGCTTCAGATTCGGCCTATTAAGCTTGTACTGGACCTTCTTGTATCGCCGCTTAGCCATATATATAACTTATGCCTTACTACTGGTGTTTTTCCAAAAAAGATGCAGCAAGCTAAGGTCACGCTACTGTTTAAATCCGGGGCAAAACTAATTTTTCCAATTATAGACCGGTTTCTGTACTTCCAGTTATTTTAAAAGGCTAGAAAAAGTAATCGCGAAACACCTTGTGTCCTTCTGTGACAAACACTCTATTATATCATCAAAACAGTTCGGTTTTTGTAAGCATATGCCAACGAATTAGCTTTACTAACGCAAAAAGCATGAATAATCCAGGGATTTGAAGAAAAGAAGGTAACTTTAGTTATATTTATAGACTTTTTCAAAGGATTTGATAGAAGTAGTCATTTAACATTGCTTTAAAAATTACAACATTATGGGTTCCGGGGGCTTTACTCTTTTGCAATCTTATTTAAGTAACCGGCAACAGGTCGTAGCAGTAAAGGAACACAACTCTTCTTCACAAGAAGTAAGGGCTGGAGTTCCGCAAGGCAGTCTTCTAGGGCCAATCCTGATCAATATTTATATGAATGATATCGTAGAAATTACTGACATTGCACATTTTATTATTTACGCAGATGATACCAACATTTTCTTTCAATCGTGTGATAGTACTCAGCTTTTGCATTTAGCAAATATAACCCTCCGGAAGCTTCACAAATGGGCTAAAGCATACTCGTTAAAAATAAATACTAAGAAAACTAAAGCGGTGTTATTTTCACCAGCTCACAGATCTGTTGACAGAAACCTCAGTTTGTACATCGGATCTGAAAAGATTTGTATAGTTAGTGAAATAAAAACTTTAGGCATTGTTTTTTAAGAACATTTAAAATGAGATGCCCATGTCTATCACGTCTGCACTAATTTATCTCGAGCGTGTGGGGTGCTTTGTAGGTTACGGCCTGTGGTTACATCAAATATTAAACTTATTCTGTATCATGCTATATTGACAGCTCACATCAATTACTGCAGCCTCGTATGGTTAACCAGTTCAGCAAAAAATATTAATAAGCTGCATTTATTTCAGCAAAAGGCCACTCGACATATCGCAACTATACCATATGACTCTCACACCAACGAACTATTTCTGCAGTATAATTTGCTTCCTGTCCACTGTATCTACAACTTTAATCTTCTAACAAAGTATAAAAATAGCTTGCAACACAACTGTGCAGCGTATCTAAGTCTATGTAGTTTAAGAAAACCGTTGGACGTACCGTACGAAATTAGGGGAAGGAGTACATGGTTCGTGCCGTTTTCAAGAACGAATTAGGACAATGAATGGTTGCAATCCCGAACTGCCCGCCTTTTAAATAACCTAGCCGAGAGTGGCATAGCTATAAATACAATTTCTAAGTGAGACTTAAGGAAACGTTTACTGCTGAACATAGAATATTTTTAACTGACAATCTATTAAGCGTTGTCTCTCGTGGCAACCTTGGTTTAGCCAAAATTACTTGTAATATTTTTCAAGCGTTTTATTGGCATTGTCTTGATTCCCTGCAAACTTTAGCATCTAAAAAGTACCGTACACTGATTTTTGCCAATATTGTTTGTATTTATTTATGTGGATACTTCTGTAGTGCGGACTTTGATGAGTGTATGCATACCTGTATATAACATGACTTTTTCTTCAAGTTTTGTCTTTTGCTTTTTTTGTGTCTACACAGGTTCCGTACATATCCAATATTTCTCTTTTTATGCACCTGTGTACCCTGTTTTGGTTTGTAACCTTTATATGTATGTATGTACCTATGAGTGCCTATATGCGTGTATGTATATCATTTAATAAGTATCTTTTACAAACTGTGAGCTATAGTGCGTTTTAATGCTTTCTTTTATGTTTGTATGTAATATCGACATGTTAAGGCGAGATTTATTTTCTTAGGATTATTTCGTGTTCGTATGCTTTAAACTCCTGTTTCTGCTCTGCCACGCCAACCGTAAGGTGCAAACACCTCGTCAAGCTGCAGTTTTGGAGCTTTTTGTGTTTGTCCTCGCATTTCTATGTACGAAATGCTCAATAAAGTTGAAGTTGAAGTTGAAATTAGTTAGGTGAGTGAATGAGCTAATGTGAATTATTGGAACTGGTGTGTTGATTAATTTTGATTAAAAGAATTAGCGGGTCAGTTAAGGCGGATTCGACGGTCGGACCAAACATGATATATTTGGGGTCCTTGGCATTTGGAAATTTTGCAGCGTTCTCCTTCTCGACCAATCAGGAAATTTTGTCACGCACAAAGTAGCCGCAAAGTTATGTGAAGACCGCCTGAATGCTATAAAAGGTCTTTCTTTATGCCCGTATTGCGAGTTCTTCGCTGCACCACAGTGCTGAATGTATCAATATGTAACCACTCCTGCCTTGGCTGCCAACAGGTGGCTGGCAGTATATTACAAATAAATAAAATTATGTTGTTGCTGTATTAAAATTGACATCTCGGACTAAAGTTAATAACTAATTGCCTAATGCATATTGTATATTCATCAAAGAGTTTTCAAAACGTGTGTATATATGAGGGGAGACAGTTGGAAAGAAACTAAACTGCAAGAAAAAAAGGGAGGGACGATCAACTGGATTGATGCAAGAGCCACCCGATAGCATTCTTCAGTACCTTCTCTTTGTGTTACCGTTCTGCGGCCTCCCACAGGTGTAGCATCTCAACCGCCGAACACAGCCCCCTCTAAGCTGAGGAAGCGGCGATAGCACATGCGCTTAGCCAAAGCGGCGTCAAAACTCTCATAACAGACCCTTAGCAGGCGTGGCCCAACTTTGCCAACGGTCGATTGCATGTTACAACACTTCCGATGTTCAACCAGAGACCACCAACGAGACCAGTCACGATTGTATGGGCGCCAGCTCATACTGGCATCCACGGCAAACAAGATCACCAACCTCGTGGTTCGAGATTTGACTCGCTTAGCCGGCGCTGATGAAGCCCGACCCGAGTGCATGCATCCTGCAGTCACAGACCAAGCAGTTACTCAGCACTCTGGCCTCTTCCATAGAACGTACTCCTTCCCGCACAAATCGCTACCGATTAACTGCAGGAAACATTACTCCGCACCCTGTGGGTATACACCTTCCCACACAACGCCAGACTTCACCTCTTTGACGGGACACAACTCTCTCCATTGCGTTGATTCTGTGGAGAGCCTGGGAACCTCATACACATAGTAGGCGGCTGCGACTAGTGTGCCGTAGATCCATCCAACCTTCACCTTTCCATAGAGAATTGGGAGACAGCCATGGCCAGCTGCGCCCTGGAAGATCAGTTGTTCTTGATGGAAACGGCTCTCGATTCGGCCCCCTCGAATGAGGACGCCTCTCTTAAACATTGCCTCGATTGAATTAAACTTCATTTTCTCTCTCTCTCTACAAGTGATCATTACTGCTGCTTGTGACTTCACTTGGCTATCATCTTTCCTGGAGCCCAATCGCTGTCACCAGTCGCTGAAGGGCCATTAGCAAGTTCCTATCTCCAGTGATTCCCTATCCAATGTCGTCCTATACCAGCCGTCTAATGAGTCTTTAGAGCCATTCTTTCTTTCTAACAGCTCTGTTAGCAGATAAAAGATGAGCAGTAGAAAATTTTTCTAAATACCACCTGCCACGCTTGGCAGTCGGCGCCACATACTCGTCACACTACCATAGAAAACATTTTGCGGGTACAGTTAAAGGAGCTCTTCAACACCTCAGATAATTTAACAACGTAGGGGTACGAGCTAGTTGGTACTCCATCTAAACACCGTAGAGCGCAGTAGGCAAGACAAGGGACGTCCGTGTCCCCCTTCGTCCCTTGTCTTGCCTACTGCGCTCTACGGTGTTTAGACCTCAGATAAACTCGCCGCGGTGGCTCAGTGGCTAAGGCGTACGGCGCTGATGAGCACACAGACGCGGTTGAGATTCCCGGTCGCGGCGGCCGCTTTTCTGATGGAAGCGAAAAGCGAAAACGTCCGTGTGTCCGAAATTTCGTGGCACGAAAAGATCCCCAGGTGGTCAAAATTAATCCGAAGCCCTCCACTATGGCGCGCCTTGTCGTCGGCGTTGCGACGGCGCGTTAAACCCAACAGTAAATAAATAAATAAATAAATAAATATAACTAGGTAAATAAATAAATAAATAAATAAACAAATAAAAAGCAGTAAATAAATAAATAAACACTTTCGAAAACGCTTTCAATCTTCTTCGCATCTGGAAGAACTGCGAAAACTATAGCTATTGCCAGCACAGAGTAACAGTGCGTGATTTGCTCATCGCTGTGGATACACCTTCCGTTTGTGCTTCGCTTTTGTGGCTTTTTTTAGATGGCTATCAAATGCGTTCTCTTCTGCAACTTAAGGAAAGCCGGCAAACAGCCGCTACACCGCTGTAATGACGTCATTCAGCGGTCGAAGAACGCGAAGACCGGGAAGGAGAGAAAAATATTTTGAGCAAGTTTCTATGTTATCTGACGAGGAGAGAACAGTAATTTTTGGCTGAGGCACATTGCGACCCCATAGTATAATGCGTTGGTTGACCACTTTCTGCAAGCACTCAAGATTTAGACAAAAGTTGAAAAACGTGTTGCAGGGTCGCTTTAGTTTGGCGAAGACAAAATATTTGGGCAAATAAACCTTCATTATGAATTTGTTGTTATGCCGATTTGATAAGGAAACGAAAAACGAGCACAAAAAATTAGCATAAAAAAGACGCCTACTTTTTTTTTCTTCGAACCCGTTTGAACCCGTTTGAACCGGTTCGAACGGGTTCGAACCGGTTCGAACCGGAACGGAATGGTGCTCTGGAACTGAACCCGAACCGAACCCGAAAGGCTTGAACCCGAACCCGAACCGAACCCGAAAAAATTCCGGTTCGACACCCTGGCTCAAACCCATATATACCCTGTTCACCCCTGCCAAAATTGCTCTCGCTGTTCGCGAGGAACAGCCAGAGAGAGAGATAAAGAGAAAAAGCAGACGAATGAGAACCATCAGACGACGTCGACATGCGAAACGACCGCCACGGTCTCGTCGGCGTTCTCGCGTCTTCTCGTTCGTTCTCGCGTCAGTTGATCGTCTGCTCAGTGCGAGAATGGCGGGCTGGTTTGTTGCTGGTTTGATGCTGCTTCACAGTTCGCGATTACAAACGACATTGAGACGGTGGTGTATCCGCGGTCTTCGACGAAGACGGGACACTCGTGTTTTACGAAGAACTCCAGGTTTTCGCGTCTAACGGTACGTACAGAAATGACGATTTGGACGCCGTCAAGGAATGTTTTGTATGACCGCTCGCTGCAGCAAATACGATGGGCTCTCTTGTAGATGGTGTACATACTTGCCGGTGTACACACTTTCGGGAAAAGGGGTAACGTCTAGTAGCGAGCTGCAACTTCGGCGAACGTTGCTCTAGATAGTTTGAAAGTGCGCTTGAACTCGTTATCATGGTACGTTTGAGTAACACTGTCTAAGTACACGGGAATACGGTTTACATCCCAGCGTGTAAATTTCGCCACAAGATACGCCACCGTTTTGTTGTAGTCACCATCGGATGGAGTATCTCCGAAATTGCAGGTGAGGGAAACAGTTCATTTAAACCGGCCAGTGTGCATCCCGCAGAACTTGTTCAGCTGCAATCAGTATACGCATAAAAACCACGGCCCGTATGAGATGCATAGAAAAAGGCCTAAAAGGCGCGTTTGACCGTTGTCGGCGCAACCGAGAAATTTTGTAATTACTTCGAAAGACGTTTGTTTAAAGAAAACTTCGTTATTCGTTGGGATAACGAGTTATTAGCTGTAATAGTTTGTAACCAGATAGCTTCCTAAAGTTCTAGCAGTCCTTCAAAAGTATTGAAGGACTCCGGTTCTAGCTTCGCGTTGTGCGCCTACGCGCGGCGCCGACACGAGCAGACGACAGATGTCGCCGCTAAGAGCGGATTGGAACCCGCCGCGGTGGCTCAGTGGCTAAGGCGTTGCGCTGCTGAGCACGAGGTCGCGGGTTCGATTCCCGGCCGCGGCGGCCACTTTTCTGATGGAGGCGAAAAGCAAAAAATTCCCGCGCCTTCCCGCGAGGGGAACACGAGTAAATGCAGAGCATTGGGGGTCGTTAACGCCGCGTAAAGTCGCGTTAGGGTGGGTAGTTGGGTCGTAGTTGCGTTGGTGTTGGTTTGGGGTAGAGAGAGGAGAGTAAAGTCGCGTTAGGGTGGAACGAGCGTCAACCAAGGAAGGAAGGAGCAACGCAGTGACTGAAGCACGAGCGACCGCTAGCCGCTTTATATTTGCAGCGCGCGCAGTAGAGGGAGAGCAGTATGGGGGGGAGAGCGCGCATGCGCAAGCAGCGCGCGCCCTTCCACGCCCCACCGCGGTGCTACGACGCACCTGTTACGCCGAGACCGCGACGGAGCGAACGGGCTGACTACGACGCATGCGCGCGCCAGCTGCTGTTGAGAGAGAGGAAGGAAGGAGGAGAGGCGCACCTGCTGCGGACGCGGAGCTGTGGACGCCGTCCGACGCAGGAAGAGGCGAGGCTAAGAAATGCTCAGCATTTAAAACGCCCGTGTGTACGAGCTATCGGCGCACGTTGAAGATCCCCAGGTGGTCAAAATTAATCCGGAGCCCTCCACTACGGCGCGCCTCATCGCCTGCGTTGCGTCGGCGCGTTAAACCCCACAATCAATCAATCAATCAGAGCGGATTGGAGCTGCTCTTGGTAACTTCCTGTCCAACAGCTGCTTCGTAGCTGTTCATAACCGCTCCAAACTGGCAAATAAAAGGCCTGGCCGGATTTCTTAGTTTTTCCCATTTCATGTACCTTTCAAAGTGTCCATTTTGTGCGAGGCCTTATCGGCTAAAAGCAGACGGTCGAATGTGACGCAGCACGTCTATTGGTAAGAGAACTCGCAAGTGCAACTACGTCACGTCTAAAACGGACGCGAAATGGACATTTTCGAAACGAAAACTACTCAGAATTCCACCCCTGTACGCACGAGCGTCGTTTTTTCGACGCTACATGGCATCTCACAACCACGACATTGCGAGTCACAACGATGACTCCCGGACAGCGAAGAGCAACCAGCGTCCACGGTGGACGCTCATCACCGGACCGAGGCCCAAGGCATTGAAGACACTGTCGTGGAGTGAGCAGCACAAGGCCGTGACTTGCTGGACGGGCAACGCATGGTTGCCGCAATGGTTAAGATGCGCGCTTTACGCGCTCCCTTTCTGTGTATACGTGCGCGCGTAGCACTGGCTCCGAACTATTTTAAATGCAGAGCATTTCAGTAACTCACGATGCCACCCGCGTTGTCCCGTCGTAGTTCGCACCGTCGTTGTCCGCACCCATCCCCTTACACTATATAAAAGAAAATACTATCCGGCGCCTGGTTTCGATCCCTCGACCCTGCGGGCGGAACGCAATGTACATGGTGCTCTACCCACTGCGCCACAAAGCCGACACAGAATGGGACGCTACGATCGCGCCTTATATCGTTGACTCATTCAAATTACTGCTGACGAGTGCTCTCTCGTCAGCAGTTGCCACAAGTGCAACAACATTAACGTAACGCAAACTACTTAACGTCGTGCGCCCCTGGAAATGCTCTGCATTTGATCGTGCCCCTCGCGAGGGGGATGTTTCACTGCGTCGCCATGCGAACAGTTTGCCACGCTTTAGTTTCAGTTCTTTCTTTGCTGGGGTGCCGACGGCAACGCCACCTCCTCGCACTTCGCCGCGGGAGGATCCGCGGCGGGGGCGAGAGATGGCGCTGGCGTCTCCGCGGCCGCGTCTGCGGCCTCCGCGGGCACCGGTTTCTTTTACGACCGCGTTTGCAGGCGACGGAAAGAGAACTACGCTGTGTCGCCTAGTCTGAGCTGTGCAGAGGAGCTTTGCGGGCTTGCTCATGCCGATAAAAGCCCTGAGCAGCAGGAGCTCTTTCTAATGGACGCGTTAGACAAAAACGGCCTTTAGATTGTGGCTTACACGAAGGGCCTTCAGGTCTACGATGACATGGACGTAATGCCTCCTAAAGCCTCATTTTCCCTCAAATATTACCCCAAGCGCTGTAAACTTTATGATTACATTCAAAAAACATGTTTCAAGTGGAACTCTAAATGTACAAAATGGCGTAGGTAACATGAGTTTTGCGGTCGTATCTGCGTCGGCTATCGTATAATCTAAAGGATAATTGGACAAACAGACGCGCGTACAGGTTTCGCGTGCTCTGGGCAATTACTACAAAGTGGGGAAGCACGGCTGTGGGTTTTATATATGTTCCGTGTTAACCGTCTCTCCTATCCTCCTATTTGTTATGCACTTAATTTCGTTGTCCTGTCCTTTTTTTGTGCCTTTCGTCTTTGTTTTGCCGGAATAAACCGGTGATTTGTTTTCATGTGCGTCGGCGTTACTTCGTCGGGCGGGTCCATGCTCACGAACCCTTCACGCATGGAGGCGGTTCTTTCAGTTCCTATCAGTCGCTTTCAGATGTAAAACATATTCGACCCCACCTCAGCCTGTAGCAAAACCAAAAGTTCAGGAAGGCCTCTGCGCTGGCCTTGGGCGGTAAGCATGTGATACGCATTTCGGATGCATTACTGGGCCGTTGAAGTAATGTCACTGTGATCAGTGGCCATCTTATTTTCGCATTTCGGACTGAAGGGGAGCTACCTCGCAGGACGATATGAATATTTCTGGCCGCCAGGCACAAAGTGTTCATTTTTCTTAGAGGGGCCGTGCAGACAAAAGACAAGTTTGTTTTATTCGAAAGATTTGGTGTTTTATAGTGCCCAAAAGCGCTTGTCCGGCAGCATACGATGCTTTATTCTTTGAGAAGTTAAGCAATTTAAGTGAAAGTTTTGATTCTCCCACCAAATCGCGTGTTTCGTGACGTATGCGATGACGTAACCAGGGCAGATCTTCAAGCGAACGTTAGTGCGGTGTTTAGTCTTCAGCGGACTCCGTAATGCCTCGTTTACTGTCAGTCCTCCTAGACGGTGTCACCATACTGCACAGGACCGCTTTCTTCTTTGCTTTGTTTCTGACTGTATTTGCACCTGGCTTGTTTTTGTTACGGTAGGCAGTACTCGTTTCGTGAAACATGGGGTATGCTCGACAAAAAAGGTCACGTAAGGCAATGTCGCTCACGCCAATCGGCCAGTGTCGTGTGAGACAACCGCAAAGAACCAGACTGCTGCGCAGCTATAACAAGCATAGCGCGCGCAGTACCAACAGCAGTACTTACCGGTACTTCTATGTTTGCGTGTACTTTCGTAACTTCCATTGTTCACCGCACCATTCATACTGCTGTAAAATGAATAGGCATTACATTTGAGCGAAAACAGCTCGTTCTGCAAGCTTATAAGCCCTGACTAACTTGCGTTTTCTTTTGTCAGCCTTAGCCAATCGCACAGCTGTGCATATTACGTCGTAGGTTTTAGTGCGGGAAATGAGCTAATGAGTCGCATTGCCATTCCTTTTTAACACGAAAGTACAACGAAGCAAGCTGCCTGTAAAGGGTGCACCCCTGCATACACGGTCTTCTTGCGGGGAAGCAACCTTTAGTACTAAAGTGTACGTCATACTTGGGGTTGTTCGTTTTCGGGCTTTGTATTTTAACACGAAAGTGTTTTGTGCCGCGATACCCCAAGGTTTCACTGACGTAAAATCCGTCACGGAAATGACGCTAGTGCACCTTTGCCGAAGTGACCCGCCAGCAGAACGTCGCTCGCCAACCACACCCACAAGACAGCCGCAGACCCGCAAATAATGCTCAGCTGCAGATTTCGCTGCATATTTCACTTTCGTGTTTTACTGATTCCTATGACAGAGGAATCAACCGCAGTTTTTTTCCTAATTATATTACTTGTTTGAGCGAAGTTTACGTTAAAAGGGGCGTCAGTATGATTTTTAACGAGGTGATCTCTCGAATGAACCAGAATTGTGTTTTGTCTGCAGAGAGTGAGATAGTGAATAAGCCGCGCTTTGTTTGTAGCCTCGAGATATTTTATAGAAACTTATGTAAAGCGCTTGTAAGCTGTAGCTGCGCGATGTCCTATAACACCAGCAATACATTTTGGTGCTTTTTGCAGTACCTGCTCAAAGGTGACGTCTTTACAAAGTAATCTGTAAAATTATGCGGGAAAGAATGCTGCATAAAGTATAAGGCGGACGCGAACAAGTCTGGGAGAGAGGCAATAGACACGAGGATGGGGGGGACGTCAACGTCCTATCGATTGCAACGAGAGCACATGGAGGCGGGCAGGGGTCAGGGCCACGGACCAGTATACTGACCGTCAAGATTGTGATTGGGCCAGGTGCCTTCCTGGCAGTTCTCGCACCGGTACTCGCTAAGCACGTACTGGTTGCCGCCGCATGGCACGCACTTCCAGCAGCACAGGTTGGTGTTGGCCTCCGGCACCTGGGAAATCACCGTTACGGCAATCACGATTGGCACTGCGTAAGTGTAAAAGCGATAACTGCTTCATTCAGATACGTTGGTTTCAGTGCACCGGAACTGTAGTGTGTGTCTGCCATATGCCGTGCAAGCATTAAAGGGACCCTGCAACACTTTTTTCGACTTAAAAAAAAATAAATGCTTGCAGAACGTAGTCACCCAACACACCCAGTACTTAGATTTGGGGGTCGCAAAGTACCTCAGCTAAAAATTACTGCTCTATGCCCATCAGATAACTTGCAAACTCGCTCAAAAGATTTTCCTCTCTTTCCCGGATTTGGCGTTCTTCGACGGCTCGAATTACGTCACTGAGGCCATGAAGCGGCTGTTGGCCGGTTGTCCTTCAGTTGCAGCAATGAACGTTTTGTGATATCAACTTTGAAAAAAAAAAACACAAAAACAATGCAGAAGTGGAAGGCGTATCTGGTGCGGCGAGCAAATCACGCAGTGCCGCTCCGTGCTAGCGATAACTATAGCTTTCGCAGTGGTTCCACACGCGAAGGAAAGAGCGAAAGCGCTTATCGAAAGTGTTGCACGGTCCCTTTAAGGACACGGAGCTGTTCTCTTTAGCAAAGCAGTGACCTGCAGTTTCTGACGAAGTGTACTGGCCGGATCATTGAACGACATGCTCACACTTATACAGCCATAAGTACGCGTTTTTTTATGAGTCGCTAAAATGTAAACCAGTTTGAAGTGGTGCCAGTGCGGCAGCGTGACAGATACGTGCGGCATAAAATGAGCTTAATAATGTGGGCGGAAAGTGAAGGGTATGTTCCGATGGCAGTATGAATGAGCGGGGTTTGCGGAAGGCCCTTTGCGTTGCGAAGGTTTTACGGACAACGCGGCCTCCACTTCAGAAATGTCTGCTAACCCTCCATTATCCAGTGAATGCTCTCGCATTTAGAAATACGTTGTTGATGATGATGATGATGATGATTTCAGGGTTAATGGCGCAAGGCCGACAAAGGCAAAGAGCGCCATGACGATTGTGAATGAGATGAGAAAGATTTATACTAAAGGCACTAGATTAAAAATTTTCTAAGAGAAATGGTGTATAGGGCCATGTTAAAACATAATGGGTATACTAAGAGAAAGGGTGCCCATATAGGGTCACAGTAAAACACAGTGAGTGCAGGCACCTAAGGTGTAAAGCCTCAGGTCCCGCCATTGTTTTCCAACACGTCATGAGCACAGGTGAGGTCATGGGCAGTAAGGTATGTGTTTTAAAAAATCTACGTTTACAAGGTAGCTAAAAACTTTTTTGTAAGAGAACATGGGATGGTCTGCAAGAAATAATGAAGGGTACAAGAAAATATTATATGTGTAAACTTCATTAAAGTGATGTTTCCTTTCAATGTTGCACATCTTGCATTCAATAAGCACATGAAGGACAGATAGCTGCCCTCCACATCGATGACACCGTGGCTTGTTTGTGTCAGTCAACAGGTATGAATGTGTGATGTGTGTGTGGCCGAATACGTTGGATTGTGGGGCAACTTTAGTTGCTCGTTCAGCGGTCTTTTATCAACACGAAATGATCGCTCCTAAATGGTTGCCAAAGGCTAGGAAAAGAGCACACCAGCGCGCGCGCAGGTGTACAGGGCATACACGTGCACAGAAACACTTTTATAAAGTTTGCTTTAAAAAGCTGCGGCGCAGGTTCGTGTGTGCCTCATTTTGATCTGTTCGTTCGTACCCTGATTTGCCCTCGAGAACACGGCCTCCCGCACTCGGAAAGCGGAGTCGAACGGTCCTGGGATTTCCACCTGGGCTCTTCGTAGATGGTGATGCGGTCGGCGTCCGACCAGGTGGCCACCTCCATGAACTCGTACAGCCCATCGCCTAGCGCCTGGAAGTTGACGATGTCGTACCTGCGAGGGGAACGATGGTGATGATGATTATTATAGGTTTTGTGGCGCAAAGCCAGCGAAGGGCAAAGGGCGCAAAAAAAAAAAAAAGAACGGAATACGGGAACGGAATACGAATCACGAGCAACTTTGAGGTAAAGCCTGGAAACTAAAGAAGAATGCGCAGCAGTAGTGTGCAGGCCTTGCAAAAAGGCATGCAAGAAATGAGATTCAAGTCTTAGGTTTATGCACCGAGGCTACGTCGTACTATCAGACCCACTGTTGCGGAGGGCTGCGGATTAGTGCAGTCTATGTGGCGTTCCTTAGCATGCGCTGAAATCTCGTAGAGACGGGTGTTATTCGCCTTCGTCGGAAAAAAGAGACGCTGTGGCGTGTAATAAAACTCGCGTCCTAGTGGTCAGCAGCGCAAAACCTTAGCCTAATGCGATGTAAGCCTTCGCTGCGCCGAACCGCAGTTCGCTTGAGAGAGAGAGAGAGAGAGAGAGAGAGAGAGAGAGAGAGAGAGAGAGAGAGAGAGAGAGAGAGAGAGAGAGAGAGAGAGAGAGAGAGAGAGAGAGAGAGAGAGAGAGAGAGAGAGAGAGAGAGAGAGAGAGAGAGAGAGAGAGAGATTAATGGAAAATGGTGACGTTGAATGAAGAGAGGGCTCCGCCGCGGTGGCTCAGTGGCTAAGGCGTTGCGCTGCTGAGCACGAGGTCGCGGGTTCGATTCTTTTCTGATGGAGGCGAAAAGCAAAAACGCCCGTGTGTACGAGATTTCGGCACACGTTAAAGATCCCCAGGTGGTTAAAATTAATCCGGAGCCCTCCACTACGGCGCGCCTCATCGCCTGCGTTGCGTCGGCGCGTTAAACCCCACAATCAATCGAATGAAGAGAGGGCTGAATTGTTTTAAAACGAATCGTATACCTTCACGCTGCTTCTGTCCTGTCACCACTCACAGCAACCTGGCCGATCTGAAGGCAGTGGACTATGGCAGTTCCTCCTACATTTTTTTTTGAAGTGGGGGGGGGGGGGGAGCAGTGGGTTTCCAGGTAGTGTTTTTAAGCCATCCACGTAAGTTTCTTGGTATCAGCTTCAGTGGGATGTGCAACAGAATTGTTTGTGTTTTTGCGCGATGTCCAGTGCACTCCAATATGCGGTTTCATTTAGAACTTGTAGGGCGAGTTGGTGCATCTTGGTGAATGAACACGGGCCTTGCGCGAAAAAGACACCACACACAGGACGGACGGGACGAGCGCAACCTGTGTGTGTGGTGTCTTTTTCGCGCAAGGCCCGTGTTCATTCACCGAGATGCGGTTGCATTGTTGCTGCTGCTTTGCAGACCATGCACATCCCTCCCTGCGGGTCAAACGTAATCCCGCCGTTCTGAAGCGCTGGTGAAAGCAGTGCATTTTACGGCGCGTCAGTTGCCTTATCAGCAGTCGCCTTCGAGCACATACCCGCAGCGGTCTATTAGACAACGCTTTACAAGCAGGAGTAAATGCAGCGCGCATTACGAAGCGGCGCTGGGTTGCTCAAACCAGGATCTCCAGAAGGCGCTCACGGGTATAGTCGCCAAAGCACTACGGTCTTCGGCTTCCAAGCTGCACTGGCCCTTTGTTAAATAAAGTTTTACAGCTAAGCTGTATACCTCTACCCCCAACTATTTCATTGCCGTGGGCAACAACGATCTCCGTGGGCAAAAAATCCAAGGCGCCAAGGCCTAAGACACCGAGCGCATGTCTCAGGCTAATCAGGCATACAGCATAGAGCTCAGAATTCGTTCAAGGAAACCACAAAACAAGCACCGAAACCGCATTATGGATGATAATGCGCCTGGGAAAAATCGGACATGGGTTCCTGGCAAAGATTATGTTTGCAGATTATTTTTGAAGGCTAGGCAGAACTAGTGTCACTAAATAGAGCAGTTCTTGCCCAAGACGCTGAGCGCATGCGTCAGGCTACACAGGACCAAGCATTTGCCGCACTTTTGGATGCACTGCTGCTTCCGGAATGCAGTTCCACGCGTTAACGATCGAACAAATGAGCGGAAAACCACGCGTCCCAGCCAAGGAGGTTGTATAAAACTTTTAAACACACCTTCGCTGTTTGTAAACAGACATGAATGCGCCGAACGGTTCGCCCCAGAAGACTTCCGGTGCGGAACTTCTGGTAATGGTTTCTAATGGTCGCGGCCGTCGCGGCGGTGTTTGCCTGGTGTGTTTGAGTTTGTTGCTGCATTATTTCTGGCACATTCCTTAAGATGTGTTTAGAGCGATGTCTAGCGACAGTGTCCCTTAAAGAGAGGAGCTTTGATTTTTTGTGTTCGTTTTAAAATGGTGTTGCAGTCCTTGCAGAACTTCAGTCAAACTCTCATTTAGCGCCATGATGTCCTCTTTCATGATGTTGACTTTCGTTCATTGCGCAAGTTCTTGCGGTAAAGAATCCTTTACAGAAACCTGTAGATCCGACAACTGCCTCTTTTCAGCTGTCGTTGCAAGAAAAAAAATACTGGCGATTACTACACCCTTTATTGCGAAATTTGTGCGCCGCGCGAACTGCAGTCTTCTTGGTCACGGCGAATTTCTGCTGCATCTCAGGAAGTGATCGCGTAATCAGCGAACGCACGGCTTCGCGCGCTACTCTGCGCTATTTCACTGCGAGTCGCTGCCACCGAGTATGTTTTTGCAAATCATGTTTGAACATCCCGCGCAATGTCACGTGGTTCGGATGAGTGCGGAATGGAGGAGAGGCTGGCGAAAATGTGAGGGGGAGGGCGCTCCTTGGCGGCGACGCATGGCAAAAGTGTGAAGGGGAGGCATTGAGAGAGATGACGCGCCTCCGACGCTCCGACGAGCGCCTCGGGAGGGCTCAGCGTACTGCCCTCCCCCTCACAGTTTCGCTACATTTTCCTCCGCCATTTTTATTTCTGATTTCGCTCGCTCAGTTACAACGCCGAGGCTATCGCCGCCACGAAACCACTGAAATTGTTGCCGAGTTTCATTGCTCGTAGCGGGCGCCTGCGTGACTTCCTGAAGCAGGAGGCAGAGGGAAAAAATTGGTAGCGCGACAAACGCGCCTAGCAACTATAATTATAAGCAAGGCCTGTTTTCCCTCGGCGAACTCATACGTCATTTGCGCTCGGTTAGAGACTTTGGTTTCAGGGCCTGTGAGCCCCGTTTTGGGGTGTCTACTCTGAAAACGCTCCTTGCCGTCTTGTGGCAGGTTTTCATCGCCTTTCGTGTATTTGCTCTTCCCGCCTCGTCGCGCATACGCTACTGCGTCTCCGTGAATCCCTTTGTCGCGGCAGCGAGGTTACCGTGACTGCCGTATCGTTTTCGCACGCTCTATTTGGTCAAGCTCATTGCTTTTATTTTAGATGTTCTTTTCACCTCGTTTGTTGAAGTTGGTCGTTGAGCGTTCGTCGTGTGCGAACAGTGCTCGCAGTTTTTTTTTTTTTTTTTTTTTGACTCGGGCTCCTAAGGAGTCCATAAAAGGGAAGGTCGTTTTTTGTTCGTATTTTCTTAATGCACATTCCGTGCGCACAATTCGCATATGAAGGATATTTGTTTTCGTAGCGGCCAAGTGATCGTCCGTTGCAGGCTTTGTAGTACAGCTGTTTGAAATTCTACGAGCGTTATCCAACACCAGCCAGTGACAAAACGTATTTCCCTTCTGTTTTTCCCCAACGCTTCTGAACGATTCAAGCGTGTTTTTTCTAGATTTATTTGCTGCGATTCCGCGTGCGCGTACTTTGCAGTGATGTTCACGCAGCAGCTGCGTCGTCCGTACTTCAGTTGAAACGCAGGTGCAATCCACGCACTGTTTACGAACATTGAATGTTTGCTGATCGCTAAATGCGGTTCGTCGAAAAGGCGCGCCCCAGTTTTTCCTGTACTGGTTGTAAAACGCACCTGTTTGTGCAAGCGGCACAGGCACAAATTTTCTACCGAGAATTATAGGCTATGTAAATGGAAGGAACGCTCAAGGCAGCAGTCACTGACTGCTCTCTTGTTTAGATACTCGAATCAGCCAGTCTTTCGAGGAAAGTTGAAACACGCTTCTTACGTTTAACTCGAGCTGCGCCGATAGAATTCCCTTTATCCGTCCTTTCATCAGAAAATAATATCTCCATTTTACCGCGCCAGCCCGGCGATGGCAAGAAATGCTCAGCTTCACCGATATTTTGCGCATATCTGCATTGTTCAATTTTTTTGTCTGCATGGAACAAACCAAATTAGGAGTTATTAACTTGCATTGGAGTTAACTGCACGTGCTGTGGCTTATTGTGTTAGTTACACCAAATTGTTATGTTGGTGGGCGAGAGTTGAATGCATTCCACTATTACTTAAGTACCTCGGTGGCCGCTGGAAAATGCAGTAATCGAAAATCACGATAGCTAGCAATTAACAAAACCTCGCTATTAAAATTTTAAACTAATGGTTTTAATGAGGCACGCCTGTATGTTAGGCAAATGGATCCAGCTGTAGTAGGTAAAGCTAGTCTTTTTCACAAAAATTCCGAATCTGGCTCGGGGGCCCGCCGTACGCGTCTCCAAGATTGGGCCTAAAATGCATCGCCGTTTTGGCTCATAGCCCATAGAGTTTCATACAGTAATAACTCGAGAGTAATCTGACGCTAGCGTCGACGCGATCTCCGCGACAGCACTTGCGCTTCGATGGGAATGATGGGTAGTAGTGGAAGAGGATTGCATAGGATCGAAACGTGGCTACGGCTGCGCATATTGAGGTTTTTTTTTTTTTTTTTTTTTACCAGACAACATTTACGGCGCGGTTCGCTATTTACAAATTACTCTGGGCACAAAAAATTCAGTTCCTAAAAACTGCTATTAAAAAAAACGAAACGGCGAATTTAGCTAAAAAGCAGAGGTGGAGTCAAAGAAGTCTGCGGAGTACGTTTGCCGTTTGCCGCCAACAACAGGGGGACGCGGACTTCAAAAAAAAAAAAAAAAAAAGAAAACTTTTTGTAAAAGTTTCGGTGCTTGTAGCTTTTATTATTAAGAAAAGGTTTCGTGCTCCTAAAAAAAAATGGAACGGTTAACCTTTGGAGACGTTATTTTAGCCTGAATTAGTGACGTTCATCAAGGCGCGATCCTATTGGCCGCCGGTCCGGCTGGTCTCCGCCGTAGGAGCAGGCGTTCGCACGAAAAGTGTGGCTGTCCTAAGCAGTTCGCAATCTTTGTAAGCTTCGAAAATACATTGTTCTGCCGAATGAGCGGTGCCGCAACTGCTAATTCGCAGGCAAACTCGCCGCATACAACGCCGTCATTTGTGTATTCCTTCTGCTCGCTGTGCCGGCAATGAATTGATAACCCACCCGATCCGCAACTTTGGTTATAGAACATTTCCACTCAGTGCTCATGCGACTTTCAGTTCGAGGATGAACGTATTTTTGGACGCTTCCTCCTAGCACCCTGCATAAGCAGAGCCATTCATGCGAGACCGCGATGACAACAGAACTGGCTGCACGATCTAATCCACAGTACATTCTGCGAAGCCATCCAGCGCCAACCCGAATCCACTTCTACCGATCACGTCCATCGCGGCGGACGATCGCAGCACAAGATTTATCTCCAGTTATTATTGTATAAACCTCTATGTCATAGGCTTCATGCATTTCCCAGGTGGCGCCACAGGGAAGGAGGCCTTGGATAGTACACGCCTCCGCGTTTCCCGTACGTTTGTATTGCTGAGCAACGCCCAAGAGCGCGGCACTTTCGATATTCTTGCGGCACGGGCTCCATCCCACCACTAAAAGTGATTTTGGTTTACAGCGTCGAGAAAACGGCAGGTGAGTGACGGAGCTCCTCCTATGGTAGGAGTACAGGTTGAGCCTGGCGCTTTTCCCTTAATCTAATAAGCTTCATGGCATAGCACTTTCAATTACCGTCTGTCATTAGAAACACAAGCGAGTGCACTGAGCTATTATTGCGCAGTTCGTGGGTTGAGTGCTCCGTGCAGCGCCGATCGAAGGGCGCCGCATGCGCTGGCCGCGCAGACTGAACGCTGTGTGATTTCGCCATCGTTAGCAGCAGTTTAAAAGTGCAACGTGATGTCGCAGTAACCCGAGTTTGCTTTTCGTACGAATCAGTGGTGTGCAACAGCGAGCTTCGGCTCTGTATAGGTGATGGTGAACGAGAACAGACACACAGCGAATCGCGAGTACGTGACAGGCGATGTCAACTCAGTGCCGGTTTTGCGTATTTGTATTGCTTTCATTTCTTCTATTTAGCCATTTTACGTCACCAGGCCGTCTTTCTTCTTCAAGGCAAGCACGCGTTTTAAGAAAAAGTCTACTCGCGCGAGTTTAGGCTCGCACCTAAATGCGCATTTTTTTTTTTTGCCTGAATTGGCAATACGCTATATCCATTTTGTAAGAAGCTCGTCATTTTCAGCGCTGTAAAATTAATACCTGCTTCACCCATTGCATACCGTTGCAGTGCTCATTTCTGCACGCATGCGCCTAAAGATGGCATAACACACGCATTGTGACATTGCTTACCCCTGCAGGTCACGAGGTCACGGTAGGGTATAGGCCCTGCGCGGATATTCTTTCGTGAACCAATGCGCAACAGTAGAGACCGTTCCCAGAGTTGTGCTCGTTAAAACACGGGCCCAGCTACACCAGAAACAAACCAACATCAACAAAAAATAGAAGTACTAATATTCAGGGCCAAAATTCCAAAATTTTGTGCCCCCCCCCCCTTCATATAAATCTGTACATCCGCCTTGATCGACCGGTTTGGTACTCCCGTAGATTTATATAGATTGGTGCGCACACACGCGCTATAAAATAAGAAAAATAATGCACCACGTTTATTTCCCCAGCGGCTGATACTTTCCGGTAGTTTCGATCCCTGAGTCAGGGCTCAGTTTCGATGTATTTTTAATCATTTGAGTTCTGCAGCGCGCCAAGAGTAACTGTGCTTATTTTTTTTAGCTTTTTCAGCCACTGATGCTTTATGTATACATTGACTTACAGCTACTACGCATCACTCTAAAGAATTGGTTTGACGACTCATAATCGAGTAGCCATATAAATCCTCATTTCTAGGAAAATTTGTAGTCCCTGCAACGGCTTACCCGACCGCATGGATCTGAGGGCTGCTATGAACAAGGGGACAGGTTTGTGCACTAATGAGTGCGACTCTGCGCAAAACAGCTCGTGCGCACTTAAAAAAAATGGCAGCAAAGTTCCATGGAAGCACGAGTGGTTTGAAAGCACCGAGTGAACGTGTAGTGCACCACTTACCCGCGCTGCAAAGTACAACGGCGCGCGCAGGAGAACGTTATGCTGTTTACGCGAGAAAAAAGAAACGTGCAGCTTTTGGGCTTCGTTAGACGAGTGAAACCAATTGTCGGGATATTTTAATCCTCGTAATACCGATAAATCTGTCTAAAGTTCATTATAATCCAACAAAATTCGACCGGTCATTTGCTAGTCAGTGCCAACGTATGCGGGTCGTCTGGTCTTGGGCTACCCACGGCGGCCAGGCATGAGAGGGCGGGGCATGTCAGCCAGAGGTCACTGTGCAACGCCACCCCGTTACAAAGGGGAAGCCGCTAAGCATCATCATCATCACTTCAGCACAGCAGCTGTATATACACCGCATATTGATAACAGAAGGTGGGAACTAATGTATATGCCGTTAATGTAATACAACTCCAAATAATTAAATTATTACAAGTTGACTTTGCAGCAAGACACATCGTGGCACGTTGGCGTTTCTGCATGACGCGGCAGCTGTGCAAAAAAATGATAAAATTGGCGAGAAGAAACGCACGACAACTGAAAAAAAAACAAAAAAACAGGGAGCAATATTACATAGTTTTTGCACGCACATGCAACCTACGTCCAAATAAATTAATTGACCGTTCCTAATTTCTAACTGAGCAGGCAGATCATTATTTTCCTTTCTAGCTTAAACTCTGCGAGAAACACAAGAACGCCGGCCACAGAAGGTGCGGAAGGAGTTGCCAAGCAAGTTTGCCCGCGAAATTACGGTATACGAAGTTGTGTTTCCACATGGCTCTCAAAGATGCCGTACAGACAAAATGCTTTACTCGAAATGTTGGGCAACCCGCCGCGGTGGCTCAGTGGCTAAGGCGTTGCGCTGCTGAGCACAAGGATGTGTGCGATTCCCGGCCGCGGCGGCCGCTTTTTTGACCTGGGCGAAAAGCAAGAACGCCCGTGTGTACGAGATTTAGGCGCGCGTTAATGATACCGAGGTGGCCAAAATTAATCCAGAGCCCTCCACCACGGCGCGCCTCATCGCCTGGGTTGCGTCGGCGCGTTAACCCTACAATCATCAATCGAAATGTTGGGCTGGTCACAGCTCACTCAATTTTGTTCCACGGGAGACGTTGCTGCCATTATGTGGCATTATCGTTCAAAGAAGCGGCTTTCAAAATAACCGCTTAGTGCTCGTAATACGACGTGGCAAGGGCTTTGCGACGTGCATGGGGGAGCAGCCGTTAATGGGCAGTCGGAACACTGACTCAACGCCGTTATCAAGAAAGCGGAATCTGGTGAGGCAATAAAAACGACTTGATCTCACGTCAACCCTGAGTGCTTCTTCCGAAAAAACGGTCGGTGCGATTTCTTTGTAAGTATTTCGATTTCAAAACCTCTCGTGCTGTAGCCGTTTGTTAATAGCCGTGCCGCCATGGAATATTATTTTTTAAGAAATTAAAGAAATAAAAGCTTGAGTGGTGAGCCAAAAAAAAAATTCGAATCGTGATTGCTTTCGTCATCATCACCCAATCGCGCAAATTAGACTCTAGTCGAGTAGGAGAAGTAGTTCTGATTATATGGCTTCTATGATTTGATTTCGTTTTACAACTGGCATGAGTGTTGTAATGACGAGGCAACTTTTGACTGTATGATGATGATTGTAGGTTTTAACGCGCCGACGCAACGCAGGCGATGAGGCGCGCCGTAGTGAAGGGCTCCGGATTAATTTTGACCCCCTTTAACGTGCACCGAAATCTCGTACACACGGGCGTTTTTGCTTTTCGCCTCCATCAGAAAAGCGGCCACCGCGGCCGGGAATCGAACCCGCGACCTCGTGCTCAGCAGCGCAACGCCTTAGCCACTGAGCCACCGCGGCGGGTAACTTTTGACTGTAGGGAAATTCTACGTTGTCGTCAAGACCCCTTAAGGGATCCTGCAAAACTTCGAATAAATTTATGCCTACACTTTTTAAATCATGCCTGGAAGCACCGTGAAAGCCGTAGTGATCGCCAGCACAGAGCGGCACCGTGTGACGTGCATGCTTGTCGCAGCAGATAGGTTTTCTAACCTCTGCTTTGCTTTCGTTGAGATTCCCTTGAGTGTCAGGGTCCCTTTAACTTCGATTAATTAAGGCTAAGAAATTAGGTTTTGTGTATTTGTTAACCCTCTACCCTATCCCCCTATTCCTATGTACTCTTTACTCCCCATCCCACTTCCTCTACACCAGCAGGCGTTCCGGTGTCCGTCCCTAGGCGAGACAATCTACGCCTGCTGGTGGACCTTCCTGTCTTCCTATAAAGAGCAATATATACAAACATATTTTCGTCTGAACCTCACACGACAACGGGTTTGCTGAGCTGTTGGAGATTTCTGTATGTGACAATAATTTTCAGAGTGCCCTTCACGTATAAAATTAATTCCTGCGCGGCGGCCTTTGCCGTTGTTCAGTTTGCCGTCACATTCGAACTCGTTTCGCTCCCACAGATTTCTTCCAGCACATCAGCGCGCGTGGCTAGGACAGTTCCACCAGCTACGCATTGCCAGCTGGCTCCTCTTGGGCGTCAAGTGCGTGCTGGAGCGTCGTTATCTCCCCTGAATTTGTGAAGCACGCGTGGGGGCTGCTTTCAAACCGCCGCACTTGCCGTGCCGCGCGCCCCATCTTCGCCAGCCCTATTACAGAGAGCAGGAGGTCTTTTTTTTAGCCACATTATTATGAAGGTAGCCTTTCTTGTGCAACCTAAACGCCAAAATTTTGGTCCGTCTGTCTGCCACTCAACTCAATCGCCCGGCCAAAAGACATTGAATGAATGCTTGACCACGAAGTATATATGCGCAAGACCACTTTAAACTAGTCAAACTGCTGCCATGGCTCCCACATGCGAACTTTATTTAGCGCCTCAGGCGTGTTTGAGGCAAAGTATAACTACATAACTGAGAGTAGCAGCGTTCTTTTAATTAATATTCGCGTTGGATTGGTTTCACGATAGCAAATGAAAAAAAAAAAGCGTTAGAAACGAAGCCTAAGAGAGGAGATATAAAAACACCGAAGAAAAAAAAGTCGGCTGGAGCTATTTCAAGCACAAAAGGAACAAGTGGTCCCTACAGATGGTTCGCGAGTAGGAATGGTTCGCGAGTAGTGAGGCCGCGGGAAAATTTAATTGAATTGAGCGAACATCCACTACATTTATAATGGAAGGAGCGGAACAGGAGGGGAATATTATCAGGGATGGGCTGGGGAGAGAAAGAGGGTGTTGCGTGGTAGGGGCGTAAGTAGAGTATTGCTTGTCGACGACATTTGTACAAGCACGGCCGATTTCTCGAGCTCGCGTGTATTCACCTTGCGGAGGCGTAGGCCCCGTCGCCGAGCTTGTTGGCCTCTGTGCCCTGGTGCAGCTTGCTGACGTTCCTCAGGTACTCGACAAATCGCTCCCCGGACACGTGCACCTTGCGCGTGCAGTCGTCCGTCACGTTGGCGTCGGTGGCGCAGTAGTCGCGCAGCATGTCGTCCAGGGCGTAGGCCACCATGTACAGGGCGCTCTTGACGCCGCTCACCATCGGGTCCTGGGAGTGCTTCTCTCGCAGTGTCTCGTTCCCTGGGCAGCGGGTATGATGGGAAGGGACTGCATGCTGCGTGGGCCTGTCAAGTCGGAGCTCTCACGGAAGCTGGGCTCTCACTTGCCACTGTTTCAACAGGAAAAAAATTACCATCCTTTCGTAAGGAAAGTTGAGAGAAAAGCCAAAGCTTCGTCCAATCCAAGGAAAGTGCGTCCAATCGACCGTCAAACCTCCAGAGACCCAAATCGCAAACAAATAAAGAAACCCATGCGATGATTTTTCGCCTAAACGCTTCGCGTAACGCTTCTACGAACAATGTAAGTGTATACCGACACGTGGTTTGTGAGATAAAGTTTACTATTGTACTCCTTCTTCACGATCGATGCGTATGTTGTCTTATCTAGAACCGTTACTTTTTCGCGATTTTCAAGTAAATGCTTTGAAACAATGGGAATCCGGTTTCACGCACACGCCATGTGTCCACAGATCTTGTCAGAGCTTTTCGGTCGACCAACCGGTCTGTGGGGAAATGCATTAGTTTTTTGTACAGACGTCATCGGTCCCACTGAGAAAGCTTTCGCTTTAAAAAAGTCCACAAACTCCAAATTGGGATTTGTCCTTTAGGCGCAAACATGCACCACTCTGCTACACATATACGAATGCGTTGCTAAGAATACATTTTAAGGGCACTACAAACGGATTGATATCAAAGTATGAAGACCCGAGGGAATTTTATTGGAACCCAACTCCTTAACTCCCCATGTATTGCTGTAAAGCACGCTATTCCGGGTCCTTTAAAGTCGTCTTCACGATTATGCCCAAGTGCATTGCCGTGAACAAATTTTTCAGGGGCTCTATTAGAGATCCTGTTTTATACTATGAAGGCCCTAGGTCTTATATTAAATATCTCCTTAAACTCCCTGTATCCCCATAGAGCACAACAAGCTAAAGTCGGCTGCTTCATTCTACACAAATACACATTAGCAACGTGAAAACTTGGGCGAGTTGGTGATGCATGTTGAACCACAGCGCAAATGACAAGCCAAAGGACGGTAGCAAGAGGACACACGAAGCGCTGACTTACAACTGGATTTTATTTTCTACAACGGGGCCAAATATAAACGAAATTGAAGAAAACAGAACATGAAAAACCACATGAAAAAACCGGGATGAAAAACTCCCACCTCCCCTCGCGGGAACCCCTGTGTAGATGCGACGCATAGTCGAAGTGGCGAAGGGACCGCGTTTTATAGCGCGCATAACGTTGAGGGGACTGCGTAAGCCGGTCCCAGTCGATGACGACGTTGGCGTACTTGTAAAGCGGCGTGGACTCTAGGTGTTTGAGCCAAGCGTGGATATTGCTTCGCCGGAGAACGGCACACCGGTTATATGCGCAGCGCGCCCGAAGGAGAGGAAACCGCGGAAGAGAGAGTACTGCACATGCGCCGGCCCCAGCGCGTCTGCCGCGGCTATGACGCAACACAATCCAACACAATCCACTTTAATCATATCCAATCCAATCCAAATCCAATCCAATCCAATCGAATCCAATCCAATCGAATCCAATCCAATGCCCCTCGCGAGAGAGTGTTCGCTATCGGAGAGGAGAGGGGGTGAGCGGCGGAGAGCGCAGCTGGCGCGGCAAGGAGAATGGGGGAGGGGCGGACAACGCCGACGACGACGACGCCGGAGGGACAAGGCGAGTGAATGAGATGCTCTGCAACTAAAAAGCAGAGCCAACCACACAGTTAACCATTATCCGCACGTCTGACACACGAAGCACGTCAGCGCTTCGTGTGTCCTCTTGCTATCGTCCTTTGTCTTGTCATTTGGGCGGTGGTTCAACAAATACTATGTCTGGAAGACACTTCCTAGGGGCAGTGAAAGCGATCTTCCATAAAATAATAAAGGCTCGAGGGCCTTTTAATGCGTAGCATTCTTTGCCGAGGATCCCCGACACCAGGACAGTGTAACGCCCTGCATTTCCACCAAAATGCAGATTTGGCCGAAGTAACAGCTTTATTCGTAAATCCGTCAATTAAATTTTGAAAAGACAAGAATATCAAATATAGAAAAAAAAATTTTTTAACAAAATGATCTCACACAATCATAAATATGCATTTTATACATCTCCCCCAAAACCGGATATTAAACAAAAAAGTCCGCGAAAGAACGTTGGAAATACCAATAAAAAATATCGAAAATAGACTAACCCTGCACTACGCATTTAATGTTCGAAAAAAAGAACATAATTAGCGAGGTAAAGGCACTTCATCGCTATAATAATATAAATTTATATCATTGGCGAAAAGAAACAAAAGAAAACTTAAAAAAAAAATAATACAACGTCTTTCGCCACTCATGGCCATACTTGGCTGTAAAGAACTCACACTCAAGACATGCGGCATAAGAATACTACGCATTAGTGGACAATTCTCTGAATTTTCGCAGATTTCTTTTATTAGTGTTTTCTTATGCGGCGAAAATCTGGCACATCAAGCGCTGCCGATCAAGAGACAGATTTCTCCGTTGAATCCACATGGAAATGCTCGTGAACATACACCTAAATGCGGGTGGCAGCAGAAACTTTTGTACTGTAGAATATCACGGATTTCATGGCTCTGAGCTACAATTTTCGCAGTGGTATACGTATACAGTTTCCGTCATAATTTTGTAGGCCACGGCGACAGCGGTCGAGCCGGGACGCTGCGGTTGCCGGCGACTTGCCTGTTGCGCCGCTAGAGAAGAAACCCGAGAAAAATAAAACTTTAGACAATGTAGCGGCCTCAGTGTGTTGCCAATGTTTCCACAAGAAAGCTTGCACAGAGAGATAAAGCGGTGAGTAGGGTTTCGCGGTCAGGGGGAGAACGGGGAAACGTGCCTGCACACCACTTGTGTATGTACCTCGTCTCTCCTGTCCGCTTTCCACACGGCATCGCGAGACTCGCTCACCTGTGCATTTCGGCCTCGTTGGGTTCTCGCATGACCCTGCGGTGCAGAGACTGCAGTTGAACCACGTCTGCCAGAACTCTCGAAACCAGGGGTTCCTCGTGTTGTTGACCGGATTGAGCGTCGTGTAGTACTGCTCGAAGTCCATATCCGGCAGGACGTGCACGCGCAATGCTAGGCTGCCCAGGGCCTCGGCTTCCAAGCCGCTGATCAGCTGGGCGTCCGTTGTCCAGGCGTCGCTGCATGTTGCGCAATTCTTAATCAAGACGCACGCGTCTGCGTGCACAGATAGCGCTTTCTTGTCCAGGACACTTAGTGTTTACTCATGGAAGCGGCGTGAATGCATAATGATACTTGATACTTCGCACCGAACGGCTCTGAAGCAGTCAAACAAGTTGGCCCACAGCGGTAGATTGCAGTGCCAAGAATACAGATATGAAAATTGTAAGTTTAACACTTGCTGCTCCAGAACATGGTTAGATTTATGGTACTGCCATCCCATACATGTTTCAGCACCATGTCTTGTGAGGTATGTAGGCCAAGTTTGAGCGTTTTTCTTTTTGCAAAGAATCGTAAAAAGGGCGTGGAAACCTAAAATATCTTTATCTTAGGAACTTTTGCCGAACACATGCTGAAAACAGGCTGCATTACTGCCCATGGTTAGTTGACAAGCTAACAAGGCTCGGTGCATGCTTTCAAAGCATCATTATACAGCGAGCTCCTTTTATGGTGATTTTGCGCTGAGCACGTTTATCTTACAAATGCTATTCCGTGTGAAAATTGGAGACCTCCTGCAGGAGGGGCGCACAATCCATGGCTTGATCGATTACAAAATCGGCTTCACTCTTTGGGTTAAAATGTAACGCTACGTTACTGCCACCGCCACTGCACAGACGTGTCGGCACAATCGCTTGCGTACTAAATGTGGGCTGTCATGTTGAGCCAGCTATACAAACGGTCATGATCGAGTGGCATGGTTGCGTAATGAGGAAGCAGCCTTGCAGCACAGGCTAACGTTACTACGTAATATGTCCAACTTCCCCCATTTTCCGACGTGATGACATACCGTTGGTTTAGGCGTAAGAGGCCAACTTATGATAACTTTCGTAACCGCACCGTGGAAAGCAAGGGCTTTTCTGTGGACGGAAGCCTCAGCTTCCGTTGGCGTGCGCGTGGGACGGACCCACCTGGCCACCACGGTGAACTCGCCCGTGGCGTTGGCGGTGCGCATGGCGGTGAAGAGCCCCTGCACGGTGACCGAATTGCAGAAGCAGACCACCACTCGCGCACGGCCCGTCTTGCGCAGGTTCTCGACGGCAGCCAGGTAGTCTTGGGGGGTGCCGCTGGCCGGCACGCCCAGCCACTGCGACACGCAGACGTTCCGGCCCACCGAACGCTGCGTGAACTCGTCCACGCTGGCCTGGCTCGAGCCGTCGCCTGTTCAGCGAGTTCCAAGGGAGAAACACCGGGCGTCGACTCTTACTTCTGACGCTTCTTACTCTTACTCTTACTCTTACGCTTACTCTTACTCTTACTCTTACTCTTACTTACTCTTACTTCTGAGCTATACTTCTGACGCTTCGTAAGCGGGTGTGTACAGGCGATAATGACATGGGCGACAAAGTTGGTTGTAGGCCCAACTAGGTCTGCACACTTTTGGACTCATCAGTATATAATTTATTTATTTATTCACAATACCCCTAAAGGCCCCCGTGAATGGGTATTACATAGGGGGTTACATAGCACACGTGTTGTATTAGCGCAGTAAAGCGGAAAAAATAAACAAAAAGAAATAGGAATGTTCACACTGCAAACGCAAATAAATGCACATTGTAAACTTGAAAAGAGTGGGAAAGTGGCGCCTGCGGCAATGCAAATCGCTGGAGGCCGTCCGTGTCACCATGGGAATTATAAGAAGACTATAGTTTCCCGCTTTGTAATTGGCTTGACTTGTACCGTTTTCGCGACTGTGAAAATACGGAAGTGCAAAAAAAAAAAAAGACGATAAAATTGTGTTTATCCACATAGATCAAGAATAAAATACACGCCTTAGCAGTAAAATGAGCGCATATTCTTCCGTTTGATGTTTTTTTTTTGTCGCTGGAAGTTAAAGGGAACATTGTCGTCTGCGGTAGTCTGCGATTCTGACGGGCACTACCAGCTGTTACAAAATACTTTTAACTTTCGCAATTATCTACAAAGACGCATTTTAATCATCTTATCATTCTTTCAAAAGAATAAATGATCAGAACAGCCTGCAACTGTTCATAGATTAATTGATTGATTGATTGGTTGGCTGGTTGGTTGATTGATTGATTGATTGATTGATTGATTGATTGATTGATTGATTGATTGATTGATTGATTGATTGATTGATTGATTGATTGATTGATTGATTATGAGGTTTAACGCGCCGACGCTACACAGGCGATGAGGCGCGCCGTAGTGGAGGAATTTGGATTAATTTTGAACACCTGGGGACCTTTACCGCGCGACGACATATCGAACACACGGGCGTTTTCGCTTTTGGCCTCCATCGGAAAAGCGGCCGCCGCGGCCGGGAATCAAACCCACTTCCTCGGGCTCAGCGGCCACTGAGCCACCGCGGGAGCTCTATAACAGAGCTGTTTGATCATAGGCTCTGGGTCGTCATCAACGAGCGATACACCCACGCGCTCCAAGGTTCCTTTTTCCCGTCGTCTGTGAGGCTTCTTTCAAAAGGCTCTGTTACAAGACCCCTCCAGAGGTGGAAGCGCTGTCTTGGTACAAGGTGCTGGCAGGGGTAGCGGGTTGTAATATAGGGCCTCGAGAGTATACGGTTTTAGGCGTACGATGTGGACGATTTCAGTCGGCAGGTGCCCATGTGACGGCGGAGTCGCAACAGTAACAACTTCGTGTGTCACATCAGTGAATTGGCGAACGATGCGATAAGGGCCAGCGTATCGAGAGAGGAGCTTCCCCGAAATGCAGACACCAGAACAAGGGAACCAGGAGGGAGTGGGCGGGATGGTGTCGGTGATCGTACCGATACTTCTGGACAGCCTGCGATGCAGAAAGCCTTTCACGAGCCACTTGGCGAACCACATCAGCTTTGCTATGATATCATGCGCATACTCAGTGTGTGGTGAAGTTGACTCGGAAAACGGGGTGTCCATAATATCAACTCCTATTTGAATTTCGCCCCAGCAGTTCAGCCTGTAGCTTGGCATTTGGTGGCCTCGTCCATGCCAGGCGAGCAAAAAAAAAAAAAAAAAAAAAGGCAGCATCTCCACTCCGTGGATGCTGGCGAGGGTGCGGAGTACGGGGACTCCAAATGACATCCAAGTTGCGCCCCGACCGTCATTCTATTTGAGCCGTGAGTGGCACCTTGATTACTCCCTAAATGAAACTGGAACTCACGGCTCAAATCAAATGACGGTCGGGGCGCAAATCGGGTGGCGTGCGCACGGATGGATGCGGACGGACATTGGGAGGTCCTAATATACTCCACACCGTTACAGGCGAGGGAGTGAGCCGTTTAACTCACGGGTACTAACTCACTGTCGTAGCCCAGTGGGTAAGACAAGTGACACTAACTCTGTCTGGTCTACCAGACACAGGCTCGAATCATGCCGGTAACTGCGTGATTTTTTACGATTGTAAATGCTATGCGCACGGACGCGGATGAACATTGTGAAGTCCTAAGGTTCTCCGCACCTAATAACTAAAAGGAAAGTCATGCATGTGGAGCATATTGGCAGCGTCGGACAGCATGCTTTCCAAGTTTGGGGACATTTACGTATTGGCCTTCAATCTAAACAGCTACAGACTAATACGTGAATGAATTATCAACTAATGAAATGAACTAATTTCAGTTAACTCTTTCCTTCCTAGGCCTTGATCGATTCCTCCGAACCCGTTACTCCAAGCCTTTAGGCCACCATTTTGCGCAACAAACAAACAGCTTGTTCCTGCGCATTGAAACGTGAATCAGTGCTTCCGGGTGCAGGAAAAAAAAAATATTATGGCTCAAAAAAATGTCCCAGGAAAAAAAGTTACCAGAAACAGTTACAGAACTAGCCAGAGAAAGGAAAGAATACTGTAAAAGAAAGGCAGGAATGTTAGCAAGGCAATGACCTAGTTTACTATTCTAGTGGTGGGGGAAGCAAAAGCAATAAAAACAACAGAAGAAAACAAAGGGAACCACGGAAAAATTTGCATTGAACTAGCCATGGTAAAATAGTGGCAGCACTCTGCCATCGCCTTTATCTTCGAGTAGCTGAGCGGGTTAGGAGTCAATAACATTTCTTAGTATATTGTACTGCACTACTACTACAATTCTCACGCCGTAACTTCATAATTGTTAAATATGTGCCAGCTAAAAGCCGAGCTGTCTTTATCTGCTGCGATTTATTCGATTGCGCTGACTTCCGAGTTCAATACTTCGAATCTGACGCCCCCAGATGACAGCATCATGCACTTAGGGCGCCTTGCTGGAATCCTCCAGCCCAACTGGTGTACTGAAACTGTTAAATTACGCATAAAGGTGCCCACTCGTTTTATCCGGGTTTAAGTGCATGCAGTGAACAGCTTGAACCCTCCGACATTACTTTTCGCCAATTTTTTTGGTCGTGAGGATTCCGGTGTTATACGTATGCGGGAATTGGGCTTTACAATTGTTCAGGCTAACCGTAGGGCAACCACATGTCTCTCATCCGTGTAAACCAATGTTAGGCGGCACCAAATGGCTTCTCTGGGGCTCCGGTAATGCGCCTAAAAAAGAATAAAACGTCCTGGCACCTAATCATGACAATTAGAGTACCCCTGCAACACTTTTTTCAACTTTTTTTCTAAATCTTAAACACTTTCAGAACGTAGTTAACAAGCACATTCAGTACGCTAGAATAGGGGGTCACAAAGTACCTCAGCCAAAAATTACTGCTCTATGCCAATAAGATAACTTGGAAACCTGCTCAAAAGATATTCCTCTCTTTCCCGACTCTTGGCGTTCTTTGAGCGCTCAAATTGCGCTATTACCGCAATGTAGCGGATATTGGCAGCTTTCTTTCTGTTGCACCAATGAGCGTATTCGATAGCCACTTTAGAAAAACGCCACCAAGCAAAGCAGAAACAAAGGCGGGGAGTTCTGCTGCGACGATCAAATCACGCAGTGCCGCTCCGTGTTGTTGATAACTATAGATTTGACGATGTTTCCAGGCGCCGAGGAAACAAAGAAATTTAAGCATTTATCACAAGTGTTGCAGAGCCCCTTTATATCGGCCTAGCTGTCTTAGGATTTAGGTAAGGTCTGTAGATGTGTGTTTCAGTGTAAATTTTGTGGAACAGGGGCAGGTTGTGATTGGTTTTTGCGCGGTATACTGCATGCTGCAAACAGGCAGAGGGTGGGAAGAGACTGTTTTGCATCCTTCGGACGTATAAATATTGCCTTCACGGGACCCCGTCTTAAAACTACTCTTCCAAGTGAAAGGTATACGCGGCAGCCAGCGGTACTCGTTCAGCTTGTCGCTCTAAACATTTGACAAGCGCCCTTCTTTTAGGCATACTGGCCGCACGCAAACTTGCGCGGACCTATTTCCGGAAAGTTCTTAATCTGAGTTCTTGCATTTTTCCAGCTAATTTCTGCAGCACCGAGAAAAAGAAGACGGGAAACAGGAAATGAGCTTGATAGCGCCTTTTTGATTTTTTTTTTGCTTCTGTTTTCTTTCACGCTGCGAATCATGTATCACCACGGAGTCTCCATATTTAGAACTTCAGTTACTTTGTTTTTAACGAAAATCGGAAATTATTCTTCCGTGGTTTGAACAAATGCCGCATGTATTGCGTTGTTTACACGAAACAGGAAATGTTAGCGTCGCGACTTAAAATGAGTTTGTTCTCGAGTTGCAAAAATAGGCTTGCAAAAAACAGAAAAAAGGTATGACGTTCTGTTCGTTTCATAGCCCATAAGGAAAAAATTTTGCCGGTGGTGAATTCTAAAATTCAAGCTATGTTTAATCACTGGCTGGGGAACGTTTACTTTTTGTAGAATTTTTCACGATGCCGGAGAAGTTGTATTTGCATGGGCAACGTGTGGCAACGTTTCAAAGTGTACTGAAACGGGGGAAACAGGTGGATTGCTAAAGCATTATATAAATTACTCGTAAACACAGATTTTACAAAAACAATAATTCATAAATTTCTCAATTCATAAATTATTAGGATTAGTAGGATTTCCGCTGTATTTGCCCACAGGGGGAATGTTTTTGCGATTGCACGACGTTTTCTTTTTAACGATGTAGTTCCCGGATCGTGGTGACGTTTCTGATGCGAGCTTCTGCTGGCTGTAATTAGCCTTCTAATTTCTGTGATACCAGGCACACATTGCCGTCACCACGCAGAGGCGATGAGAGCTTAGAGAAAGCGTATAAGACGTCCTGAAATACAGGACTTTCAAAACTGTGTATTTGTCGTATACCGTAAAAAAACGATCAGGTTTTATTCGTGCCAATATTTTCGAAACTTGGTACTGCTCGAATAACCAATTGGTTGCGCATCGAAACTATGCGAACTTACTAAATTCGAAAAAAGTTCGGAGGAAATCACGGTTCCTTTTCAAGCTTTCTGCTATAAAAATAATGTAAAAATGCGCTGTTCAGACACAGCTTTACTATGACGTGTACTTAAGCATCATGAACTGCGAAAGTAGGCTTGTGGAAGCTTTGCGCTCTCTTGAAGGTCCTTTGTACACGTGTTAACGACCGGAGCGGAGGGAGCAATTGCCGAAAGTTAGAAAGGATCCCCTGAAGCTTGCTTCTCGATGTATGAAGTCAATTTCCTTGCTTTCTTTCCTGCACTTCCCAGCGTGCGAACTGCTTCTAGTGAAAAAGTGGATGCAAACCACGTCTCCTCAGTAACTTGACAAACTCTTGATGTCACGAGTCACTTCCTCACGCAACACGCAAAAGGTGCAAGTAATTTTTTTGGCGGTCTTTTGTGAACCTGAATTACCCCCCAACCCTCTTTGGAATTAAAAAAAAAAGATAAGGCTCTGCGTTACTGTGCGAATGTGACTAGTTAGTGTATATACTAACGAAAGAAAGATAACAAAGACAGTGCAGTGCGCGCGTGCTCAGGTTCTTCGGGGCACGAAAACTATTTTGTGCCATTAGCCTTTGTAAGTAATGTTTGGTGCATATGATCTGAACCTTTAAACATTCGCAGTGCAAAACGTTTTGTGGTTTTTGCTATTCTGTTCGTAAGTTTTAGTGCGTAGCCAGCACGTTAAACCTGCGTCGCTCAGCCGTACGCAGTGACCCTTATGCTCAACTGACCAGCGCTACGTCAAAGAATAAACCTGTACGCTAACGTCCACACATAAGTCTGTTGTCGAAAACCGTGCCGTGCCCGACCTCGCCCAATGTCAGTGCTTGTTTTGCGGCCCATTGAAGCCGTGTCGGTAGTTGGTCGATCTTTTCGCACGCATAGCGTGCTTCCCCTGCTGTATTGCCCATCTGTGTTTGCTTGCAAATGAATGACAAAAGAGAAATAACGCTTTCCTGCGGCGGTTCACAGCGGACGGGACGTGAAAAACACCGTAACGAGGAAAAAAGAGTTCCTACAAAAAAGAAAGTGGGTGGGATGAACTGTGCACCGCAAAATTCGCCGAAAAGTTTCTCTACTATGCCTTTTACACAAACTATATTCTAATATCCCTCTACAACGTAGTAAAGCTCTCCCTCCAGACAATTCATCGCGTTGGCTTTTTACCTCCTTGAATCAGTACTGACACCAAAATTTTATGTTCCTTTTTGTTGCTTTTATCGATGCTTAATAACCTTTTGAACCCAAAGCGACACGTTAAATAGTTGAGCACGCGATAATTAATTATATTGAACGAGCTGAAAATCGCATTTCCGCTCTTCAAGGCTCTAGCACGGAGGGCGCATATGACAGGACCACAGTATGACCTCACTATTTTGTGCGGACGTCGAAACACCTCGGAGGCAGGTGGAGGCGTTTTTACGGCTGCCCCGCCGTCGGAGCTGAAAGGCTGAGCTGCCTGGAAGCGTTAGGCCTATCACTGCGTCGGAAATTTCGTACCGCTTTCAATAAAAGCCCTGACGGCGGCTTCTATTGCGGTTATGGGCTATATTAGCGGCTCCTTTCCCGCGTGTAGAACTTGGTTGTTGGCAAGAGTGCTTTTCTGGGCAGCGCTTATGCCCGTAGCTCTGGCTACGTGCGTGAACGCGCCAGCGCCCAGTCGCCGCTCGCCGGGCCGTCCGTGTCAAGGAACGTCACGAGTTTCTGGTGCACGTCAAATGTACGCAACACCGTCACCTCCGTTTCGCTACCACGGAGTGATGTCACGCCGATGTCCATTTGCTGCGCGCCGCTCCGCGTGCGGTTCCGTCGGCGCGATTGATGAGGTCAAGAGAGAGAGATAGAGAATAGTCTTTAATGATACTGGATAGGTTAGCCTGGCCAAGGCGCCTAGCTTGCTACACCAGATGTATAAAAAAATGAAATCGATGAAGAGATGATTATAATAACTGTGATGAAGATGATGCGCTCATTAATAGAGTCCTGTTTAAAGTAGAACGGATCAGAAAGAGTCTTGATCAGAAAGAGGACTTGATCAAACTTGATCAGACAGGACTTGATCAGAAAGAGTCTGATCAAGTCCTGTGCTTCGCAGGAAAGACAATAGAGCTTTTGTCGCTCAAGATTCTCGTTTAGAGTTCGACCAAGGGCCTAGCACGTCACTTAAAGTTAGTCCTCTAGAGTGCGGAAGACCCAAGGAGTTAAAGCACTGTGGAATATAGCTCGAGCCGGAATGTAGGTCGACCTTCTTACCTCGCGGCCGGGAAATAGAAAAAAAAAAATGCATTCACAGCATCGTTTTGTTGAGGCTTTAAGCACTTTTTTCGTCACAGGTTACTCGTCAGAGCTGCATGAAATCTTGTAGGATGGCTGCTTCCGTCTGCCTGCCTCCCACACAGCAAGTCGTCCTTGGTGCGGTCCAGAGAACTGCTTATGGAACACTTTTTAAGCACTCACAAGACAATGCCATCAAGAAGTGAGCTCCAAGCATGAAACGAGCATGAGCGGATCGTCGCGAGAGCCGGTCTATGCAGGCGGCCAGTTGTCGCCACCCATTCATTTTGTGGAGAAAATAAATCGGCGGCGGAGAAAAATCGCCACCTTGTCCTTCAGTTCCAGTTGCACAGTGCGGCGCCCGCGAAACGAGGCCTTCCGGGTGTTGTTTGGTGCCCCTTCACCTTACTCGAGTAGCGTGCACTCTTTTCCGTGACACTGAACTGGCGCTCGTCGGACTCACTGCCGTTGACTTGGGAATACTATGTGAAGTTTCTTTTAAATGCTGCGGCGAACAGGCGCCAAGTGCCTGAACGCATCCTGAGCGAGAAGAAAATAGCACGCACACGCATAGCACACGCTCCCTGCAGCGATAGAACCGGAGAGGAGCAACAAAACAAAGATGGTGGCGCGTCCGATTGATTTGATGCCGGTGGAGATGGTGCTTTTTGCGGTTTGGATGGGCCCGATGGGCTGCGTGGTTGCCAGATGACAACTAATATTATAAGCCAATGACCGGTATATAGGTCGAGGCGTGACTCTTCGGCAAATTTTTGGTTAAAGAATCTTGACCTATATTCCGACTTATACGGTATGTTCCATGCGTCGCAGGCCGCTCATATTTCAACAAGGCTATTCTGCTGAGTAAACGAAGCGAACTGCGTAATAATATTAACCCTGAAAATTGGTGTCAGTACTCCTAAGTTTTAATACCTTACGTTTTGCCTCCTTTATCAGAGCGCAGGCGCAGCGCGTGCTGGCATCACGCGTCCTCTTTCGTTTCTTCTGTACTCCGTTCTGCGGCGTTCGTTCGGTCTTGCGGGGGCACCAGAGCTTCAGATACGCGCACAGACTTCTTGTGGTCGTCACTTCTGGTGCTTGCGCACCGAAAATTTCCCTCGTATGGTTGTTTCGAAACGGGAAGCGTTTTTTTTCTGGCTTGGGGGATTCACTATTGTCTCGCAGGCATACACAGATAAGGGCTCCTGTATCCTTACAGGAAAGGAACCCTGCAGTGCGAGTACTGCGAGTTCGAGTACTACGAGTAGTGTTGGTATCGCGAGAACGAGTAGTGAGAGTGTGCGATCGCATTGATTGATACTATCTTTTGGTTCGCCGTCATAACACCCCTCGAGTAGTGGGCACGCTTTACAGGCTAAGGCTAGTAGGGGATGCATGGCTGGGCATAAGGGGATAGATGGTCTCATAGCCAGCCAGCCAGCAAGCCATTCGTAGCATAGTGGGTGATATGCACCAAGAAAATGCACCGTAATAAAATAGTGTTCGCATGAATGGCGCGAGTGTTCTGCACCAGTTTACTAAACATCTGCTTTGCCTTTCTTTTCGCATTATTGTAGGTTTTTAATGCTATGGTATCAAAGTTTCATTGCATACGCCACTGAGGTCTGTTTTTTAAAAACAAGATGACGACTAATGCTTACAAAATATCCGGATTGCATGAGGAAGTTCGTATGTGCAGTCATTTAATTGGGGAAAAGAAAGAGCTTAGGGCTGCTTTGCTTCCAAGATAATTTTGCATCCTTTATTTTTTTGACTACCTTAACGCGAAGCCCAGCCCAGTGTTCAGTATCGAGAAACAATGTTTCCGCCAAATCATCGCTAAGTTCGCTTAGCAAAACAGATGCTCACATCACATTTCAGAGTTTGAGGGGATTATTAAGCGCGAAGTGAGAAGATGACAGCTATACAGGTAGCAAAGAACGATTCATTCACAAGAGAGGAGCACTTGACCAATATCTAAAAATCTATCTATTTCAAAAATCTATTTATTTCAATTCCCTTGACTTCGCTTCGGGAAAAGGAGTCACGCATTTATTCTAGCATTGCTCGGCCGTTTATTCGGCACACTTCGTCCAAATTTAGACTGTGTATAATAGCGACTGTGTATAATCACGAAGTTTCTCTCTAACTGAGCAAAAGCAGCTGTCACTCAATTGGATATTTCCCGAATATCTCTTGTTTGCGTCCAGTTAGAGTGGAACTTCGGGCGTCGGGCATTACTCTAGGTCTACCAATGTTCGAGTGAATAAGGAAACCGGATCGAATAAGTGCTCAGCGTGCTATCGAAGTACACTGAAGAAGCGACACGGCTGCGTGCATAACCATGTCGATTGGGTCTTAGCGCATGGGTTGGCCATACCTTGATTCACGCGGGGCGTAGTTTTACCCTTGCACCAATGCACACAACTAGTGCAGTTTAAAGAGTGAGTGCAGGGTCGGCTTACCTTCAGTGTACACCACCGAGACGTAGGTCCAGTTGAAGTGTCGCACGAGATCTATCATGGCCCTGGCCTGCGCCTGGTCCATGGGCACCACACTGACGTAGAAGTTCATCCTGCCGCGGAGTCCCATCTCCTGGCCGGTGAAGGAGTAGCCGATCTCAGGGATTCGGAACAGGCTCAGGAGGCTGTTCACCTCGGCCGCGCCTGCAGCGGCCAGCGGTCCGATGACGGCCACCAGGTTCTTCGCGACTTCCTCTTCCTCGCAGCCCTCGGTCGTCTGGCGCTCGTACGGGTACGGCTGCTCCCGGTACTCCACGTCGGTCCACGCCGACTGCTGGATGAAGTGGGACGCCTGTTCGAGCGCGATAGGCGAGAACCAGCACGAGTCGCGCACCTGGATCCCCAGCTTCGAGTTGGGCAGCAGGTCGGTGCGCGCGTTGATCTCGTCGACGGTGTGCAGCGCCGCTTCGAGCCTCTGGATGCCCGGCCGCTCCCAAGTTTCGCCGCACGCGCGCGAGATGTTCTGGCGCGTGTAAGGGGGCCGGTGCACGGGAAACAGCGCTCCGACGAGGAAGTCCTCGGGTGTCTTCGACTTGTAGTAGAAGGTCACCGAGACGCAGTCCGCAGCCAGCAGTCCCAGGCCGAACAGCAGCAGAGACGCCTCCACGCGGTTCATTACGCCGGCCTGCTCGGACTGCGGACGTATGTTCAGCGACTGTGGCCTGGAGGCTGTGGCTTCGTTCAAGTTGTTTGCCTATTGGCGTCGGTAGAGGTAGAACAAATGCTGCAAACAGTTCCTACGCGTTGGTATTGCCGTGTTAATTTTCGAGCCAGCTTGTAAGCTCGCTAACACTCCTTTAGGAGGAATGTCGAACTTGGAATTTTGTGAAGGCGATCATGTGGCATGCACTTTGACCTTGACGTTCGAAGTCGTATTTCTGTCATGCTTCTGTTCTTGATTATCCCGAGTGCCAGCTATAAGAGTTTGGTTAAGTTCGATCACTCGACATTGACGGCTGAGACGGTATTCAGTGACTGTTGCACTCCGCTCACTGTCCTCCCCTGCGTTTGGCATTCTGCGCAGTACGCAGAGTACAGAAGGTTGTTTTCAAAATGAGAAGCACCAATCCTTTCCTGGAACGCCGCAAATATTCGTCCTCCAGGAGGAAGGAGTTCAGCAGCTCTCCCTCCAATACGGATTTACGCGTGACGTATGCGGATGCTCACCGTTCGGAGCGCAAGCAGCTTCCGGTCTTCCCACTTCCGGTCACGCTGGGTTGCCGGCGCTGCTTCCAGCACCACGTAAAGCATAAAACGCTCGCAGCGCAGTTTGCTGCGATGCTTTGACTGCACATCACGAGGCGTTGTTACAAAGTCACCCGGTCTGGCTGCACGGAACCCTGTCACTACGCAAGCCTCGCGTTGACGCCGGCTCGCACACGCTCACCTACCTGAGCTCGCAGTTGCCAGCGGCGCAGCACTTCTCTCCCCTTGCTTCCGATGACTCCAGCGTAGCGCGGTAACTTGCGTTTCCTCTGCCGCACGTGCGCCAGTGGTTGCACCTTCACGGCACAAACACGCTCATTGCCACCGGCGCATGCCTCCCACTTAATAAGCAGAGCCGCACAGCGGACTCACATCGTCGAGCACTTCCGTCGTGAGCTCCCGGTCTCCGCATGCGCTGGGCTGCGCTTGTTGGCCCAACGCTGCCATGACTGGAGGCCTGCTAGCCGCGTCTCTCGAGCTGGGGGCAATCGGCATGACCAGCGATGTTGGCCGTGCTGAGAGACAAGGAGTCACAAACAAGCGGGGACGGTGTGCCTTTTCAGTAGAACAGCGAAAGAAACAGCACAACGGCTGCCAGGCGTTTTGAGCTCAAGGGTGTTGCTACATGCCTAGTGCGACATTGCTGCCGCTGGAGCCTCCCCGCTCCCACTCAATGTCAGTGCCGCTCGTTGCACTTTCGTTTATATATGTTTCAAAGAGCAACGTTTTTGCTCTTGTTGGGCTCCACGGGGCGCAGCTATTTTCTAGGCAGGAGAGGAACAAGCGCGCACGCAGGAGCGCAAAACGCCTACGTTTTGTTGTCGAGTTGCGTTTCACGGAATTGATTGTTTCTACACCTCCCTCGCGGGGCAGTTTTTTCGTTAACCAACTACGCCGCTTAAACGGACACCCAACCGCCGGCCGAAGGCGCTCATGACGCTCGTCCGATACGCTTCGCTGGCTGCGCTCCGGAATATGCATGGGCTCCGGTTTCACCCCCCTCCCATTGTTCGCTTTGTTGTTTCGAGCCGCCAATGCCGAGCTGTTGAGTGCGCCGTTATGGTATGCCCGCCCATGCCTAACCATATCGCAGGCGGTGTGCGCACGCGGGCTCTACGAAGGAAAAGTGGGGAAGGCGAGAGCGTGAAAGGGGAGAGACAACATGGGAGAATGCAACACCGAAGTCTGCGTGCAGAAGAAATGATTTGCGGGCTTACCACTACCGGCCATTGGTTGGCTCTCGCGAGTTGGTGACGTTTTTGCAGATTTAGATTAGTAAAAGCTATGCCAGCTGGGGAGGCAGGCGGCTCTTGCAACTCGTCCGGCTGGAGAGGCTTATTGCAGAAGGGAATTGCTCAGATATACGCAGCCCTCAACACTTTGAGCATTCTTTACCCGCAACGGCGGTAGAAAGAGCAGCACTCGGAGCCGCCATGGTCTTCCGGGAGTTTGGGGTGCGCGCTAGCCATTCCTTCCATTCGGTCTAAGCGATTTACTCGAGAAGCCGAAGCGAAGGTGCTAGTAAATTGAACACTTGGATCATATGGATCGAGGCCATGTTCACGTATTTACGGGAAGCTCTGTCGACAGGGAACTGAGACCAGCGCAGCGGATTTTGTGATCCCCATCACGAAAGTTTCCTGAGCTGCTCACCTCAACCATATGACGCCATCCCCAAGATCGGAGTGCGCAGCGAATGAGGTGGCCTTAAATAAGGCCAAGTCACTTCGAGTGTGGCGTGCGGTAGTTATAACTTACTCCAAGCCATCCCTATAACTATTGCAGCATGGATTACCCGTAGACAAAACTTGCCAACGCTCCCTACGTCTCGTCCAACAGCTCAATGAAAACGGCCTCAATGTTCGGTTCTACAGGCTCCCTTTGCACGTACGACTCCTAGGGAACGAAGTAGCTGACAAGTTGGCACAAGAGGCGATTTTATGTGCTCGTTTTATAGAAGTGGCTCCAGACAAACGGCGCATTTTAAGGACGACCGTTACCGGACATTCTGGATCCCTTTGGCGTCGATGTTCGAAACCTTACAAGGAACGAAAGGGGCGGAGGGGTCATTGCCGCTCCGCATACGGACGAATTCAGCACCAACACTGGCGTGGCTCTATCTCATCCCGCCTGTGTCCAGCATGTGGGGTGCCCTGTGACGTAGGACAGTTTGCCATGAATTGCCCACAGCACGCGACGGAGGGGTCAATTGTCTTTAAGGAGCTTCGAAAGAGAGTCGCGTCGTGTGCCTCTTGGAGGGCGTCGTATTTCCTAACGGGAACCGTATTTGACACATCTTACACCTAGTCCTGCAGTTCTTGAAGGACCCAAGCCTAGGTTAATCTTGGGGATTGGCCGCGGATAGTTTTTAAGGGTGCTGATCGGTATATGAGCAATTGCCGGCACACCTTGCAAGGCTAGGCCCATCCGTTAACTAGCAACAACAACAACACATGTCTTGCGTATATGCTTCATGTACGCACGTCTCTCAGGTGGAACAGATTTGTAGAGTGGAAAACAGGAAGAAATGAAATTAGGTACGAGAAGTTTGGCTAGTGTGTATTTTATCGCACTGATTTATTTGGTCCCTAGACAAATTCTTTTTCAAGGAGGTAGTCTGGTTGCGGGGGTATGCTTGCGGCAATAAGCGGATCCCATTTCGATCCGCAGATACATTAGCCTGCTTAGCGGAAATATCTTGCCTCATTGCCAGACATTGCTATTCATCACCAGATTACCCTGCACAGTGATTCAGCTTTTTTCGGAAATGGTTGCCATTGTACAAGTTTAGCACCAACTTCGTCACTGAGGCGGTGAGGCTTTGGCTTGATTAAGCCTGATGCTGGCCTTTGTAATGGCAAAAATGCACGGACACTCGGTAGACATCTTAGCCATGTACCATTTTAATGTCATGCTGGAAATGGCTGAATAGAGCTGATTTAACAAACAGCCACGTTCAAACAATCGCGCAGGGTTGCAGACTCTCGAACTTCGAAGCAAGAAACCCAAAGGCCTTTGTTTGTGATTTCCGGTAATTGGTTTCCCGCCCTTTATCCCAGGGTTGCCGAGTGCAGTTACCGAACTATCGGAATTAACCGAAACAATCCCTGTGCGCTTGTGTTGTTTTGGAAGGATGAGAACTAGAGGAGGGGGCGTATTGAAGTATGGGAGCTCTGCTTTCTGGCCTGCCCATTTCATCGCTGTGATCAACCCGCGCGATTGCACTGTGAATAGTCATAAGGAACCCCTCACGCTTATCCCCATCTTCACCATCACGCTCATTTTCCTCCTCCTTTCCTTCTCCTCCACATCCAGGCGGCCATAAAGAATCGCTCGGTGCATGACTTTGAAACAATGACAACCATCGAACCCGCTAATAACGATTCTGCATCTCTTGCGCGCTGCACAGATGCGTGTCTTTAGGACTTTAAAGGGATTCCAGAGTACGTTTCAAAATCCTGAGAGAAGTGCTGCTTTTTCAATGCTCAGCTCAACAACCTGTACATTCACTAAAAAAAGAAAAAGAAAAAGAAAACGCGGATAATAAGCCCCCTCGGTCTCTCTCTCGCTCACGGCGCATCCCTCCGCTTCGCCCGGCGTAATTCTCTGCAGGGCCTGACAACCGACAGCTGGGGAGCGTCAGCACGCCTAATAACTTCACCTCGTGCGAAGCGCAGGTATTTGTCCATGCCGCTGGAAAAAAAAAAAGAATAAATAAACTGCGAGCCTTCCTCACTCGCGGGGAAAATACTTTCAGCTCAGCCGGGAAGCAATCAACCCTTGCAAATAGCCAATAAATAAAAATGAGAAAAAAATATTATCGCAGCGTGGTTGAAACGCCTGCGCTTATTGTTGGCCACATGATAACAATTTTAAAGCCATTGTTGATCATGAGTGTTTAGCTACTTCCCGACGTGTTTTTTTCACACCCCCGCCACTTCGAACGTAGACGTTCGTGTGGTTATATAACCACATTAAATGCCTTTTAACTGTTCTACTGGGTGCAACTGCAGGTTTTTTGTGCACCAGCTGCAAAATGGTGCGCTAAGCTCCGTATGAATTCGTAAACGCGCGGTTATTTTTCACCCACTAAAGAAGCTTGGTGGTAATTTTCAAACAAGCGAAAGCGTTAATTTTGTTATGGCAAATAAATAAAAGGAAAAGGGTTACGTCACGTACGCCCTCTACAACCAAGCATAGCTTACTTTCTACAACAACCACCTCACGTGGAGATTATGTAACTGACGTTTTTATGTTAGTTTTTTGTTTTGAATGTACTGTCGTCCACAGTCTAACAACGCTTTACCCACTTATCGTCTCCTCCTGCTTGAGTGAAATATAATGGAGTCGAAACTTCTAGCTTTTCTTGAAGTTTAAGGCGGCAGCTCAGTCGTCCACATTCGTTATAACAGTTTTTCATAGGAATTTTTGTGATATTCCACGATAAAGTCAAATTTGATGCTCCAGCTGACCCTGTGGACGACCTTACCTTTAGCGTTTCCGTGATGACTGCTGGTATGGTTGAAGAGCTACTACATGCTTTGAAAAAGGGATATGGTGCGCGCTGCCTGCACATGTTACTTAAAAAAATTCAGTGCCAGCTACCACTTAAATTAGGTAAGAAGTCGGCATAACATCTAATTCAGTAAATCCTGATAATGGGCTTCGCTATTCGCTAGTAAAAAAAAGCACTGCAGAAACATTTGTTCATGAATAGAAATTTTATGTCAGCAAAACATTACCAAAAAAAATTGTGAATTTGCGTCGAATTGATTCCGTAGCGAGCACCGGTGCACTGACGATGTGGTATGAAAAGTTCGTTCTGAGGTGATTCTTGCCGTCGTCGTGGCGAAGGTGAGGTATTAATGGACTGACTTTTATTGGGGCATCCATGCTCCCCTGTCTGTTTCTTGCCTACGATTAGGACACGCTTTACATCGTAACAAATGCTACCGTAAACAGGCAGTTTGTCTTGAGGTGTACCAAAGTTTGTTTGCGAATCTGGCTTGTACTCCTGGAACTGGGAAGACAGTGGACACGAAAATAGACTGGTCGCTACCGTACAAGTGAGTTGCTATGGAAGACCGGGCATTAAATGAGCTCCAAGCTTTTATCGCCCAAGCAACTTGTAGCACCTACGCAGGATTCTATGCAGCTACTAGGCGAAGCTACCAATTACGGAAATACTAGTTGTAATCGTGTATTCGAGGTACATCTCGCAACAGGGATGTTAGCTAACGAACACGTTAGCTCGTGCTTGAATTGAGCCAAATTGTTCCTGTCCTGTTTTATGAACTTATGGCTGTTTAGGCAATAGAATGCCTGTAGCCAAACTGACCAATCGCCGAATTTGTTTTCATGTGTGGACGTTCATAGAATAGGGGTTATAAAGAAAAGTTAATGTTATATTAGTGGTAACAATGCTTAAAAATTGTGGAACGCTTTCCCGCTAGGACGGCGTCATGGTAGTCTCAAGTTCATGCCGCTCTGGCTAGTATCTGAACCAAGGTGAACCTGGTAAAGAGTTTGGCAATTCTAGTCCTCTCCCCAAACTCTGGAATAGTGAGCTCGAATAGGTCCAGGAAAACGGATGTGGCTCTCAGTCTAATACATGCATCTTTCAACAAAATACTCACCCCGCGGTGCTGTGCTAAAAGTGCCGACTTTTATTTAATCCAGTACCCCTAATTGTTGAAAATCACAGCTTGAAAAAAATATATTTGCCGACGCCACGTCCTGCGTCTTTCTGGGGACATGTGGGGGCTGGCCGGCTGGAGAGACAAGCTGTAATGTCAATTTTCTTAACAAAAACACAGCTATCTCGTGCACTAGGATGAACTCATACCCCTACGGGGTTTCGACATGCTAATTGACTTTCAAATATCATCATCATCATCACCAGCCTATCCACGAGCACTGCAGGGCAAAGGCCTCTCCCATTATTCTCCAATTACCCAGGTCCTGTGCCAACTGTGACCAATTTATCCCCGCAAACCTCTTGATCTCATCTGCCCATCTAAATTTCTGCCGCCCCCTGCAACGCTTGCCTTCTCTATAGGGATCCACTCTGTTGCCGTTAATGACCACGGGCTATCTTGCCTTCGCATTACATGCCCTGCCCACGTCCATTTCCTCTTCTTAATTTGTACTGATATGTCCTTAACACGCGTTTATTTCCTGACCCACTCCGCTCTCTTCTTGTTCCTTAATGTTACACATATCATTTTCCGCTCCTATGCCCGCTGAGTCGTTCTCAATTTAAGTTGAACCCTTTTAGTGAGCCTCCAGGTTTCTGTCCGGTAGGTGAGTACTGGTAAGATGCAGCTGTCATACACTTTCTTCTTCAGAGACAATGATAGGCTGCCATTCATTATCCGAGAATGCCTGCCGAATGCACTCCACCCCATTCTTATCCTTCGAATTACCTCTGCCTCTTGGTTGGGATCCGGGGTCACAACTTTGCCTAAGTATACATTCGCTTACTACTTCCACGGCCTCGCTACCTATCTCAAACCGCTGTGCTGTCCCGAGGTTATTGATCATTACTTTGGTTTTCTGCATATTAATTTTCAGGCCCACGGTTCTACTATGTTTGTCCAGTGCGGTAAGCACGCTTTGCAATTCCTCCCCTGAGTTACTTAACAAGGCAACGGCATCAGCAAATCTGAGGTTACTCAAGTATTCTCCCACCTGTTCCCAATCCAATGTTCTGAATACTTCTTGTAAACATGCTGTGAATAACACTGGGGAGATTGTGTCTCCTTGTCTGACGCCCTTCCTTATAGGTATTTTACTGCTCTCCTTATGGAGGATGATGATAGCTGTGGACCCATTGTAGATATCCTCTAGTATTCTTACATAATGCTCATCTACCACCTGGTTCCGTAATGCCTGAATGACTGCTGAGGTTTCGACCGAGTCAAATGCTGTCTCATAATCTATGAAGGCTGTATATTGGGGTTCAGTATACTCAGCGCACTTCTATATCACCCGATTGATCGTGTGAATATGGTTCATTGTCGAATAACCTTTACGGAACCCTGCTTGTTCTTTAGGTTGACTGAAATCTAAGGTTGCAGAAATTCTGTTAGCGATTACCTTGGTAAGTACCTTGTAGACGATTTACAGTAAGCTGATCGGCCTGTAATTTTTCCAGTGCTTCATGTCACCTTTCTTATGGATTAGGATGATGTTCGCGTTCTTCCAAGATTCCGGTACACTTCCGGTATTTAGGCATTTCGTATACAGGTTTGCCAGTTTTTCAAGTACAATTTCTACGCCATCCTTCAAGAGGTCTGCTGTTATCTGATCCTCACCTGGTGCTTTGCCCCCTTTCATTTCGGTCAAAGCCTTCCTTACTTCTTCGGTCGTTACTGGTGGGATGCCTATCTACTCTGAACTACTTTCTCGTTCGGCATTATCCTGGATGTCCCGGCTACTGTACAGGTCCCTATAGAACTCCTCGGCCACTGTGACTATTTTATCCCTATTTGTGAACACATTGCCTTGCTTATCTTTAAGTGCACACATCTGATTTTTCCCCACGCCAAGGCGCCTCTTCACTGCTTTCAGGCTACCTCCGTTGTTTACAGCGTGTTCGATCCTCTCCATATTATACTTCCTTATGTCAGCTGTGTTACGCTTATTGATTAACTTCGAAAGCTCCGCTAGTTCTATTCTGTCAGCTGGGGTGGAGATTGTCATGGTTTGCCGTTTCCTAATTAGATCTTTCGTCTCCTTGGAAAGTTTACCAGTATCCTGTCTAGCCATAGTGCCCCCTACTTCTACTGCACATTCCGTGATAATGCGTGTAAGGTTGTCGCTGGCTTTAAGTGTCGTAAACTCTGCTTCCTCGGTAAGAGCTGAATATCGGTTCTGCAGCGCGATCCTGAATTCTTCTACTTTACGTCTTACTCATAGCTCATTAATCGGATTCTTTCGTACTAGCTTGTTACGGTCCCTCCTCAAATCTAGCCTAATTCGAGATCTTACCATACGGTGGTCACTACACCTTACCCTTCCGAGCACTTCCACATCCTGCACGACGCCAGGGTTATCGCATAATATGAAGTCTATTTCATTTTTATGCTCCCCATTCGGGCTCCTTCACGTCCACTTCCGGCTCACCCGTTTGCAGAAGGAGGTATTCAGTATGAGTAGGTTATTCCGTTCTGCGAATTCGACTAGAAGGTCCCCCCTGCTATTTCTAGAGCCCATGCCATAGTTCCCAACTTCCTTGTCTCCAGCCTGATTCTTGCCTACTTTAGCATTGAAGTCCCCCATAACTACGGTATACTGTGTTTTTACTTTAGCCATTGCCGATTACACATCTTCATAGAGGCGTTCCACTACCTGGTCGTCGTGGCTGGATGTGGGCGCATAGCCCTGTACCACCTTGAGCTTGTACCTCTTATTGAGCCTAATTACAAGACCTGATGCCCTTTCGTTAATGCTGTAGTATTCATCTATGTTGCCAGCTACGCTTTTATTGACTAGAAATTGCACTCCCAGTTCTCTTCTGTCCACTAGACCACGGTAACATAGAGCGTGTCCATTTTTCAGCACCGTAAGGGCTTCACCTGTCCTCCTAGCCTCACTAAGCCCTATGACATCCCACGTAATGCCCTTTAATTCCTCGAACAACACCTCTAAACTCGCTTCACTAGATGAGGTTCTCGTGTTAAACGTTGCTAGGTTCAGATTCCAATGGCGGCCTGTCCGGGTCCAGGTATTCTTAGCACCTTCTTCTGCGTCACAGGTCTGACCGCCGCCGTGGTCTGCAGTTGCTTCGCAGCCACTGGAGACTGAGGGCCGAGGGTTAATTGGCGTATTCATGGAAGGTTGTGGCCGTTGCTACACCAGAGTGGCCAATCCTGCTCTGGTGAGGGAGTGCGTTGCCGGCAATGGTCGCCGGGGTCAGGCCGCACCCCAAGCCCCATTCTGCAATTCCATCAATACGCGGATTTTTTTTAATCGGGTGGGAATTGTCCGGCACCGGGATTCGAGCCACGGTCCTTCTGCACGCAAGGCGGATGCTCTGCCACTACACCACCGCTGCACCACTTTTTCAAATATGTTCACTAACTATTTGTCAATGCTCATGTTTTGCATCTCGCCCATGCCTAAGTCACAATCTACAGTGAAGCACCGCTCTGGTCATGTTGGAAGGGGCCTGCAATCAAAAGCACGCACTTCCTTTCGTGTAGTCACTTGGTAACTGCACCATGAATTTTGTACGTTATCAATGAGCATGTCATGTTACAAAAAAAAAAAAAGAAGGAAGGTCACACTAACGCGTAAGTCTTGAAGGTAGCGAAGCTGTACGCAACCTTCACAATCATCACGACGGTTGAAGCCCACGATTGCAGCCGATTTGCTTATTGGCTGCCGCAATGACCTTTACACCATCACTGTTGCTATAAGTGTGAGCTTCCTTCATTTTTTCGGAAGTGATAATCATTGGACGTAAGCTAGGAGGGGCGTACCCTATGATGTGTCTTTCTCGTTCCGAGCAAGTTTTGCCACGATTACGGCAAACGGCGAGTTTTTTTTTTTGCCCATCTGGATCAATATCCTTAAGTTGGTGTGCTTGTTTTGGCCGATCTTGGCCAATCTCCCTAAGGGGGTATCCTTGGCATTTTCTTGGTATTTTTAACTGCGGACACGAAAAATTACGATTTTGTAAACAGCTTCGCTGATAAAAAATCAGCTTCCTAATCCACATCACAATACACATTTAGACATTCGGTTGCTTTTGGGAATAAAAGGTCAACCAGCTTTTCATTAGGCTAGGCCATTTAAAGTACACGCATTTTAGTTTGGGCACTACACGACTATGTCAGGAAAGGTCGTCCATTTCTTATTCAGCCGCAAAAAATTCTCGCGCATTAAAACTAAAAAAAAAAAAAAACATGTCACCAGTACGTTGTAGCGCGCCGTTAACGTGTGCGGCGGGAATAAGTTTGCTGACAGCAGACCTTTGTTTTCAATAAACCACGGCATGTCTCATTTAAACGTTCGTATACTGACCTTAGTCGACGAGCGCCGTGTAGTAATTTGAGCTCAATCTCTGCGCAAGTTGCAGCTACTTGTGTTACATTTAGAGCACACCGAGCGTGATCTAGAGCAGCATGTTTTGGCGCGCTGTCGCCTGTTCGCAGCGATTGCAAGCGGATAATTTTTTAACAACGAAGCTGCTTAGCAAGTTGTAATTTTTGGTGTCTGCAGTTAAAAGTACCGAGAAATTGCCTAGCGCGCGCACGTGAGCGATGGCCTCGCGGCCACCGCCCGGCAGTTAACAACAAAAAAAAAAAAATGTCTAGCGCTTGTGTGTGCGTGCCTCGCGATGTCCACCCAGCGTCCCATGCGCACGTTTGGCAAGCCAAGCATACCCACTTAGGGAGATTGGCCAAGATTGGGGGAAAAAAAGAACTGGAGTGTTCACCGAAATCGTGGAAACACTTGATCGGAACAAGAAATATTTCAACGTTCGCCGTAATCGTAGCAACAGTTGCTTGGAACGAGAAACACACGTCGTAGCGTGCGCCCCTCCAAGGTGATGCGCAATGATTATCACTTCTAAAGAAATGAAGGAAGCTCACACTTATAGCAACAACGATGGAGTAAAGACCGTTGCGGGAGCGAAGAAGGAGCAAATCGGCTGCACTCTTTGACTTAATCCTTCGTGATGGTTGCGAAGGTTGCGTACAGCTTCGCTACCTTCAAGTATTGGGCGTTATATAGTGTGAGCAAGTATTGAGGGGCTCTGGTGTGAGCTTCCTTCAATTTTTGTTGAAACGCGGGAGGGGAGCGTGGAATCACTTCGATGCCGCCTTGCTTGCAGCTTTCCTTATCCGCTATGCTGAATAATTCTACAAATACTCCATTTTCTTTTGCAAATTTATCATCACCGCGACAAGTGTCAAAAATGACTATGTTTGCCGCCGTCGCTTATCATCATCTTGCTTATCATCACCGCCGTCGTCGTTGTTCCTTCAGTGTTCTTCCAAGTGTCATGTACATCTTGCGTAACAAGAAAATGGTTTTAACCGGCTAACACTGTCAGCGTCATTAACTTTCTCTCGCTGTCTCTCCGAACGATGGAGATTTTTTAAGTGTTGGGAGTCATGGAAAAATAATAGTCGTACATCCAAACTTGATTGCCTTTGAATGGTGAACCTAAAATGAGGCAACGAGATTTGATTGTAATCAACGCACCAACGTCGACGGTAACGCATGACACAGCGAGGCCTCAACCACGCGGCGGTCAGGACTACTCGACTGACTGGATACGTTTGTTTGGATAAACTGGTTACTAAACACACGTTCGCTTCTTAAAGGTAATCTGTCATTTTATTCAACGCCACTAATAAGATGGTCCGCAGAAAAACATATTCGAAATGACCTAAAGGCAGATGAAAGCAGCAGGCTCAGGTTGCCAAAATTCCTAATCTTTGTAGGTATTTGTAATGCTGCATCGTATAATCCATAACGGCATTCATCTTCAATGGACCATAATTATTAACTGACTGCTACACGAATTCAATTAAGAAACACTGAAAGGAAACTGGAAAGACGTTTACCATCACCGTCACGGTACGTCGGTGGAGCTTTTAGGTCATCTTGAAAGGGATAAGAGCCGGAATGAGCTCTTCGGAGGCTGAGTGGGGAGGGGGGGGGGGCGACGGTACGGGAGTGATTCCTTAGGGCATATATAGGAAAGCGGGTAGCACGTACTATAGGCTCAGCCGTACTAATTCAGAAGATGCCGAGAGTGGGAGGGGTGGGTGGGTGGATGATGGCAACTGTCCGTATACATGTTTCTTCAATTTCACCCGAGCCGCTGCTTGTAACGAGATCAAGCCGGCCGTCAGATCCCCTTGCGTCCGGCCAGATTCTCCACAGAACAGTTAGCACTCTGGGGTCCCTGATGGCCCTCGTCCCGCACTATGGACGCGGTGTTGGAAGCGGTTGTCGGTGCACAGCCGAAGAAGGAGCCACGGCCGTTTGTCTTGGACTCGGCGAGCAGCGCGAACATTTGTGGAAAGAAGAGCAGCGCTTCCACCACCAGCGACGTGGCGCTTATGGCGACGCAAATGGACATCTTGCGGATGCCCTCGTTGCCAACGTAGATTGCCACGTAGGCGATCCATATGATGACGTTGGAGTACATGGCGAAGCCGATCATTTTGGCCTCGTTGAACTTGGCCGCGGCGTTCCTGTGCTTGACGGAGTACCCCGTGCACAGGCCGATGAGGATGAAGTCGAAGGCCAACGGCAAGAAGTCGGACACCACCGTTTCGTCGCACGTGAGGACGGCCCGGTTGGGTGCCGGGTAGACCTGCGCAAGAAGAGCCGAGAAGGAGCCGACGAGTCGGAAAAGCCGTTACGAGCGAAGAACTGCGGATATAGGGTAGCAGCGAGATCTATTTCTCGGTACACGGGTTGCATTCCGATGCACTACAGGGTGTTTGAAACGACATGGTTGTTGAGCATAACACGCAACAGGAGGACACTACGGGCTATCTTCAAAACAATGTGATGACGATGGCGGAAGACGTTGCAACTACGGTGCAGCAATTATTATGCCAATAATTGATAGTTTTCGGTCCTGAATAAAATGGGCGAAATAGGATCAGACAATACTACAGACAGGAGGTCCAAAACCGTCTTCTCTCTTTAACCTTCCCGAGTGCACTGCTGTCCTCCAAGAACATGTCTGGGGAAAAACGAGGGAGGGCGAGTTGAACACTGGACTCCACTCTGCCTTACCACCGGGCATGTCGTGCGACCCGTGCCTTTACAAGAGGCCATCAAACAGCACTCAGAAAAGGCCGCGGTACACTCTTCACTTACCCGCACCGCAAGCTTAAGTGATAGTGGGTTGGTCACCAATACTTCAGGTATTCCTATGTGATTGCTGTACTCGATGGGCTTTCTCACCCAGTAATTTGGCACTTTGGCAAAGAACGTTGTCTCCTATTGGCTGGTGGACGTCAAGGTCAATGGGAGACAAGTTTTTTTCATACTATACGTATGATGTATGCCTAGAAGGGATGAAGCATATTTGTCCGCCTCATAACGTCACAGCCTCTACACCGTATCACCGAAAGTCCAGGTACCCGACCTGCCCCGATAATAGCCACTGAACTGAAGGCCAGACAAAACCTTCCGGTTTAAGCAGCGTGCTAGTTAGACTTTGTAACACTGCTTACAACTTCTTGCTTACAGCGTACGCCAGATTTGTCGAATCGATAGTATATTTTACGTGTGCGTGGACCAACAAAAGTTCCACATTAACCACGAACAGGACGAAAATCAAACTTTTGAAGGCGGGTGTGGCACGAGATCACATCGTAAGCCAGCGTGACGTCATTAGTATAGCTCGTGTCATGATAGATAATGAATAGTGAAATAATAGATTACGTGGAGTAAAATTCAGAACACAGCCAGAAATAGGAAATCTACAAATGCACCTCACTGTCCCTTTAAGTCATAAGTTTCGCCTTCCATCCTTTGTATGATCCCTTCAATAACGTACGTCCTAGTTGCCCACCTGGATTGTTCCTGGTCTCCTGAAGATCAGCATCATAGCAGTGACAGAAACCTGCACGGCAACCAGGGCACTGGTCGTGACAAGCTCCATGGTAGTCGTCACAAAGCGCGACCCGAGGTCGAAGTCGGGCCTCTCAGTTTCCACCATGATGCGCGCGAATCGCTGTATCTTCGCGAAAATGGCTGCGTACACCATGGACAGGCCCAGCACCGGACAGATCCTCGCGAAGACGCAGGACCCGACCGTGGGCTTGGCGATCACGGCGTACGTGCCGACCTCGCTCGCCAAGACGCCCGCCAGCAGGATGAGGGACAGCTCTAGCGACGATGCCCTGACGACGGCCGCGTCCTTGTACCAGGCCAGGATGGTGATTGTGCACAGGGTACTCGTCATGGAGAGGGCAGATATGGCCATGACGCCTATGGAGCCGGCGTCGGTCCACTGGCGGTACTTTTTCGGGATCTGTTCGCAGCCTGCGAGGACGATACCACGCAGGAACGCGTACAGTGAGAGCTATCAAACAACTCTACAGAATAGACGCGGGGGCTAGAGCGCTTCCGCACAAACATCAACAATCAGACAAATCAAAACCCTAGACGCGGCACGTACGATGAGGATTGACGGAATTAACTTGAACGTAATGTTGCCACAGCATTTGTCAACTAAAACATTAGCAGTGGCTTAACTCGGCTATGCCAGGATATACGTATAGCGTGAGCTAAGGTTCAGCTGGTTATTCTTAGCTTTCCTGGTTGTATAGGATTAGCTTGATTATCATGCTTGCTGCTGCTTCAATGACACACTCACGGTATAACGCATTATGTGACACATGTATATTTATCAAGCGGCTCCGGCGCAGCGTCACCAATCGCCCCAGAGCTAAGCTGGTTCCACAGGCGCACGCCGGTGTTGCTGCGACACACGAGCCATCGGTTCCATACACGGCCACCCATCGCATGATCATCAAGTGAACCGGGCCGCCACGTGCGGAACGGAGGTCGGCGAAGACGCTGGGCGCGTGGGGTGTGTGAGAGACGCCGGGCAGGCAGCAACGTTGTGTGCGCCGTGTGACGTCACTTCTCCTCGCGCATGGCAAGCACGGCTCTCCAGGAGCCACGCGAAGCTGCTCAATCTCGGCCAGTGTAGCTCACGCTACAAAAGTATTACACCATGACATTCTCCCGGATTCTGGAGCGTTATACAGTAACAGCGTAGGTGCAAGAGATGCTCCCTGCAGGATATCGTAGTGAACGTTCGGGATAGCTGTGGTTTTTCATAGCGGCATGCGCCCTTCGTCAGACTCACCGGTAACGTTCTCGTTGGGCCAAGTTCCCCGTTTACAATCGACGCAGAGGTACTCGGTGAGCGTGTATTGGTTAGGGGCGCACAGAACGCATTTCCAGCAGCAGACGTCTGTCAGCGACTGGTGCACCTGCGAGCGGAGAATACGGGCAAAATTGCAGAAGCACAGACAATTGTATGTGATGGACATGTGAAAATGAGCCACGCGCCGTTGTCGATGAGCCATTGCCAACGGAACAGGTAATCGCCACACCTCCGGTCATCACCTCATAGTGTAAACGTCGTATGGTCGTCAATGTGCGAAACAACCCTCTACGTCCACGTATACATTGTTAAAAGAAAGTCCGTTTTAAATTGTCCATTCTATCCTCTGTCTACAGATGACTGGATAGCTGATATGAATATTTGATGACGGACAACGCTGCTTTACAGGTCGTGTACGTTAGTATCATTTGGAAAGATTACTCAGTCTTCGTATTCGTTCATCGGAATGAATCAGCAGCGTTCGGAAAGCATACTTCAGAGCTGCACGAAATCCAACAGTGGCTTAGGTGGGCGTTTCTCACATTTGCTGTAGCAATACTTTCCACAGATAAACGCCACAGGTGGCCAGAACTAGTACTCCATTACAATAGCTTTTTTTCAAGCCGCCTTAAATCACGTGCATATTTTTTTTTGCCTTGAATAGCTAACAGGAGACGCTGTGTTCAGGCTTTTCCTGATCGGTTAAAAGTTAGACCTATTTAATAAAATAACGAAACAGACTTTTTTGGTTCCCACAAACAACGCTTTTCAGCGAGATCCCGCCTGTGCTCCTAAAAGCACGCCTAAAATGCCACAACCTCTAGTTGGGACGACCAGCTTTGTCAGGCTATCCTCACATTCAGCCATCAGTGGCGCTATGTTGATGTGTCACCACCAAATGGGCCAGAATCACGTCATGTTTAAACATTTTTTATTCTGTCTATGGGCTTCAAATGTTAATTTAGGCCGCAATCGAGATTGGGGGAAATTCAAGATGCAGTAACTTGATGTACACACTCCAAAATTTTTAATAATATCATGGGAGCGACGACCCATCGGCGCGTCAGTGCCTTATCACGGTGTCCAGCGTTGAAATAGGCGAGAGTACGTGCGCGTGCATAAAACTATCTGCTGTAGGAGTGTCGTCTGCTACGCTGTTCTCCTTAGAAAAACACACCATAGAGTTTCTTAGAAACTCTATGAAACACACCCCTGTTGTTCTTTCAAGCGGAAGCCGTTTCGCCAGTCACCAAAGACAGCCAAGCAGCATAAACATTCCTGATGCACGTGCCGGTTAAGTGATACAAAGGAAAAATCGAACGCGCATCGGAGTGCGCATGGGCCTTAAATAGCCCCCGGATTATCGTAAACAAAGTCCTGCCAATACCGTGGCAAGGGTTAGATCGCTCTCAAGGAAACAGCCTAGCAGACGATGCTCACAAAAGATAGGGCCTGGGTTTTTACGCGTGCGCGTACTCTCGAATATTCGCCGGTGGGCACCGCGATAAGGCGTTGACATAATGATCTGTCGTTGCTCCCGTGACATTATTACAAAATTTCAAAGGGTGTAGACAGCTTCTGCGATGATGTCGAATAAGCAACGAAGAAAGCAACAACACGATTGTGGTGGGAGTCTTTAACGCAATGGTCGGTAAGAAGCAAATGGGAGTGAGGTCAGTGGGAAACTACGGAATAGATTGATTGTAGGGTTTAACGCGCCGACGCAACGTACGCGATGAGGCGCGCCGTAGTGGAGGGCTCCGGAAATCTCGAACACACGGACGTTTTTGCTTTTCGCCTCCATCAGAAAAGCAGCCACTGCGGACGGGAATCGAAACCGCGACCTCGTGCTCAGCACAACGCTTTACACAACGCTTTAGCCACTGAGCCACCGTGGCGGGTGAAACTTCGGAATAGAAAATTGAAGCAGTCGAGGAGATATACTGGTGGGATTTGCTGAGAGAAATAGCCTGAGCTTAATAAACACATTCTTATGCAAACGAAATACTAGAAAATGGACACTGAAAGGTCATGATGGTACAACAAAAAACGAAATTGACTTCATTTTAAGTGACAAGCCGAGTATCGTGCAAGACCTAGAAGTGGTAAGTCAGATTCGATGCAGCGATCACCGGATGGTTAGAAGGTTAGTCTGAATCTCAGCAGAGAAAGAACGAAACTCGTGAAAACTAAGAAACCCTACATAGAATGAGTCAGAGCGAGATCGCAAAAGTTTAAAATAACTCTTCAATACAAAATTTCACTTTTGAACGAGCAGAACGAAGTCAGTGTAGACACGCTAAATGACAACCTAACACCGGCACTCAGTGAATCAGCAGCAATTGTGGGAGAAGAAGCATGTGGAGAACAAACTGGAAAAGAACTAATTGCCAAACGTTAGAACATAAAAGTGCCAAGTACGGCGGATCAGATTGAATTAGCCGAGCTCTAGAAACTGATTCACAAAAGTAAAACAAACGGCATTCGTGCATATAACATGGCAGTGATCGAGGAAACCCTTCCAATAGGGGGAAGCTGAAAGCAAGTAAAAGAAAACTAGCCATCGGCAAATACAGGATGTACGCACTCAGAGACGAACAGGACAACATTACGCACAACTTGGGCGAGATAATAAAGGTAGCAGAACGATTTCACACCAGACTGTATGACAGCGACGTTAGACCAGGGAAAACTAATGAGAGCACAAGCTCAACTTCCGATGTCCCTCTTGTAACTAAAGAGGAAGCAAGAAGACATGAAAATAGGAAAAGCTGCAGGTGACGGTGGCATAACCATGGATATTTTGAATGAGGGAAGAGATAGGGTTCTGAAAAAAGCTTGCTGTATTATTTTCAGCATGTTTGAAGACTCAAAAAGTGCCCATAACCTGAAAAAACGCCAACATTATTCTTATTCATAAGAAGGGAGATCCGAAGGACCTCAAGAATTACAGACCCACCAGCTTACTCACAGTTGTTTACAAGCTGTTTGCCAAAGTTAGCCGCATAGGTGACAGCCTGGATTCCCTGCAACCCAGAGAGCAGGCTGGGTTTAGGAAAGGGTACTCAACTGTGGATCACATCCATGTCGTCAATCAAATGATATAAAATCTGTAGAGTATCCTAAACCTCTTTGCATGGCATTTATAGTTTATAAGAAAGCGTTTGATTCTGTACTCACCGCAGCCATGCTAGAAGCACCAAAAGACCAGGGAATAGATGATACGTACATACGACTTCCAGAATACATATAATAAGGAATGCAGAGGTAGGATAACCCTCCACAAGCAAAGCGATAAATTTCCGACCCGAGAGGGAGTAACACAGGGCGGTGCCATCTCACCAAAACTATTCGCAGCATGTCTGGAGGGGGTATTGAGAAAGCTTGACTGGGGAAACATAAGATTAAGGAATAACGGAGAATACTTCAGCCATTTGAGGTTTGCGGACAACATAGTCTTGCTGAGTGAGACTGCAGAACACATGCTAACAATGATTGATGAACTAAAGTCAGAAAGCACAGCCGTGGGCATAAAAATAAATATAAATAAATTTCGAACTAATGAGGAATAAGCTTTCCAAAAACGTCCTCTTCATCTTAAAAAACGGAACGCTACAGAAGAAGTAAAAGAATCCGACTACCTCAGACTGTGGTTAGTGCTGACCCCAACCACGAGAGAGAAATTCCGCGCAGAATAGGTATGGGTTGGGCAGCACTCGGCAAGCACTCACAAGTAATGAAAAGTGCCCATACCCTGGAAAAATTCCAACATTATTCTTATTCATAAGAAGTGAGATCCGAAGGACCTACACAATTACAGACCCATCAGCTTACTCTCAGTTGTTTAAAAGCTCTTTACCAAAATTATAGTGGGACAGCCTGGATTACCCTCAGAGCAGGCTGGGTTTAGGAAAGAATGCTCAACCATGAATCACATCCATGTCGTCAACCAAGTGACAGAAAAATGCGTAGGGTGCCCTAAACCCCTTTGAATGGCATATATTGATTATGACAAAGCGTTTGATTCCGTACTCACCGCAGCCACGCTAGAAGCGCTAAAAGACCAGGTAATAGAGGAGACGTATACATACGACTTCTAGAATACATATATAAGGAATGCACAGGTAGGATAACCCTCCAAAAGAAACATCTTCAACCAGTGAATACTGCCGGTGATGACATACGGAGCAGAAACTTGGAACCTTACTAAACAAGTCGAAAGCAAACTTAGGTCGCCTCAACGGGCCATGGAACGAATAATCTTGGGAATAACACTCAGGGACAGGAAACGATCTACCTGGATCAGAGAACAAACTAGAATAGATGATATCATGGTTCAAATAAAGAAAAAGTTGGGCTGGCCATATAGTGAGGCGAACCGACAACTGGTGGGCAATTAGGGTAACAGAGTGGATGCCAGGAGGTAGGTCTAGAAGGGGAAGGCCACTAACCCGATGGACGGGGGAAATAAATAAAGTCGGGGAGAAATTGTGGGCTCGAGCAGCGCCGGACAGGAGCGGTTGGAGGTCAATGGGAGAGGCCTTCGTCCAGCAGTGGGCCTGAGTAGTATGGTGATGATGATGACTATACGGCGCATGCCGATATCTACAGATCACACCCATAATGCAGAAAAATGTTCATCTGCTCAGCCGTGTGAACCACAAGGGGAAAATGGAACGCAGTGGGATACCTTGATGTGTCCCGCGGGGCAGGGTTTTCCGCATTCTGAGGCGGGCACCTCGGTGACATTGCTGTCGTCGTCCCACGTGGGTGGCTCGAGGAGCGTCAGTTTGTGGTTGTACCACGACGCGACGGGGACGACGTCGTACCCGCCACCTTTGGTCTTCCGGAAGTTCACCACGTCGTACCTCCGGAAAAAGAACGGCGAAAGTTTTGCCGAGGGGCAGAGCCGTTCAGACGAGCGACTATATCATCCTCTTTTGCTTCATGAGCAAGAATAACACAGAGAACAAAAGAAGCCAGTTTTCAAATGTTAAATTATGGGGTTCTGTCGGGCCGAAGCTACGCCTAGGCATAAAATTAGCCGTATACACTGTAGGTGTACGGGCTAATTACGGACCTAAGAATCTTTAAGGTTCACCGAAACCTCTACACACGGCTGTTTTTGCTTTTATCCTCGATCTGGAAAAGGCCGCCACGGCCCCTACCGAGCCCGTGTCCTTGGGTTTAAGCAGCGCTGCGCCTTAGCTACTCAGACAGCAAGCTCAGTCGAGTCTTCAGCTGACCCGATCTGATTGCTGAAAATGATCCTCTCTTCTCGTACGCACCCATCCCTCTTCCCCTAAAGTACTAGAGGCGTTCCTTGTATCAATAATGGCTATTCATCACTGTTATTATCATACATGATAAAAAAGAAACAAGTGAACTGAGACGGGTAAGATTATAAGGACGCCAAAAGCAACATTTGCGATTTGGAAATTTATCATTCCGTATGACAGCCATGTGTCCTTCCTACACGTTTAGCTAAAGCCTTTTGCCGTGTTCCTCACCACAGATTACTACTAAAACTAGCACAACTTAACCTTCACCCGGACATGGATAACAGCCCTTCTTTCCTCCAGGTCCCAATTCACCTTCGCTATAAAGTTAAATTATTCCTCTATACCGATAACCTCTGGCGTCCCCCAGGGAAGCGTCCTTGATCCTCTACTCTTCGTCGTCTATGTTAATGATTTGGCCAACTTTGCATCTTACCAAGTTAGATTGTTTGCAGTCGACTGCGTGATATATCGTGACATTTCTCCAATTCGGACCGTTCAATCTTGCAGCCTGATCTGGACAAATCTAATCCTTGGTGTTCAACCTGGCTTATGTCGCTAACTGTTTCTAAGACTATGTTTAGGTCCTTTGCTAACGCTACTAACCGTATTCCCACTTATTACTCCCTAAATAACGAACCACTTGAGTTCACATCTTACAAGTACCTTGGCCTTCCCTTTCAGCGGGATCAAACATTGCAGAATCACGTCGCACTTACTCCTGCAAGCGCTAAATGATCTCTTGTGTTGCTAAAACGTAATTTATAACAGGCTCAACCACTGTTAAAAAAGGTTGCTTTCCCCACTTTAATTCGCCATAAATTAGAGTATGCCAGCGCTATTTGGGACGCTCATTAAGCCTACATCATATCAAATATTCAATCCTTGCAATACCGTGCTGCTCGTTTTATTTACTCTGATTATTCTTCCTTTTCCAGTTTCACGAAGTTGAAAAAACCTTGCTGAGCTAGTTGATTTGGCCCTTCGACGGAAATATGCGCGTTTATCACTTTTTCACAAGTTTTGTAGCCACCCATCACAATATGACAGTTTTTTTGATGCCCCTCAGCTCTCTTTTCACGAAGGGATCACCTCAACAGAGTTAAACGCCCACAATGTCATTCAGCACGTTTTGCACAATCATTCATCCCGCGCACCATTGTTGAGGGGAATGACTTGCCTGCACACGTTGCCACCGCAAAAAAATCCCGATAAATTCTTGCAGCTCTTTCGCACTTATGTCACCAACTAATAACGCCCTAAAATTGTAGCGTGCATTCATTGTTCTTGTTTTAATGCGTAGCATTGTTTGCCAAGTACCCCCACAGCCAGGAGGGTGTAACGCCCTGCATTTCCACAAAAATGCAGACTTTGCGAAAGTTCCAAATGTAATCGTTAGAATAACCTAAATGGAGATAATTGGTCGAACGAAATTTTGAAACACTATAAAATAAAAAGATTACGGAAAATTTCAAAACGGCATTTCCACATGGCATTTCCACAATAATGTAGATTTCGCCAAAGTTTCGCCTGTAATCGTTATAATTGCGTAAATGGAAATTATTGGTTGAACGAAATTTTGAAAAAAACTAAATAACTAAGAAAAATATAATATAATTACGGAAAATGGGGAACCGTGTAACGCCCTGCATTGCCACAATATAGCAGATGTCGCGAAAGTTCCAAATGTAATCTTTAGAATAACGTAAATGGAGATAATTGGTGGAGTAAAATTTTGAAAATACTAAAAAATCACAAAAAGAAAAATTACGGGAAATGTCAAAACGTATAACGCATGGCATTTCCACAATAATGTGGATTTCGTGAAAGTTTCACCCGTAATCGTTAAAATTGCGTAAATGGGTGTCGTTGGTTGAACGAATATTTGAAAGGCTAAAAAAAATAAGAAAAATTTAAAATAATTACGGAAAATAGCGAACCGTGTAACGCCCTGCATTTCCACAATACTGCAGATTTCACGAACGTTTCAAATGTAATCTTTAGAATAATGTAAATGGAGATAATTGGTGCAGCGAAATTTTGAAAAACTAAAAAATTCCAAAATAGAAAAATTACGGAAAATGTGAAAACGTATGCCACATGGCATTTTCACAATAATGTGGATTTCGTGAAAGTTTCAGCTATAATCGTTAAAATTGCGTAAAGTGGGGTCGTTGGTTGAACGAAATTTTAAAAAGCTAAAAAATAAGAAAAATATAAAATAATTACGGAAAATGGCGAACCATGTAGCGCCCTGCATTTCTACAATATTGCAGATTTCACCAAACTTTCAAGTGTAATCTTTAGAATAACGTAAATGGAGATAATTGTAATTGGTGAAGCAAAATTATGAAAAAAATAAAAAAAAATATCAACAATAAAAAAATTAAGGGAAATGGTAAAGCGTATACTGCATGGCATTTCCGCAATAATGTGTATTTCGCGAAAGTTTAACCTGTAATCATTAACGTTGCGTAAATGGAGATAACTGGTCGAACGAAATTTTGAAAAACATAAAACTAAGAAAAATATAAAATAATTACGAAAAATGGTGAGCCGTGCAACGTCCTGCATTTCCACAATACTGCAGATCTCGCGAAAGTTCCAAAATTTAATCGTTAGAATAACGTAAAAGGAGATAATTGGTCGAGTGAAAGTTTGAAAAAAAAAAAAAAAGGAAATAATTACGGAAAATGGCGAACCGTGTAACACCTTGCATTTACACAATAATGAAGATTTCACGAAAGTTCCAAATGTAATCATTGGAATAACGTAAATGGAGTTAATTGGTCGAACGAAAAAAAAAAAAACTAAGAAATAACAAAAATATAAAAAAATTACGGAAAACGTCAAAACGTATACCGCATGGCATTTCCACAGTAATGCAGAATTCGCGAAATTTTCACCTGTAATCGTTATAATATCGTAAACGGAGATAATTACTAGAACAAAATTTCGAAAAACTAAAAAATAAAATAGTTACGAAAAATGGCGAACCGTGTAACGACCTGCATTTCAGGAATAATGCAGATTTTGTGAAAGTTCCTAATGTAATCCTTGTAGTGACGTAAATTAAGATAACTGGTCGGGCGAAACTTTGAAAAACTAGAAAATAAGAAAAATATTAAAAAAAATGACGCAGAATGGCAAGACGTATAACGCATGACATTTCCATAATATTGAAGATTTCGCGGAGGTTTCACCTATATTCGTTATAATAGCGTAATTGGAGACAATAGATCGGTCAGGATTTAGAAAAAAACAAAAATTTGGCTGAAAAAAAAAGCTAACACTCAAGACAGGCGGCATAAAAATGCTACGCATTAGTAGATAATTCTCTGAATTTCTGTAGAATTTTTTGTTGCAGGCTATTTCTGGATATACCGCCCCTTGTGTTTTTTTATTTTTTTTACGCTATGTTGTTTTTACCTCCCCATATTATCGTCGAAAAAGATTCAAACAAGTTATTGAGCTCTTGCGCGCTATTTTCACAATTTATCTTGTTGTCTTTTACCTCATTATCTAACGATTGCGCGATGCCGTATGATTGTAGCTTGTATTTATGGTTTTTCTTTATGTTGCAGCTAATTACTGGTTACACTGCGTCTTGCTGTTTTTGTCCGTATTTACATATTATGTTCTCTTGCTCTCCCCCCTATATAATATCCCGTCCAGAGGACCTTTAGGGGTACTCTAAATAAACAAATAAATAAATAAATAAATAAATAAATAAATAAATAAATAAATAAATAAATAGTCAGGATTCTACACTGGGGGAAATAGAAAGGGGGTCTTCCTCCTTCAGTCAATAAAAATTAGCAGTGGCTTAGCTCGGCTATGCCAGGATATACGTAGCGTGAGTAAATGTTCAGCTTTCCTGGTTGCCTAGGATTAGCTTGATTACCATGCTTACTGCTGCTTCAAAGACACACGCACGGTATACGCATTATGTGACATGTATATTTATCAAGCGGCTCCGGCGCAGCGTCATTAATCGCCCCAGAGCTAAGCTGATTCTATAGGCGCACGCCGGCGTTGCTGCGACGCACGAGCCATCGGTCGCACGCCCGGCCACCCCTCGCATGATCATCAAGCGGACCGGGCCGCCACGTGCGGAACGAAGGTCGGTGAAGACGCTGGGCGCGTGGGGGGTGTGGGAGACGCCGGGCTGGGAGCAACGTTCTGTGCGCCGTGTGACGCCACTGCTCATCGCGCATGCGCAGCACGGCTCTCCAGGAGCCACGCGAAACTGCTCAACCTCAGCCAGTGTAGCTCACGCTACAAAATAGGCTGCTGCTGCTGCTGCTGCTGACGATGATCATGACGACGACAACGACGACGGTGCTATCAAGGCAAAACCAAGATAAGGCGGATTTGCGACGGCGTGCACATACCACGGCGTCGTTTCTCGCGTTTTGTTGAGCTCAGGTATTCCCAGTCGGTATATTACTGACGCGTTGTTCAGGTACTCGAGAAACTGATCGCCGGTGACGTGGACGTGTCGATAGCAGTCCCTTTCGGCACCCTCGGGGCAGTTGTCCAGCAGCATGTTGTGCAGTGCCCTGGCCACCAGGTAGATGGCACTCTGGACGCCCTCTATGAGAGTATCCTGCTCGTAGTCTTGGGACAGCGACTCGTTTCCTATTGGACAACAACAAACAATTGACGCTCAGACCTTCTCACGTGATTGTACAGCGAAGCCTTTAAAATGTCAAGCACAATGGTCTTACAATATTAATGCCAAATGCGCTTTGAATTTTAGTTTCATAACACCTAATTCACGAGCGTGTTGACCAGGCCAAAGTCTCAACGACTGCAAGACACAAGAAAACGATAGTTTACGTGCGACATCGCCATCTTCTGAATTGATTAGCTTAATGAAACTTTAGAGAAACGCAGTTTTATCCTGATTTGATTTGATTGATTGTGGGGTTTTACGCGCCGACGCAACGCAGGCGATGAGGCACGCCGTAGTAGAGGGCTCCGGATTACTTTTGACCACATGGGGATCTTTAACGTGCGTCGAAATCTCGAACACATGCGGGTTTTTGCTTTTCGCCCCCATCAGAATATCGGCCGCAGCGGCCGGGGATCAAACCCGCGTCCGCAGTTTTATCCTAGGAGACAAAGATGGGACTACTCTGTTCCACGTACGGTTACCAACTCTTCAACGAAGGAATTCAGGACTGGAGGGGTGCATTGCCCTTACCTGTGCATTGCCGCTTCGTCTGGGCGGCTGTTTCGTTCAGAGGTTGAAGCGTGCAGTTGAACTTTTGTTCCCAGAACTGATTGAACCAAGGGTTCCTGTCGTTGTTGCCGGGCTTCAGTTGCGTGTAGTACGCCTTGAACTCTTCGTCCTGGCGAACGTGAGTGCGGAAGGCCAGGCCCCCGACAGCTTGCTGCACGATGCCTTCCAGGAGGGTCTCGTCTGTCGTCCATGCGTCACTGCAAAGGAGAAAGAAGGCAGGCGAAGAAAGCGAAGAGCATCTGAATGTCTCAACTTTGACAGCGCTAAAGACGGGGCGAGGACACGAAAACAGGCACCAACCGCTGTTGTACCCCAAACAATTTACTTTACTATTCGATTGATAAATCTCGCATCTTATACCCCTCGCATATCTTGTGTTAAATGTATCACCACGAACGAAATAAAAATCAGCACATATTGTAATGTATGCATGTATGTATGTATGGAGCAGTTGAACTTTTGAAGATGGTAGAGAACACAAGAAAAGAAAACTTTGAACAAGGTAAAAGCATGATTGTTGCCAACGTTTCAGCAAAGAGACTTGCTTTCGTCAGGGCAAGCTCTCGCCTGGCTGGCACGCTTTATATAGGGGTAGGTGCCCAGGTGAGAGGGGAGAAGGAAAGAAGGAAGTGAAATGGAGAAAGCGGATTGGTTGGGGTTATGTCGGGGGAGATATTGAGGGGCAAGGAAGGTTGTATAGTTTAAGCCGCGAAGTAGGTCACAGGGAAGTCAGCTGGTGGTTGGTGTTCGGGGAATTTTTGGAGAGAAAGGATGAGAGGGTGTTTGTTGACCCGCCGCGGGGCATACGGAAAGGTTCTCAGAACCGCCGGAAGCAGATCAGGCGGTGAGAGTGAGGTCCTTATCGGAAACTATCTGCAAGCCTCAGGTCAAATGAAAGGATAGAGAAGGGGGGAAATAACTAGTTCAAGGACAAAGAAAAAAAAAACAGGGAGGGAAACCACACAAACCCACACACAAAAGAAAAAGCAATGACCCGGCAACTGAAATGGCACGTGTCACCCACGGCAACATTCCTGGAACAGGCCTGTCCTGAAACTCAAACCCTGACGAAAGCAAGTCTCTTTTCTGAAACGGTGGCAACAATCGTGCTTTTACCTTGTTCAAAGTTTTCTTTTCTTGTATGTATGTATGTATGTATGTATGTATGTATGTATGTATGTATGTATGTATGTATGTATGTATGTATGTATGTATGTATGTATGCATGAATGTATTTATGTTTGTGTGTATACACGCATATACGTACGTACGTACGTACGTATGTATGTATGTATGTATGTATGTATGTATGTATGTATGTATGCACGCACGCATGCACGCATGCACGTGTGTACGTACGCATGTATGTATGTATGTATGTATGTATGTATGTATGTATGTATGTATGTATGTATGTATGTATTGTGCGTATGCATGAATGTATTTATGTTTGTGTGTATGCACGCATGCACGTGTGTACGTACGCATGTATGCATGTATGTAATGTATGTATGTATGTATGTATGTATGTATGTATGTATGTATGTATGTATGTATGTATGTATGTATGTATGTATGTATGTATTGATGTATGTATGTATGTATGCATGCATGGATGTATGTATGCATGAATGTATTTATGTTTGTGTGTATGCACGCATGCACATGTGTACGTACGTATGTATGTATGTACGTATGTATGTATGTAGTGTGTGAGTGTATGTATGTGTGTTTATGCATGCGCGTGTATGTATGTATGAGAGAGAGAAAGAGGGAGAGAGCGTCGTCGTCGTTCCCACCACTCACCTGGCGACCAGCGTGAAGTTGTCCACCGTGTCCGTGGCTCGAATAGCCGTGAATAGCTCGAGCAGGGTGAGCGAGCTGCAGAAGCAGACCACCACCTTTGCGCTCTCCGCTATGCCGAGGTTGGCGACTGCCTCGACGTACTCGCTGGCGTCTGCACTGGGGCTAAGGGCCAGCCATTGCGATATGCAGATGTTCTTGTTCCGGGAGACCAGCGTGAACTCGGCCAGCAGAGACGTGGTTGAACCGTCTGGGTGCAACAAATAAGTGGTGCATGTCTTCAATCTTAAGTCACACGGCGCATGTTCACGTTAAAGTTGCAATTGTCCATCGGGATCATTTTCATTCATCAGGGACGTAATTTAGCCAACTTAACTGGGGAATGCGCATTGACGTGGCGGGCAGTCATTTTTACAGCAAAGCTGTATATGTCTAATCCCCTCCCACCCCCACCCTCAGTTATCACGCCGTTTGGCACGACCACTCGGCGTGTGGAAAGAGTGCTTCAGGCGTATGTAAAAATGTATTCAGTGTGTTCCATCCGATCCAAGATTCAATTCGTTCACCGTATGTAAAAATTCATAAAATATAACAACTGGTCTTAGGGCCTCCATATTTTGTCTAGTAAGGCCCTTGAAAAAAGATTTCTTCTCTGCAATATTTGTGCTTGAAGGGGAAGCCGACTTAAAGAAGATTGGTGTCTGATTGGCTTTTGTAAGCTCTTTTTAACAGCGGAGATGTTGTGGCTGGCCGTAATTTGTGGTGTATACCGCATTAAAAATACCAAGAAAATGCCGAGCGTTCGTGAGCGCGTGATTTGCGAGGACCGCCGAGCGTCCCCGGCTCGCGCAGTGGCTCTAGCAAAAAAAAAAAAGCAGAAAAACTGGCGAAACTTTTGTGGAGCGCCTCGCATTGCCTAGCAACCAATAACACCACAGCTGGCGCACCACTTGCTCCACGCAACCACCTCGACGGGACTCCAGGAACCTAGCGCATGCGTCGTGCACGTACGCGCCGCCGCTGCGCCCCAGCTGTCGCCAAGCGCTACCGCGCATGTAATGCTTGGCATAAGGAACGCGACGATATGGATGCATATGGCGCTTAATACTACTAGCAGAGTTCAAAGCAACGACGGAACATGTAAATAAGCAATTTCAAACTTTTACAAATGCGAGGCGATGTGTCCTTCAGCGCTCACGTATAAAGAAATCCTGTAGCTTCCCTATGGTTCAAGCTTTGCATGACTTAGTGCAAGCTTCGCCAATTTTTTCCCCTCATTGTGTGTTGCGCAGTGAAGCACGGCCATCTACGGAGGAAGTATCGTTACAGCCTCACCTTATGCTCCTCTCCATCGCCACCGCCTCTTTTTCGAGTTGTGTATACTGCTCCCCACGTGGGCTGCCTACCTCCCCCTTGCGATTCTTATGCGTGAATGGAGGGGGGGCATGCGCAGGCAGTCTTCACACGCTCACCGTTGACGTACCCGTTCTCCCGGGGGAAGGTTTCGAGAGCGTGAGAGAATACAGTTATTGAGCCGCTAATGTGGGCTGTGTGGCCCGTTTGGAGTGGTTCCTCCATCATTAGAGCCCGTATAATGTCCTGGCTGGCTGCGCCTTCTCCACCAGCGCAAGCTTTGTCGGCAGTGAGAAGCTGGACATCAAGACCTCCCACTGCTGTCTAAAAGAGGGGTGGACGCCTTACGACCCGGGAAGCCGTAGAGCCATCCTTAAAGATCACCACTGCCCCGCTTAACGCCTGAAATTCGCGTTGTGCTTCACATAATATAGTGCAAATTGTGTCGCCTCTGATCACTAAAATGAATGTTTAAAGTTGGCCAGCTTTGTATCATTCGCTACAAAATGTGTTAAGCAACAGAACTTCACAACGAATGTTGCGTCGTCTCCCATTTCTTTGACCACACGTGGCTCGGAGAGAAAGGGCCCTGGAATGAGTTGCAGTGCCCACTTCCTCAAATTACACTGGGTTTCTTGACGGGAGTACAGGTATAGCCGTACCAAGCTTCACTACGCGTAATAACTTATAAGCATGCGAACTCGCACTTTGAAAACGATCGTAACTTAGGATCGCAAACCCGTTTGACCAGGATCAGGAGCAGCCGAACGGTTCACATCAGAGTGTAACAGACCCACAGCGCAGTAAAAGAACCGCGCGCTATTCTATCCGCAATGTGCGACAACATCCTGTCCCCATTCTAAACCCATTCCGCAGGGACAGCTCTTGCTATCCCTTCATCGCACTCTGAGGGAAAAAAACGTTTACAAATTTTAAAGACGATAGTCTTTCTTGGGCTTGAACGGGAACATTTTGGTCTTTCTGTCAGTATGTCTGTCCGTCTGTCACTCGATTCAGCCAGCCGGCCAAAGTGAAACAGGTGCTGTGCAATAGTGTTATATACCTACAGCCATATCTGAACGCTTAAGCCCGGTTTTAATGTTCATATTTGTCAACATTGTTGAACCAGACATTACGCAAATATAAGGCAGAAAATCAATACATGAGTGGTATTTGCAGTGTTCCTTTATTACATATTTACGGATGCTTGCTTTTTGCGATAGCGAATAAAATACTACATCAACTGCAAAAAACCGTCGCCTGCTGTTGCCCGGGCTACCTGACGAAATTCAAAAAACCCAAACGGCAACAGCAACGAAAGGTTCCACTAGACAGGTTTCGCATTCCGCTTGGAACGCCCGTGAAGTAGAACGACGTGGTTACATAAACGTTGTAGTCGGGTGCCTCGATTCACGCGCGTCTCCCCCGTACGGCAGCGCTGGCATCCAGGCACCCCACCTAAAGGAGTGGAACGTGGTAAATTTAAATTGACTTGAGAAAACCCCTAGCGTGTTACCTTGGGAGGAACGAGACGGGAGAGGAACAGCAGAAGAGTTGAGCGGGAAAGAGAAGGGATGCATTTACTTGCCAGGAGCGCCAGTCGACTATCGTCCTGCGTCGACATTTGCTACGAGAGGAGCAGAAACGACGCCAATTTTTTGAGGTGATTTCTACCTTGCAATGAGTAATGAGTAAGAGGTAAGACGTTGACGTAAGGTTATAGATTGTGCCCCGTGTTAGTTGGAAACATTAAAGCAATGTTGCAGAGAAGGTTCTGGCACCGAGGTAGGCCAAGGCTCAAGGTATACGTTGGCACAGCGTCTAAGAACTCGTGCGAAGGCCGTCCTTCCTGTCAATCCTGGCTCTGAACGTTGTCACTGGAAGCTGTGCTAAGGCGCCACTTGTTTACTTCTTTGAAGGGACGTGCCATTGGAGATTTCCAGCTACAGTTATTAGGGATCATACACCGGGAAGGACGTTGCTGTCAAAGAAGAAGCCATACGCGGCACCTGGCCTGACACGTAGCGTGCAGCCGACACGTCTGTGTCCTCCCTCCGAAACCTCTGCGTCTTCTCAAACCGAGCACGGGTGACAACCGCGCGACGTGCCTCGAAGCCTTGCCTCCTTGCGGAAATTTATTGGCCCGAAGCTTCTCGTGTCATCGGCTCACGTGACCGGGGCGGTCATATCTCTATCCGGGACATACGCAAACAAAATACGAACATGAACGCCGCCAATGGTTCGCCGGAGTTTGGGTGCCTGTTCTGGCATGTTTCGGTTTTGTCCGCGGTGCTCGAAAGTAACTGCAGACAACTATGAACCAACGGATGACGACTGCTTTTACTTGAATATCTATTCGCGTAGTTAGATAAATGATAAGAAGTCGAAAGTAATTACATTAATTACTAATTATTCCCAGTTAAAACTCTACGACTTAGCCTTCCGAGTGCAGTTCCTAAGCATCCTTTCCAGGTTTGCCCTCGAGGAGCTAAGGCTTTTCCCGATCCAGCTTTCGAAATACCCCAACTGGAAACGCTGCAAATATTTTCTCCGAGATATGTCTGCTTGTCTGACACCCTTGCTAATAGTGGACATCCCATTCTTTTTATGAAGCGCTATCATGAACGCACGTTCCTTTTATATATCCTCCAGGAGCCTTAGGTACGTTATATCTACTAGTTTCTCTCAATGCTTCTAACACTCCAGGAATGATTGTTGTGTAAGAGGCTTTTTTTCTTTAGGAAAAAGATGATACAATTCTGATTCTAAAAAAAAGGGATGCCAAGAAGTTTAAGAATTACCGTCCTATTAGCGTACTGTCTGTGGTTTAACCGTTGCTGACCCCTCAAATATTAGTTAACCGCATAATGGAAACCCTAGATTTCGAGCATTCAATGGAAACAGCTGTGCTACTCAATGATGGATTACATCTAGGCCACCAGCCCGGTAATGGAGAAATTTGCGGAGCATAGCAAACCTCTTTACATTGCATCTGCAGATTACATGAAGGCCTTGCATGATTAGACTGCGTTAAATCAGAATAATTGTGCCATCCGTAACAGCCACAGTTCAGCGAAAGCGCTTACCCTCAGGCCTAAATTAGCACGCATTCGTAATGAATCTTTTTTGATTGACGTGATTCAAGATGAGATGGTCCAAGCCCTGTAACCACGGGTCAGCCACGTGTATAGCTCATGTACGGTTCAACGCGCTATGAGATCTCCGTGCGCAAGACGCATCCCAAATTACTCGCCCTCGTGACAAGACAGTCCACTGGCGCATTATCGGGCCTCACGTGCACCCACCGTTCGTGTAGACGACCGAGACGTACGTCCACTGGAAGTAGGCCATGAGGTCGGCCATGGCTCGCGCCAGCGGCGGCTTCGAGGTGGGCGCCACGCTGACGAAGTACCCCAGGAGCTCGCTCAGGTCGGGCTGCTGGCCGGCGAACGAGTAGCCGATGAGGGGGATCTTGAAGAGGCTCAGCAGGCTGTGCACCTCCTGGCCTCCGCCCTGCACCAGCGGCCCCACCATGGCCACCAGGTTCCGGTTCGCTCGGAGGCCCTCGCAGCGCCCCTCCCCCTCGACTCCGTCGCGGTACCGGCCGACCCCGTACGGGAAGGGAACCTCTCGGTACTCCGTGCGGGCCCAGGCTGACAGCTGGATCAGGTGGGAGACCTCCTGCAGGGCGATGGGCGCGTAGAAGCAGTTGTCCCGCACCTGGATGCCCAGCGTCGAGTTGGGGAGCACGTCGTCGCGGCAGTTGATGTCGTCGATGGCCTGTCGCGAGAGGGCAACGCCGACAGCGCTGTTATTAAGGGGGAAGAGAGTTAAATTTCTAGCACTTCCTGTAAGATACCGGGGGGGGGGGGGGGAGTTAGTGCAGGGGAAAAGGCACTTTTAAACACGTTATTGGGGGAAAAATCACTTGAATGTTCTCACACTCTCACACAAGAACTCAAAACAGCAAATGAAGTAGGCAGTGCTTACTGCTTTAATCGGTACACACTTAAGAGTAAGCTGACAAGAGGGCCTAACAGGCGGCTCACAAGGAGGCTCTAGCTCAAACCAAACTCTGGCGCATTACAGACTACAGCGACTTACTTGAGCGTGTTTTCGCAGAACGTGCGGATCACTGAGGGAATGGGTGAATTCACTGTATTTTTCTAAAAACTCGAGTTTCTTATTTCGTTACCTCATTAACAAGATCACTAATTTCTCCAGCGCGCAGCATGTGAGCGACCAATAGAGCCAAACCCCGTTATAACGAAGCAGTATCCGGACAGTAATTTAGTTCGTTATATCCGATATTTGTTGTAACAGTATTACTAAATATTGGTTTGAACCAATCGGTAATCTGGCTCCAGCAAAAATCCTTGATACAGAAACGCATTATTTTAATCTTCGAACACATTATAAACAAGGTAACCCTTATCTCTCTCCTTGTGGCATTTTAAGTTCAATGAACCAGAACATGAAACGGGAAATTACAGCAGAACAAAAGTTCATTTGACAAAACAGGCCTGCGTTTGTATTTTTCCATCCATTTGCCTCTGTCTGTCCGTTCTTCCCCGCGTATTTATTTTTTATTACGCAAGAATACAAGCGCCAAACTTTATCGCACCCTTGCCTCATGATTACGAACGAACGGCCATTTTCGTTACCGATTCGGCCGTGACTTGTCGACTCCCGTTAGCGTTCACCGTCTAGCACTGCGAGTTGAAGCCCGTACCTGGAGCACCGCTTCTATCCTCTGTATTCCCGACGTTTCCCAGATGCTGCCGCAGCTCCTCGTCATTTGCTCCTGTGTGTACGGGGGCCGGTGGACGGGGAAGACGGCGCCAATCAGGAAGTCTTCCGGTTCCGTTGACTTGTAGTAGTAGCGGGCCCCGCGGCATTGTTCACATAGCATAACGCTGACAAGCAGCGATAGCAACCCCCTTTCCCTGAAAGCAAAACACGAACGCATCCACAGAGAGCACGCTGTTTCAAATGACCTGTCAGGGTCACATTTAAGCTCTTGGGCATCGTAAGAAAATAATTCTACAATATTTTTTTACTACAATGTCTTCACTGGGGTCACCAGATAAGGCATCAGAGTACCGCCACCGAGGCACGCAAGTCATCAACGGCGGCCATTTTGGGCGTTTTTTAGTGTTGCGAGCTTGTATGGAAGAAAAAGGAGCGTAGCCCCTTGGATGTCGAAGTTACCCTACTGGTGCATTTCGAAAAATCGCACGCCAGCGTTTCTGCGGCGGGACCACGTCAAGGTCCAGGCGTCCGCGCATTGTTACTCTCGCCCCGTAGTAGCTCGATTACAAGGAGTAGCCTGCATCACCAGCGGGAGGGCGCTCACGCGCAATCCTAAGGTTAGCAGAGACGGCCCTCAAGAGTGTCACATATGCAGCACGCTGACACCTGGCCTCCTTCCACGCTGGGTTACAGGGCTCCGTTACAAGCCCCAGCCTTCGGGTCTACCAATAGAAAGTCCTGGACTCACTGGATTACAGGGGTGCGTCACAACCCCCCATCCATAAGGAAATACAACTAGAGAGTCATATGTGCGCGTAGCTAACTCGCTCCGAGGCGGAAGTAACAGCGGAGCGTTGTGCTGTGCCAGCCATGGCACAGCACACAAGACAGTCATAGTTACTCCCGCCATAGTTACTCGGGGCCGTAGATGCGGCCTCGCCGTAAACTTCGACCGGGTCGTTTGTTAAAGGAGTACTGACACGAAATTTTTATGTTACATTTTTTTCGCTGCTATGCGTGCCTACCAGCCCACTAATCATAGAATGACAGATTAGACGGTCGAGCGCAGCGTAAACATTCATTTACGGCGTCGTTTATTCGTGCCAGTTTCGGTTTCGACTGAAAAACGCCGAGCGGCCGCCATGACAGCATGTATAACATGACGTCACCATTCTTGCCGTATCGCTGCCTCTCTGGAAGCGCGCGCGAGCGAGCGCACGCGCGCGCCCAGACCGGCCGAGGTTTTCGCCGTCCCCACAGGCCCAGGCAGCATGACGTCAGTCCCAAAACCATGACGTGTACACACGCCCGAGCAGCGCGCGCCAACCACAGCCAGCGCGTCGGCTTCGTCACGGAAGCCCCGACGTCGGCAGTTTGGGGCACGTAGCAGATGATGTCACGTCGGCCCGCTCTGGGCTTTCTCGTGCGGGCGGAAATTAAAATGGATTTTAAATATGTTTCGCTGAACGGTTGCTGCTGAAACTTGCTGGGAGATATCTCCTGATAAAAAGGAAGCGTTTTACATAGTTATCTCAGCTTTGAAATTTCGTGTCAGTACTCCTTTAAGAACACTACCGAAGATGCAGCAAATAAATGTCATCTTTGGACACACTTCTGCGGCTGAAATGTTGTTACACGCGTTATCTTTGAGTCGCATTCGGAACGACGTAGAGAAGGAGGGCAAGCTACGCCTACCAAAGTTGACCGGCTAAAACGCACAAACAACAAAATGGCAGCGCCCATGAACTGTCGCAGTGTAAACAAATGTCACGTAATGCGAACTGACCAATGATCACGGCGGCGGCACGGAACAGTAGGATAAAAGAGTGCTGATACTCGGTAACCTTACCTAGTGACACTAGTCTTCACCACGGTGGAGGCGGGTGGGAGGAAGGTAGGCGTTCGTTTGGAGTCGCTGCCAAGTTGTAGCTTCCTCTCGGGAGAGGCGCCAGTGTGGCGGTCGGAAGCGGCCGCGCCTCCACTTTATCTTCCCCACCGAAGGCCCTGCTCTCTGTGTTTACTTTCCTTCCCCTCGCTAAACAACATGCTAGCTAAACAAGCCCAGGCTCGCTAAACAGCATGTCATAGGGATGCCAACGCACCGCAGATTTGCCCCCACTTCCACCCCCCCCCCCACCCCCCTTCGAGCAGTGTAGGGCTTCCGTTGCCAGCCCCGGACCGGATACCAAGCCAAACCTGGTGACCCAAGCGGGAATAGCCAGTCGAAGCCAAGGAATGCCGGATACCTTTCACGGGGCTGGAGCCATAACATCAGTCACTACTCCACAGATAAAGGTTTATTCTCGCACTCTCTCAACATGCTATAATAAAATGGCTGCTATTCTATCATCGCCCGGTTCTTTGCCTTCTTTGTGACTTCATCCGACGTTATATTTGGAGCTCCTTTTTGCAGCACAGGCGAATCAAGGCAAAACGGTTTTCTGAAGTGCCGTCAGAAGCGAACGAATTCGCGCAGGAAGTTTTTGCCACTTTCAACATACCATCACCCAAGCTGTTTGTTGCGTTACCTTTTTCAGCTTTTCACGGGATTTTCCACTTCATGCTAGTCCCAAAAATAATACAATGCGAGCAACGCTGCTCTTCAAAACAGACATTGAGGAATTCATGCAGTAGCACTTCGCATGGCTCGGACAATAAGATAGCGCTCCACTGGTCATCGTCAGTGTCTTTAATGTAGCCATTGCGGAATCCGACAAGCAGGACTGGTTGCTTGCCTACATCAAGAACAACTTTGGACTCGTCTGCTACGAAGACTTGGATTGTGCTTGGATTTTGGCTTGGCCAAGAATGTACCCACAGTAGTCACAGAACGTATCACGGCGTATCACAGCGACCCCAAAGCGGTGGTCACTACCATTACTGAAAGCAATAAAGTATTCGCACCCCATTAGCAGTGGTACTTATTTCCAAACTTTTCGCTGCAAATCCGCTTCCCCATAGTCGGCAAGATGAGCCAACATTTTCGTTCTTCGTCCGTGAAGGCTAGTACTGAGCAGGCGTCTTTCAAAACCTCCGAAGCCTGCATCGTGCCCATTTTCTCCGTCCGCAAATCGATGGAATCCATTTTGGATCGGGAGTAGGGCCGTATTTATGCGACATTTTTCTGTCTACCATTGAGCGACAGGCGAACGATAGCCTTGATGGCTATATAGTACAGGCACTACACCGGTACGTGGCTGATTTTTTGCATTGTGCACTGTGAGCGCACACCTGTTCACGAAGGCGTTGATCACGGACCAGCTATCCTATCCCATCCTACGAGCGTCGCTGCTAAAACTTTCCTAGAATGATGTGCATATCTTTAACCGTCAACAAAACAAATGTAGACGCTAGGGCAGGTAAAGGGACTTACGCTGCACGTTGTCCAAAACGCCGACTTTCCGCTGGTGCGGATATTCCAATAGGAAGGCATCGACGCAACATTTCCTTGCTTTTCCGGGCTCGGCACAACAGTGTCGCTTCTACTGCGCGGGGGGCGAGGCAACAGCACAAAGCGCGCTTGCGTCAAGCCTGCGCGAGAACCCTGTTGCCGGGGGCGGACAAGAGCTTAGCTTCGCGCCACTTCGACCGCATCATGCACCCTGCACGTCAATTTCCGCTATTGCCACGCAGATGGCTGGCACGCGGGGTATGATTATTCGCCGCCCGGATTACCTTCACTGGCGAGTCCCGCAGGAGAAAACATAGCTCCGCATCAGCGAGTAGCCGCCACATCGATATCGAACGCCAGCTCGCACGCAAAGCATTGATTCAGAAGGCCCGCGCAACACCTGTTCCTGCTCAAAGAAGAGCACCCCATTTACAGTGAGTGCCCAGAGTCATGGCACCTCACTATACGTTAGATGATTAGGCCGAGGTATTAGGTTACTGTCTCGCACACGTCGAAAACGGCGGGCAAAAACTCAATTAGTAAGGAGACGCACACGAAATGAGCTAGGCGGGTGGTGAGCAGAGACACAAATTGGGCAGGATTGACGCTAATCTTGCCGTGTGCGTGTTTTCTCCACGTATAATACTATATTGCCATAGTTAAAAACTGAACCCGACCATGGAAGTTTGTAACAAAATGAGCAGTGGCTTAGCTCGGCTGTGCTAGGATATACGTAGCGTGAGCTAAGGTTCACCAATCCAATCCAATCCAATCCAATCCAATCCAATTCAATTCAATTCAATTCAATCCAATGCACCTCGCGCTTGCGCAGCGCGGCCATTCAGGGTTCACGCGAAACTGCTCAACCTCGGACAGTGCAGCTTACGCTACAAAACAAAGAAGTTTTGGCACCCGCACAGGATCCTTGTTCACAATTAGATTGTTAGATCAGATTGTGAGATTGTGGACAATTATGCAGACTGATAGATTGTGAACAAAGACCCCGTATGGGAGTCGAAACGTCTTGGTTTCTATAAACTTTCGTGGCCTGAGTCAGTTTTTAACTATTTTTACGCGTTCTTCCTGGCTTCTTCCCAACTCTTGATTCTGTGTTTGCACCATGCGGAATCATAAATGCTTATATTCTGAAGCGCATACTGTACCCCATGCCAAGATAATTCCTCACACGCAAAAGTGGCTACTCACCAGTGGTGGAGAAAGGTTGCGCCCTCCCATTTAACGTTGAGTTTCAGCAATTGGAAGTGTGCGCGTGCTGCAGTGATTATTTAAAAACTTCCCCGTGCCTGAATGGTGGGATATATAAACACATTTGCGGTACATCTCACATGTTTACACCGACTGACATTTTACGTTTTTTGCGAGGTAGTTCAGCCGTTTCAGGTAGAGTCTTTAACCAGAGGATCACCTGCCGCTTTCAATCGCGGCGCACTTTGAGTGGTCGTGCACATTATGATGCGCACCGTGTATATGAAATTTACGATGAATGTGTAGTTTCGATATAACCGGGCACTGGCCGTGTAAAATGGTTCTTTTGCATGACAAAATGAAATATATTGGTTTGGCAGGGGTGTGAAACAAGCATGCTGATGTATTTTCGGGATCACCTGTGAAAGATTAGGGGTGGGGCCTGAGTGGGCGTCTACAACATTATGTCATCATTTAACATACACAAGGTTACGGCAAAACGCGCAAACCTGAGTGAAATAGGGGCGCAGCTATGGCTTGAGCTATTCGGATGCTTACTGATGATGACACCATCTAAAGATTGTCATCTACATCCCTTACAGTTCCTCCGAGATTAATCGACAGTTCTAGCGCTTTTGCTATGTACCTTTTCGGGCGTACAGGTTTATCGCGTCTAAAAAGGGAAAAAAAATGAAAGGAAAATGGTTAATCCAGTGTGCGCCTAGCAACAGGAGGTTTGCCGGGTCATCCGCGGGAACAAGTGGCCCGATTTAATTTCACTTCTGAAACTTGACGCGCGGTTTTTGTGAAATTGTAAATATTGCGTCTGTTTTTGAACTCGGTTTGCAGCCGTGTCCTATTTCCCTCTGGCCCATGTTGTCGTTCATGCGACAACATACATGCTGTGAACTATTTATGGCCACACAAAGAAATGGCTGCGCTGGAAAAAATGATTACGAACAAAATACAAATACATCTCGAAGCGGAAGTGGGTAGTTTCTGGTTTCACGCCTTTTTGTAATTGAATTGCACGCACCCACGCACGCACACACACATGAACGCGCACACGCGCGTACGCACACACACACACACACACACACACACACACACACACACACACACACACACACACGCGCACACACACACGCACACGTACACACACACACGCACACGCGCGCACACACACACACACACACATGCGCACGCATGTACGCACAGACACACGCACACACGCGCACACGCACGCACACACACACACACACACACACACACATGCGCACGCATGTACGCACAGACACACGCACACACACGCACACGCACGCGCACACGCACACGCACGCGCGCACACATGCACACACACAGACGCACGCGCACGCACGCACACACGCGCACACATGCATGCACAGACACACACACACACGCGCACGCGCGCGCACATACACACTTATACACACGCACACACACCAGGAGCAGACAGACCGGCGGACAGACAAACAGACAGACAGACACCTCATACGTACTATCGTGATAAATTGAAATACGAACAACGGAGGGCGTGGCTTTCAGTACATGCCACGCATCCTGGCGACGGGCCACGTATGCGCAGTGCGAACAAGTTACGAAAGTTCGTGACCAACCTTAATATGAAAAAAAAAAAAACAAACCCATCGTATTTTGATATGCTGTTGGGCGCTCAGCACGGAATTGGAAATAAAGCCGCGTGCACTCTTTTCACTCATCGCAGTCCCAAAGTTAGATAACGCTTGCGTGAGCGGGCGCCGAACGCGGTGGGAAGACTAATCAAAACGCTCGCACGCCGAACGACGGTGTTTCCATATCAACGTTGGACACAAACTGCGCATACGTGGACAGTCACCAGGATGCGTGTCGTGTACTGAAAGGCACACGCTCCGTGGTCTGTATTTCGATTTATCATGATAGTACCTGCTGGACAGTGTTCCTTATTGCACGATTGTCTACGTGCCAGCATGCCGGGAGCATGTCAGGGCTTCTTTCAGGATTCGCAACGGTCAACATTGGATTAAAGAAATGCGCGACGTTACACTGTAACGCAACGTAACGTTGTCGACAAAAATTCCCGACGAAAGGCTGTGCCCTGTAAGGGTACTCACGCGCCCCACAGGTCAACGCAACGGTAAACGCGAGGGATCACTTACACGAAGCAATGCAACATGTCTTCAAAATGTATCGGACAGGTTGGAATAGGTTGCCATAGGCAGGAGGCGCAACAGCGGTCGCCGGGCGTAGCAGGTTGTTGAACATGTATGTAAGTATGTACGTATTTATTGTTCATTGGAAAGAGAAGATCCACCAACAGGCGTAAATTGTCTCGCCTAAGGGGCGGACACCGAACGCCTGCTGGTGAAGGGGGGGGGGGATAGAGAGGAAAGATTACATAGGAATAGGATGATAGGGGAGAAGGTTGACATTATCACGTACATAACACACTGGACAAGTTGACAAGGATATATATAAAACACAAAAAAGGAGGGAAACATTGAGGAAATTGGCATTACAGAGAAACACTGCAGATATAGACAACACGTGAATCTACAGAGGACAATGTTTAACACACATGTAAAAGGGGACTCACACACACGCACACACACGTTGATACCGGTTCTTCTGAGGCAGGTGGCAGCCCGCAACGGCCTCAAAACTTACATGGCAACTTGAGAACTTTTTAAAAGCTGAATCCTTTCTACGTAGACTCAACGAGAAAATGTGTATCTGTGTCTTTAATGTTTGACGGGTCACACTTTCGCTGCATACGAGAATGCTATTAGTAAGAGGCCTAGGGTCTTCATATTTCCGTACAAGACCGCTTATATTGCCCCCCAAACTGTCTTCGCTGTTTTTAAAAGGGCTCGGTGTACAGGCTTTTATGGGGATAAAGGGGGTTTTATGGAGGTATTTAATATAAGGCCTACAGCCTTCATATTTTCATAAAATACCTCTTCTATTGCCCTGAAAGATGACTTTTCAGCAGTGCGTTTTAGTAAAGCAGTGACGCCAACTTTCATTGGGCTTTGTGTATGGAGTTCTACGGGTAATATTTAATAAAAGTTTCTTTGGTCTCTATACTTTATTATGAAACTTCTAATGGCCTAAAAAGATGTCTCCATGGCAGCACGTTTGGGCATAATAGTGAAGCCGACTTTAAGAAGTTTTTGATGTACAGCAGAACGCTTTATTGAGCATTAATCCGACAATTCCCGCTTGGGGCGTATGAGCAAATTTTTACGGCGACAGCCACAGTTACGAGAAATTTTTTTGCTCGCGAGAACGCCCTCACTAGTGTACGAGCATGATGGTGCCTACTTTCCATATTTGTTATTTCACGCTGCAAGAAACAAAGGCGAGAGTGAGGACGAGACAGACAGGCGCTCCCTCTTCACGCCCTTGTTGGTTGCGCTGTGAATTCATCGCGACGGAAAACCGACTTGCCCAAGAAACAACGGTGCTGACATAACAGCGTGTGCTTGGTGGAGGGTGCGCCTACTTGTCGGCGGGACGGCTTGCAGTGGGCTTGGCGGGGTTTCATGAGGCTCGCAATGGTAAACATATATCGAAAATGCGCAATGGGACCATATAGCTTAGAAGAACAGCAACCTGAGCTAGCTGGTATGGGTTCATTTGTGAAAAAAAACTGCACAAAGAACAGACGCTTTTTGGGAGCCATAGAAGAAGAAACAATTGTCTGGAAATAAATTACGGGTGGAGGACGCGACACTGTAAAGCAACCCAGGAGCCCAATAGGTCAAAGTGAACGGACACCGCCGATGGCAACGCAATGAAAACGAAATGATGTGTCTCCCCAAGGTACTGTGTAGGTTCGAATAGGCTGCCAATAGCGGTGTGAAAACACTCCCAGTCACTTCACTAGTGTAGTAGGTTGCGGTATATCTGGCGAGATTTCTTGCAATATGGTGGTCTATATTCCGCACGAAAGTATGGAAGAGAAGGAGACAGCGGAGGAATTTTAATGAGCAGGCTTCTTTTAGAGGGCGCCCGGTAAAAGTGCGAACGTAGACTACGACTTCTAAACAGCCTGCCTACTTTCATCAGTAAACTGCTTTTACAAAAATGCATCGAATAGCTATGCAACTAAACTTTTATGCCATATGGCGTAGCAAGCCAGGTGTCCTTGCTAGGCTAACATAGCCAGTCACATTAATAACCGTCCTCTTTCTCTCTCTAAACCACCGCCCGCAATAACATCTATGTCTATTTTTACAGGACCATCTACTATCTATTTTTACAGAGCCAGCCGTGAGTTCCTACATGCTGGATCCGGGATGTATGACTTTCGCATACACCAGGGTGCTGTATATAACTCTTATGATGTATGTGGCCACGGAGATATTTGCCTCTTATCAAGTTACTATTTGTAACGGGTGTGGAGCAGGTGTGAGAGAGAGGTCTCAGGTGGCAAAATAGGGAAAGGAGGAAAGTGACTCTCCGCACCCGCTTTTCTCTTGACGCTCTGGACTATTCCACAAAGGCAGGTGGAGGGAAGAGGCCCGTGAGGAAGAATATGCGGTGCGGAAAGGGCGCAACTCGTTGCATCAGGAAACACTGAGATTATGAAGCATATCATGTTGATGTCGTGCTTAATTCTTGTTTTTATTAGCAGTGGCTGTTGTTGAAAGTTCGCTCTTAGACGCTGGACCACTGGAGCGGGGTAACGCTGCATCAGATACATCGCGCATGAACGCATTTAACCACCCTTATCGACCCGCGATGGCAGTTATTGGTCCATCCTCTGTGTTTAAGCCCGCTTGCCAAACACTGCGCGCACTTAATGAACATCGACGGCCATTAAACTCAGGGCTCCCTGGAGCGTCGAGAATGCGGGCTTGCGAGCATCGAGCGCACACGACCGGCGAACTTCTATTGTACATTTGTTAACGCATGGTCGGCACCTTCAGATGTTCGTATCACTGTCACTGCCGCAGCCCGTCTGCCTTTTAAAGCGAAGCTTTATATTGTCCCGAAGCCAAAGACGACGCAGTTGTCTTCATGGAAAACAAGTTTATTGGAGTGAACTTGTGCTCCGCTAACAACTGAAAGAATACACAGGCGACGAAGCAGTAGTCAACAAACTGACGTGCGCAGGCGAGCGTCGGGTGTCGATTACCCCAGCATCCGCTCTGTGGGCGTTTATCTTGCGGCGGGAGTGTTTCTCGAACCGTCGTATTACACCCAGAACACTGTAGATCAAAGAAGATTATTCTAGGCTGGTGACCTGAGTTCAAAACACTCTCCCAATCAAGGGCAATGATATGACTAGGGTGTGGTACATTTTTGTGCACCCAAAAAAGAAATGCCTTGCGGCAACGCCAATTTTATCGCGAATGCTCAGCAGTCTTATTTTACCAAAACATTTCGTAAAACGATTATACAAAAAATTGCCGCTAAGACGATTACATCATTACTCGGAGTTTTAGTTACTTTTCATAATGAGTTAGTTCACACTAAAGCTGTAAACGTTGCAAAATTCACGTTTGCTGGCAATACACGGGCATTTACGAGAGGAATATGGTTACAGCAAGGGGATCCGACTGTTGTTTAATCGACAGTTTCCCAACAAAAATCATACGCCAATTTGCCGCGTAGACAGCCCTATTTATTACGCCATGACTAATTCACTTGTCATGATTAGTTAGTTCACTATAAATGAGTTCGTACTGGTGTTCTAAATTTTGTGTCACCCCTGTGTTGTGTGCCAAAAAGCTTTGCCAGCCTTCCACCTTCACAATGTGGAAGACCAGCAAAGTGGAAGACCATCTCATGATATTTTCAACATAGTAAACCCCGCAGCGATAACAGCAGCGGTCGGTGGACTCCGGCAAGTTTCGCTCTCTGCGTCCCGAAGCTTTTTCACTCTGCTTCCGTTTCGATTCGGGTTAGAATTTAATCGAACTTTTCGAAGTGGGTCAACTCGGTCATTATGCATAATCACGATAATTCAAAAGAGCGCTGCCAAACAGGACAGGAAAATACCACACACGGCACTAACTAGCAACATAAAGGTATCGAGAAGGGGAAAAAGTGATTTATCTACAAATTTCGAATGAATTTTACCCGCCGTGGTGGCTCATAGGCTAAGGCGTTGCGCTGCTGAGCACGAGGTCGCGGGTTCGATTCCCGGCCGCGGCGGCCGCTTTTCTGATGGAGGCGAAAAGCAAAAAAAAAAAAAAAAAAAAACGCCCGTGTGTACGAGATTTTGGCACACGTTAAAGATCTCAAGGTGGTCAAAATGAATCCGGAGCCCTCTACTACGGCGCGCCTCATCGCCTGCGTTGCGTCGGCGCGTTAAACCCTACAATGAATCAATCAAATCAATCAAATACATTTCGATGATCAAAAACACAAAGGGACCGTTGTTTCAATGACTAAATATACATGAAATTGTGCCTTGTTGAAAACGAGAAATGCAGCGCTAAAAGCCATGCGAAATACATGCTCTTCAACGTGTCGGAGCCACTTTATCACCAGCTATGGCTCCTTGAGCGCTTACGACCGACTGCCGCTAACATGACGGTTCTCCACTACTGGCGATCGTCTCTACCGCGGTGCGCCTGCGTGGTGCAGCGAAGTGGTGTGCGTGCACGTGTGTGTCACTCGTAGGTATGGCCGCTATCAACGCTAAAAAAAAAAAAAATCCCGGGTCATCTCGACTAACGCGAATCCTGTGGAGGGGCGAAGCATGCAGTTTATAAGTATTCTTGGCGCCTTGGGGTTTTTTCCGACGGAAATGAAACTGTTGGGGGTAGAGGTATACAGATTTGCTGCAGAAGTCTCTTGTCTTTGAAGCACGAAGCTCTTTAGCGCGAGGCGTTGGGAAACGGGTGTACCGGTGTGTTCTTTTAGTGCGCGTTGCGTTCTAGCGCGAGGCGTGGACGAATGTCCCGGTGTATTAGTATCATGACTACATAGGACGACGGTTACGACGACAGCATGAGACGCCGAAAGCCCGACCCCTAAGGGGCTTCGCCCCTAATATATTTTCCTCATATTTTTCACTCACATCATGAGTCACTTCCATGTCGTGGGCTTAAACGCTTCGCTGGTCATCCACTTTCACAGCGTAGAATGATTCATGATTTTTCATGCCTTTCGGTTACTCAACCGCCAAGTTTTTTTTCCCCTGAAGCGGACATGAAAGTTAATACTGGCACCTTTTCTTTTTGTTTATTTTTCAAAAGGAAACTGCATTAATCACACAGCTTGTCAGAATATATAGGTATACTTTAGTTACGCTAGTACACTGCAGCAGTTGTGGTTTAGGTCACCGCATGAGATGAAAGTTGCCCGTGTAAAATTTATTGCCATCAATGAAAAAAAAAAAAAAACATCGGTATAGCTTCTGTGTGTTTTTTTCACGCCATAGAAGAATCTTGCAGACTTTTATTTTACTATAGGCAAGTTATCCAAGCATCCCCGAGAAATTGTTTCAGTTTTCTTGATGGAGATTGCGAAGTATTCGCTTTGATAGGGGAATATTCTCTCCAGTTCACAGCTGTTTGAATAATTATTCGCTTCGTGGCTTGCCGCGGTGGCTCAGTGGCTAAGGCATTGTGCTGCTGCGCACAGCAGACGCGGGTTCGATTCCCAGCCGCGGCGTCCGCTTTTCTGATGGGGGCAGAAAGCGAAAACACCCGTGTGTACGCGATTTCAGCGCACGTTAAAGATCCCCAGGTGGTCCAAATTAATCCGGAGCCCTCCACTACGGCGCGCCTCATCGCCTGAGCAGCGTCGGGCGTTAAACCCCATAATTAATCAATTATTCACTTCGAAATAAAAAAAATGGCCGCGTATAAGCTCCTTTTGTCGCAAATGTCGACAAAATACGATAGTTTTTGTCGACATTCGTCGAGTAAATGCCTCTCTTTGCTTTCCCGCTCACCTCCCGTGCTGTTCCTCTTCCGTCGCGCTCCTCCCAAGGTAAACACACTAAAGGCATTCCACTGCTACAGGCCGGGCTCCTTGATGCCAACGCTTCAGTACGGCGGAAACGCGCGTAAATCAAGGCGCCCTACTTCAACGTTTATAGAACCACGTTGCCCTACTCCACGTGTGTTCCAAGCAGAACGTGGAACCTATCTGGTGGAACCTGTCGTTGCTGTTGCCGTGTAATTTCTCAAATGCCGCCATGAGCGCGGGCAACAGCAGGCGATATTTTTCTGCAGTAGATGTAATATATCATTTGCTATCGCAAAAACGAAGCATCCATGAATTTTTAAATAAATTTGAACACTGCAAATATCACTTATGTATAATGTTCTGCCTTATGTTTGCGTAATGTCTTGTTCTTGTTCAAAAATGTTGACAAGTATGAACACTGACACCGGGGTTAGACGTTTAGATTTGGCTGTGAGTATATAAGACTATTGCGCAGATTTTGTTTCCCTTTATCCGAGTGGCTGAATCGAGTCACAGACAGACAAACAGACCAAAATTTCGGCGTTTAAGTAAGACTATCGTCTTTAAAAAATTACTCTTCGCACAACCCTGTCGTGCAGTACACGCGAAGAATCACGCTACAACAGCGTGCGTGCGCTGCCCTGCTTGTCGCGTGGTCCACCCCGCGGCGCCAGCTCCGCCGCGGCTTCGCGAAGCGTTCGGAGCGCGGCGCGCGGCGGCGTTGTCGTCGGCGCACCCTCTTCCAATCCAGCTTCCTTTTCGGCCGCCGCGTTGTTTCAAGCCGCGAGCGGCAGCAGCGCGGAGGCTCGGGCTCCACATCATCGGCGGCCGGCCCCTGGCTCGCCTCCACCCCCGCCGCCCCTCCCGCCGCCGCGCTCCTTTTTTCGGCCACTTGTCTCGGCCCGCCCGCCCGACACTGGCCGGCCGACGCTCGGCGCGAAGAAAGCGCTTTTGAAAAGGCCGCGCTTCGCCACTCACGACGGCCCGCGTCCGGCCTCCTGTCTCGTTGTGAACAAAATGTTGTGATAGTGCCGCCCGATTTGCCGTCGCCTTCGCCGGTCCTTATTTGTGCTTCGGTGGGAAGCCAGTGCTGACTTTGCCCGCTACCGTTCCGCCGATAAGAGCTGGGGATTATCGCTGTTCGCCAGCTGCCTGCTGGTAGGTAAGTCTTCGTTCGCACGAAATTCCACTTTCATTCATCGGTAAAAAAAAAAAAAAAAAAAAAAAAAAAAAAAAAAAAAGAAGGAAGAAAACTCATACGCCACAACAGTTTATTCCATGGATTCGCATTGAGCTACGTGATTGAAGAAAACTATCGTCGAGCTACTTTTGCTAGCAGCAAAAATTTCTAACGATAACCGCTCAAGAAATGTAGCCCTACCCCGATATCACTCAGAAGAAACTTACAGGTTTCTTTGCGCAGGTGTGATAGGGTTTACTGCTGGTAGCGATAAGCGATTTTTATGGCGCATCATGCGAATTAGGTTCAAGCGCCAAGCACGACTTCAGGAAGAAAGATATTGATAGGAGAGAGAAATTGAACGACCATTCTAATTCCCGAATTAAAATTAGTTTAAAATTAAATAAAGAGCTTGGCGCTTAAACCTAATTCACATGATAGCATACAAACTAGCCTGTATTGACACAATAATTCAGTTTTGACGCAATGGTACGATAATGAGGCAATTGTTATATTAGAATATTTTCATTTGTTTCAAAAACAGGGTTTTGCGACATACGAAGCAACAAGTTTAGAACAATATAAACAACGAAGTCCAGGGGAAGAAAAAAAACAACAACTTCGGTTTGACTTCAAAAAATAAAAATAAAAATAAAACATCCCCAAGCCCCAACTCCTGGCACGTCTTCAGCGCCAGACGCCACAAATTTTGAACCAGGCGCCACGGAAGAGTAGGGCTGGAAAAATAAGGGTTTAATTGGTTTAGCTGATCGCTCCTTGTCAATAATGGGCCATTACAGTTAGTTGTAAATGACGCTCGGTAGATTTTCTCCAAGATGCCTTTTGAGTTTTAAATGATAACAACGAAACTTTCTGACTTGTGTGATGTTTTCTACCTATCTTCATTCTGTGCCCATCATGGGGCGTCAGCGATGCCGGTCCTGTAACCTTTGTGACTATATCCTGTCTAAACTTCACGTTAACGTAATTACGTTACAAATTTCTTCAGCGTATCAGAAACAGCTACAGGCAAAAATAGCAGTGTATTCACGCTCCAGAAGAACCGTAAAAAGGGGGTAGTTGGTGAGGGTCTCGAACATCTCGAAACAGGGCGCAAAGCAACTCGGAGACGTGAAGCTTGTCCATGCGTCTTGCTTACTACAGAGTCTGATTTACTTCTCGTGTCCGTGTATGTTTTTTTAAGACTCAAAGTTTCAACATGAAGGTGGCTGAGCAGTTTGCAATAAAGTATACTTTTAGAAACAAAGCAAGAAAAGCAAACAGAACGCAGACCAGTTTTTTTCTTTTTCATGGCTGTTTCCGTAGTCGTTTTTTCTCGATTGTTTTATTGCTTAATTTGAAATCCGAGTAACTGTGTTTACTCGTTCATGCTATACACTTGGATTGTCAGGTGCGCCGTAGCGAGATGCTACAGATTATGCGCCTAAGATTATCTGGTATTCCTAAGAAGTATCAAAATGTCCTACAGACGGCGTTTTCGTATCTTCCCCGCCCCCCTCTCCCATTAAAAAAATGTTGTTACGGCTGGGTACCAAAAAAGGCGCACAAGCTCAACATCGCAGCGCCTTACCTACTGCGGCGTGCCTCAAATTTTACCTTATCTGAAACACCAGTGCATGCTATCATAAAATTAGCAGGTTGCCGGTGTAAAGCGTTGCTCTTGTTGCTAAGAGCTCGCAATGAGAAGTTTCAAAAAGAAAGCTTGTGGAAATGTACGACAACATTACATGCGCAGTACTACGAAAAAAATTTCTGCATGATAGTTGATACATACATGCGCTTGTAAGACATACTGCATGGCGAAAATGTCAAGCGGTACAGCCTATTTGTAAAGGCCTGGTTCACTCGCGTTTCGTGAACGCCATTAATTCACCGCGTGGCCACGACTGTCGTCTGTCGTCTGCCTGCAATTTTTTTTCTGAGTTCGTTATTTTTGCGGGGAACGGTCGACGTTCGCGCATGTAGTGATCCCGACTACCTGACTTGTTTAGACCAAAGTAACTGAGGAAGTTATAAATTATCTGTATATCTACTGTCTTTCGCATTTTCGAACTGTGTTGGGTGCCCGCCAAGCTGCACGCGCTGCTTTTTTTTTCTTCTGTCCTACCCACTCAAACTGGGAAAAAAAAAAAAAAATTGAATCTTGAATTCACGCGCTGAACAAAGCTTTTTCGATAGTAGTATTTTGTACGACCGATTTTCACGTCTTTGATGCTATAATGTCCGCAGCACCTAACATGAACAACTTACCGGCGTTATCTGCACGCACTGATAGCAAAGTTTTAAGGGTCCCTCCAACACTTTTTTTTCAAAGTGTAAAATGATTTAAGAACGCAGTTATCATGCGCATCTAGTGCTTAGAATATGGAGTCGATTGATTGATTGTAGGCTTTAACGCGCCGACGCAACGCAGGCGATGCGGCGCGGCGTAGTGGAGGGTTCCGGATTAATTTTGGCCACCTGGGGATCTTGAACGTGCGCCGAAATGTCGTACACACAAGCGTTCACTAATAGGGGGTCACTAAGTACCTCAGCCAAATTTTACTTCTCTACGCCACCAGATAACTTAGAAAGCTGTTAAAAATTATTTTAAAGCAAAGTTTTCTCCGCCTTACTCATGTCGACCGTCCCATCAACAAAACTTACTGCAGGAAAGCCAACTTTACGCAGTGGGTTTCGCGAAATGATGGTGATGATAAGCGAATGCCCATCAAGCGCCTCAAAAAAGAAAAAAAAAATCCCCCTCCTTATGAAGCCGACGTCAATCCAATTGCGCCAATCCAATTGCGCCATTTCTCTGAATTATGGGACTTTGTTTTTTTTTTTCTCCTATTTCTCGGTCTTGGTGTTGTTTCCACGCTTGCGTGACGTCAGTCGTGCAATATCGCGGCCATTTTCCGGCTTTCTTTCATTTCCAGAAGTAAACGCATGCGGCAGCCACTTTACAGAAAATTGCCACCAAATCAAAGAGAAAATTGGAAGGCGTATATGCTGTGACGAGCAAATCATGCAGCGCCATTCTGTGCTGCTGATAACTACAGCTTTTATACCTTTCTCGGTGCTTCAAGGCATGAAGGAAAGACGAAAATATTTTATAGGCAGGGCTGCAGTGTCCCATTCGGTAGTGAATAAAACAATATCGGAACACATGTAGAGCTCGCATGCTATGATTTCATTGCAGTTTTTTAAATAATTTGACAACACTTTGGGTCTCCTGTTAGAGAGACTAAGTTGCTTTTAACCGCAGGGCTGTTTAAGCTTTCAGTTCCGCCGTCCAGCGTTACCAGAAAACTTATCCTAGCCGAGCGCACGTGGGTGTGCACCTCGTGGGGAGCACCCGGCGTCGGCCAGCTCGATCTTAGAGAACCCCTTGCCTAGCGTTCGGGGCGTGGTCTCTCGCGTGTTGTTCTCCTCACCAGTTCACGTGCGTTCGCTCCTGAAGTGGGGGCCACAAACTGCCGAGTTCGCGCTACAGACGCCGAATTCGCGAAGCCGGTTTCCGCGGGTTCTAGTGCGTGCTAACGTGGTCCACTCTGGGAGAGGTGTGAAAGCCTGCGCACGAAACGATCCGGGCCTGCCATGGAGTCACGGGGATTTTTCAGCGGCAAGTTCGGAAATCCATGTCAGGTACAGCAGCCGGGGTCTCCGACGAAGGAAGAAGAGCCGCTACGCTAGCTGTGCTGTTTCTCTAGCCTTGCACCACTAGTGCAAGCTGCGGCATTTTTTTAGGTGCTCATTCGGCCCACGTGCTTACTTGAAGCATGAGCTTCTCAGCGCGAAAACGGACCAGGGATGACAAGAAGAGGGACAACAAACAGGTTCCTTTTATTGTCGTCCCCGATCCGTTTTCGCGCTGAGAAGCTCATGGATTACCAACTAGCAAGGGTTGAGGCTTGGGCGAGTTGGTGCCTGATTACAAATAGGGGAACAGCGCAACACAGACAAAACACAAGAAGAAGGTGACAACCACGAGCGCTCGTGGTTCTCACCTTCTTCTTTTAGATGCGACTGCATCTCATTCACTCGCCTTGTCCCTGCATCCGTCGTCGTCGGCGTCCGCCCTTCCCCATTCTCCTCGCCGCACGAGCTGCGCTCTCCGCCGCCCACCCCCTCTCCTCTCCGATGCCACTCTCTCGCGAGGGGCATTGGATTGGATTCGAATGGATTGGCTTGGCTCGGATTAGATTGGATTGGATTTGGATTGGATTGGATTAAAGTGGATTGTGTTGCGTCATAGCCGCGGCAGACGCACTGGCGCCGGCGCGTCCCCTCACCGTTATGCCCGCTATAAAACGCGGTGCCTGCTCCGCTTCGCTCCATCGTTCCAGCGCAGTTCCTCCGCTGTCCACCGCTGCAACGTGAACCCCCTTATGCGTCGCATTTACACAAGGGTTCCCGCGAGGGAAGGTGGGAGTTTTTTTTGTGTTTTGTCTGTATTGCGCTGTTCCCCTGTTTGTAATTACCAACTAGCCGGTACCTTCACGCTTCGTGCAGCAGTTTTGTTAAACGTTTTTATAACCGCTCATGGGAGACCGGCCGTCTAGAGCCAAAATGGAAACACGACCGCATTGCGCCAGTTCTAAATCCAGGGAAAATTCCAACGGCCATAGAGTATTACCGTCCCATAGCCCTTTTGAGCTGTGTCGGCAAACTGATGGAGAAGATAGGGCTTTATCGCTTGGAATGGGATCTGACAGTCATAAATGTATACCCGGCCCAGATGTCTGGCTTCCGCAAGGGCCGTAGCAGCATCGATAATGCCATTGCCTTCGCAACCAGCATCAAACAAGCTAAGTATCGGCGGAACATCATCATTGCCGTGTTCCTGGACATCAAATCAGCCTATGACTGCGTAGCACATGATGCTATTCGCTCGGCTATGAAGTCTTCAGGAATAGGAGCCCGCATGTATGCTTGGCTATCATACTATCTCTCCGATAGGTATGGAAACATGTCAACAAACAGCGGTGACTCAGCACTGTACAGAGTGACTCGAGGTGTTCCCCAGGGCGGGGTGATAAGCCCCACGCTGTTCAACATCTCCATTATAGGCCTGGAAAAATGCTTGCCGCATTCGGTTGAAATCTCCTTGTACGTGGACGACATCTGCATATGGGGCTCTGGCCGCAACAGACGTGTGCTGGTCGAGAGTCTGCAGTGAGCAATCAACTTCATTGCATCGTTCTTGGCAGCACAAGGATTTGAAATTTCGGCAAGCAAATGTGCTGCGTTGGCTTTTACGAAGCGGGACCTCACGCACTACGGGCTCACTGTTGGAGGCAATGTCATCCCATACGTTCCCAGCTATAGGTTTCTGGGGGTGACATTCGACAGGTCACTCACCTGGTCACTTCATGTCCACCATCTCCAGGAGAAGCTTACGTCAATCGCTCGCATATTCAGTATGCTCACGAGAAACTCCGGCGGTTGCTCCGTTAACTCTCTCCTTCGGCTCTACGAAGCGCTCTGCGTTGGCCTCATACGCTACAGCATCGCCGTTTTGGTCCGTCTTTCTAAAGGGACGATCAAGGTTCTAGGGTCCGTGCAAGCACAGATCTTGAGGACTTGCATTGGTGTTCCGAAAACTACCTCTATGTTGGAATACTGACGGAATGCCGACGTCTGTCACCCTTGGCTCTCGGCACGCAGGAGCTTCTCCGCGTGCGACTACGTATTGTGGCCAGGCATTGTGACCACCCTTTAGCACCAAGTTCGGTCCCTGAAGTGTGCGACCATCTGCTGAAGCATTACCAGCCTCCAGCACTTCATCTCCACCGGCCCTGGATGTTCCCGCGCCTGAAAATAGTGACCACGGTGCCCGAATTTACACGCAAGGAGCACATTCCACCTGCCGCTCTACGGTTTTTTGCTCTGGAATATATCTACAACGCATACGGAGGTCATGCACATCTGTACACTGACGGATCGGTGCCATCCACATCATCCACTGTCGCAGTGTGGATACCTTCATCACGCACGACCCTCAGTGTCATGCTCAGCAACAAAACATCATCTACGGCTGCCGAACTTGCAGCTCTGCGGATGGGCTTGGCTCATATCATCGAGCAGCCGGCACGCGTGTGGGCCATCTTCACGGCCTCTCGGGCTGCACTGCAATGTCTGTAGTCTTTCCCCAAAGATCAGCATGTGCTTGATGTACAAGCTTTGCATCTGCAAGCTCTGCAAGCGCACCATAAAATAGCACTCAAGTGGCCCCCTTCCCATTGCGGGATAACTGGAAATGTGAAGGCGGACGTTGCAGCATCCACAGCGCATGACCAACGTGGATCAAAAATACCGGTGCCATTTTCTCGCAAAGATGCTTCAGCCCTTGCATCCCATCTGGCATGGAGCATGCAGCGATCGCTTTGGGCAGACACATCCCATCATTACGCGCCCCTCTACTCTATCGAACCGCATTGTAATTTTAAGATGTCACCTGGACTAACGAAGCATGATGAAGCAGTACTGCACCGTATGCGGTTGAACGTCGCCTACAGGCGATACTACTACTACAAAATCAACCAGTCCACCTCGCCTCTGTGCCCACAGTGTGGTGTGCGTGAATATCTGCAACACGTCATTTGTGATTGTACGCGCTATAGCACACAAAGAGTGTCTCTCGCAGTGTCCCTAAGCCGGCCGCTCTCCGTAGGACTAGAACTGAGGGACGTATTAGGTCCTTGGAATTCTTCTAAACGTGCCGCGCGTGCAACGGAAGCCTTATTGGCTTACCTAAAAGACACGAGTCTTGATCAAACTTTGTAAATAGTTAAAATCATATGTACTCCTCTGGATCATTATAATTATCATCGTCATCGCATTCATCTGGCGTAGCAAGCCAGGCAGCTTATCTCGGCTGACATCGCCAGTTTCATTAAAGATGGTTCTCTCTCTCTCGCAGTTTTGTCCACGCCAAGTTCGGCATAAAATCCCGCTTTTTTTGTGAACTTGCCCTTTTGTATCGACCGAGCTTTCTGAGGCAATCGCAGATTAACGACGACAGCATAGTCATAACGTCAGCATTTTTAAGCAGCAAAAGAGACTTGATCACATTTGGAAGAGGCTCCATTCTTTCAACCTGCGCGGGTGCTCGATAGTGACTGAAACAGTAAATGATCAAACCTTTGTCTACTAGACAAAACAATATTGAGAGTACGTTGTTGTCTCGTTGTTTTTTCGTTGTAGTGTAAGGTACCGCTGCGGTACTCCACTGTGGTACCTCTTGCTGCAGGGTTTGTTGCAGATAAGGGATTAATCGAATAAAACAAAAGTAAACTGAACTCAACTATTTACCGCGCCAGTCCGCACTCTTTCTAGCTGCTGCCGAAAGGGCGTATAAGTGCGGCGAAAACCGAATTCGCGCATTTGTCGCAACGTGCATTTTTGAAATGCATTTGCCGATCAAAAAAATTAAGAACGCTGTGTTTTTATGAAGGGGAACTACCAGACCACGTGTGTTTATGAAGTTCGGTTCACTTCAGAGGGAAGTAAAGTGCACCCCATTCATAGGTAGTACGTGTTGCCGATGCGAATAATTATTCGTTCACGCAAACTGTTCTTCGTTTTTTCGCTAGCTTCTACTACAGAAAGCTTTGCAGAAACAAAAGAAAAAAGTTAAACTTGTGCCATTGGTCCTAAAACTTTGTTTTTGACTGCAGATTTTCGGCGCTTGTGTTTTTGTCGAATACTTCGACATAGAGCAGCGTACTGAAACAGAAAGCACAGGGCGCATCATTAAATGCAGCGACATTAGTAACACAGTTCTATGCGGTCGCAAAGACTTGGCGGCCTAAACAAGAAGCCGCTTACTCGTTTCGGAACCTCCAAGAAAATACGAAACGTATGATAATGACATAAAGTCTTATTTATACCAAAGTGTCATGTGCTCTAATGCTCACACGACTTGTGTTATTTAGTTACTGGTAATGGTTGTGTCACAGTTTCTTCATATGTGTCACCCATTCAGTCCAAAAGTAATGAATTTTTGTTAAAAAGAATATATATTAGGCTCAATGAAAGATATTCCCGACTCTAGCGAAAATTTTCAAGCTGGTGTGTTCACAACAAATTTTCTTGTGGGCCTGATATGCAAATAAAAGCGTTCATGTGTTCCACCAATGTCCATTGAAAGCCAAAAAACTGTCATTTTAACCTTTTTCATAGCATAAGCTCGCCGAAAAGTGATTTAATGGTACCAATAAAGATTTCCAGCTGTTTTACAATTTTAGAAATCATGAGAGGTCTTCGAACAGCAGTCGAACTGAGTGGCATGATTATGACGGTGATGATGACTCATGCGATTTTGTCACGTGACATCGATGTCAGGCAAAGTATTCCCACTATGCACAAGTACTCAAAGTCAAAATCCAAACTGTGAAGCTGGAAGGACCGTTTATTTTCCGACTTTCTTATCACAAACGTTCAATACATCACGGTTTATTTCTATTAGGGTATAGAAATGTTCAGCTGATCACGCTTCACGAGTCTGGACAAAATCTGTCATGATGTTAGAGCCATGAATTAAGTATTCGAATTTTCTTCGCGCCTTCAAATTCGCGTGTTATTTAGTTACTGGTAATGATTGTGTCACAGTTTCTTCACATGTGCCACCCATTCAGTCCAAAAGTAATGAATTTTTGTTAAAACGAATACGTTAGGCTGTTTAGTTACGCAGCTTTCCATGTTGTTGCCGTTGCATCACACGAACACCAATTTGATGTCTGGGGTGTGGGGGGCATCTTACTTCAGAAGGATCGTGGTCGGCGCCACCATCCACAAAAGAGAAAAATACGCCAGGAACACTTTCGTTCGACAACGCTGTCTGTCGCACACAGCCGCCAGCAGAAGGCGCTGGTACACTAGCGCGGTACTTCAAAGGAACTAGCCATTCGTGAATAATCAGCGGTGGGCACTGCCAGAATGATCCCCCGCCCGCATAGAAACCTACACCCGGGCGCCTTCCCACATGCACAAGCACACAGACAAACATACCTAAATTCTCGCAAACAGGTGTTACACACGCGCACAAACGTAAACAAACAGCAACGCCTGCACAGGCTTGATCGCGATTCCACAGCCTCCTCAGGCTTCCGCGCAGACACCCACATATTTACTTGCAAACAACATGGAGCGGAGCAGTGCGACCAGGGATACTTTAATGCAGTGTCGTGAATTGTTTCTTTTTACAGCGACAACTGTTGCTAGATAACTACAAGGGGCGTTTTTCGGCAAGGATCGGGGTGCGTGTGTCCGGTGAGGTCTGTCTATCACTGGAATTTCGGCTCATTCGCCGCTGTGCGAAGGTTTAAAAAAGAAAATCATTTTTGCAAGGTTGGATCAGGACACGCCTGCTTTTCTGAAGCGGAAGCAATAATCACTCGACCATGCCACTAAGTTTTACGGTCTGCTCTACCATCCACGGGGCTGAAGAAACGTTCATCATGGCTCGTATATTTCGTTGCGACTTGAAACAGTAACGCCGTCTTCTTCTGACGTTTTTTGGAGGAGTAGTCTATGCACTACTAACGTGAGACAACACAATCGCCATTGTCGAAACAACAGCGCCAAAAGGCATCCCGTTGCCGCTTTAGGTACCCACGCATATGGCACCTATCCGCATTGTGGATTGACCAAAAAGGACAAGGCCTACATCTTATCCTGGGAGACCCCCTGATCTACAGCGATGGATATGAGGCCCTCAGTACCGGTCTCTGCTGACGCTTCTGCGTGAAACAAATGTGATGTTGTACATATAACTGTTATGCCGTAAGGCAAACTCTCGAAAAAAAAAAAAAACTATGGGAGAGGTTTTTCGCACTTCATCTCAGCCACACCGCAGTGAATATGTCTAGTCATTGGGCGGAAGCTGTTTGGCAGGCTGAATAAAAGCCAAAACAGGCTGCTCTCAGTGTTGTTGAACCACAGTGCAGACGACAAGACCCAGCACGAAGCAGGAGGACACACGAATCGCTGTGTTGTCCTCTTGCTATCGTCCGGTATCTTGTCGTTTGCGTTGTGGTTCAAGATGCATCACCAACTCGCCCAAGTTTTTACGTTGCTATTCTCTCAGTGAGCTGTGTGAGAAGTGTGTCTTGATTTTTGTCCCAAATGGCCGAACCGCTACCGCTCAGTGAATAAACAAAAAAACTGCGGTTGGGCTGAGATGAAGTGCAAAAAATTAGCCGTGGCTTAGCTCGGCTATGCCAACATATACGTCGCGTGAGCTAAGGTTCAGCTGGTTATTCTTAGCTGATTATCATGCGAACTGCTGGTAAAACGGTTTCCAATCCAATCCAATCAAATCTAATTTCATCCAGTCCAGTCCAGTCCAGTCCAGTCCAGTCCACTCTAGTCCAGTCCAGTCCGACGCGCCAGCTGTGCGCCGTGAGACGCCACTGCTCCTCTCGCATGCGCAGCATGGCTCTCCAGGAGCTACGCAAAACTGCTCAACCTCGGCCAGTGTAGCTCACGCTACAAAAATTCTCTCTCTTACTGTAGGAACCTCTGGCGAAAGGGAGGCGGTCGTATAAAACATTGCATATGCCCACATATGCACACAAGGCACATGCCAGCGCAATGGATATGTCTCATTTCAAAGTGACAACTGTGCAACCGTGAAATATATCGTCATTAGAAAATTATCATACTCGCATAACGAAGGCTGTATCATAACGTATCATTATGTAGTATCACCATGGTGTGATATCCCGTGATATTTGTTTGTTTTATTCTGAATCGTGACAAGCAGTTTTATCTGCATAAACGTGACATGCGATACAGCGATGTTTTAAGCTTTTCCCGACGGGCAGCTACGTTTCTCCAGTACTTCCTGTTTCCTGCTCTTCTCTCTTCATAAAGATGTTCGCGTTTTTCTCTCGGAATTTTTCTGAATTTGTTACAAACGCTGCCCAACCGCTGTTTTAAAGTTCTCGGCGAGGAGGAAGTGAGGCTCCCTGGACCGTTTTCTTTCCCTCCGCCGCTGCCGCTCGAAGGAAGCCGAGGCCGTCTTGACGACGTGAAAAGGCGCAAACTTTTGAAAGCCCGCCCCGTGTTGCAATCAACAAAATGCGGCGTCGGGGAATGCCCATTATGTAACCGCGGGGTCCGGGCTCGGAACTCGCGCAATGTAGAGGAGGAAGCCTTGAATGAGCTTGCAGAGATGGAGTGTTTTCACAATGGCTTCGAAAGAGTCTTTGGATGCGGCACAGCGCGGAACAATGAGATTCCGCGGGACGAAATTCACGAGTTTGAATGGCTGCCTCATGACGATTTCCTGCGAACGAAGGATAAAATAAAAGATAATCTTCTTGAACCACAAGCTTCTTATGTCTGCCAGAACACAAAATGGTGCATCTATTTGACCTTGTAGGATGCGATAATTCTTTTTTTCTTTTGGGACCAGAAGGATAATCTTTCTGCCTGTTTTTCTTCTGTGAAGTTCTCCTTAAGTAATGGTCAGTTTAGCTTACTAACGTGTTCTTAAAAGTGCTGCATGACATCGTAAATGAAAGAATAAACATTTAACATAAAATGGAAGAAAGGCGAGTTATGCCTCTGAATGGGTGTCAATATTTCGGAGTTTTCATACTTGAAAAATGGAAAGCAAACGTAACCATGGCGGGGTTGCGAAATTCAACGAATTGCTCCATACGCAATTTCTGCCCCAAAACAGTGAGTGCAGTGTAACTGTAGTACCAAACTTGTCCACTTGTAAGTGCTAGAAGTGGGTAAAGATACTCAAAGGGACCCACGAGGTAGTGGGAAGGTGACGGGAAAGTGCAAAAATTTATTTAAGATATGATTGCTCTCTCTCGAAAAAAAAAAAGTACTTGGCTGCTTTTAGAAGGGGCGTGTCTCTTGAGTTAAAGAACGTGGTTATAGAGTGGTGCACGTCCCTAGTGGAGTGCAGATACTTATCATGAGGCGGTATTATCATTAGATATGTTCTTCATTTTCCTCTCTTACTGCGCCACGCCCCTTCACGCGCATCTTCACTGCCCGAGTCACGGTATCGGGGTTACAAATCTCGTTACGCGTTTTCATTGCATGTTTGTTTAAGTTTGTTATGTTCTAGTAATCCCAAAGCATATTTTTTACATGGACGTTTTTGAACATTTAGTACTGTTGCATATTTTTGGCAGTAGATTCCATATTTTCAAAAAGCCTTCATTTGGTGACGTTTTTATCGGAATTTTGCTGCACTATTATGGCGTACTCTGAGCTTTCAACTCCGAATTTCGGAAAGTTTGAGTGCCTTGTGGCTGTTACCAAGCGACTCCGACATATGACGGGAGTCGACCGAGCCAGTTGGTACATGACATCTGAACAGCGCAAAATACGTGAAACAAAGGAAACGCAAGTGGAGACGATTTTAGACTCTTTTTGTTTCTGTTTATCGCGACTCTCGCTTCTTCTTTTCTCGTTGTCTTCTCTCTGCTGTTTATGTTTGACAATGTACATTGCTGCGTGGGGGACAGTTGTTTGTTTTCTGGCGAAATTTCACCGAGGCTTTCAGTGGAACGTCTTTGCATCGCTGACCGAGTAATTAGGAGAATATTGTGAGAAAGTAGCGCAGCGACCGAGTTAAAAAGGTATCGCGAGGGCAGATATGTTTGGGCCTCTTCCCATACAAATGGAAGAATTGGAATCAAACAATAGGACTGCCAGAGTTTTGTACGGGTAGAAAAATGGCCTCGTGGTGGGACAGCGGGCAGGCATTCGCTGCGAGTGCTTTGTACTCGCAGACCCTTCACTGCGTGTCCTGTTGGCTGTGCCCCAGCTGCAACAGGTAACGGAAGGACAACACAGCAGTCGGATACAGGCATTTTCTGACGTTCAAAAGTTGACACGTGTTCATCTATTGCGGCTTTTATAATAAATAGGCAGCTTAAGTATCTTCATCCGAAGTAGACGTTCGAAGGTTTCCATTTAAACCCGGCCCTACGAGAATATTGCGAAGCAAATGAAGTGAGGTTTTAAGTAAGCAAGACAGTAGTTTTTACGTCACTCGTATTAATTCAATACTCAGACAGTGCTGGACACTGCAGCCTGATTCCCCGCGAAAGCCGGTAAATAAAGAGTGAATGTAAAAAATCAGTAGGTCGCTTGGCCCGTTTCCTTGGCCGGGTCAGCTGCTTTCCCTCAATGACCGCGGTAAAGCAAAAAAGCTAGCTTTACAGGCACCGCACGCGCGCTCGACATGCACGGCTGGCGCAGGGTCATGTGGTGCACCTGTTTCTCCGTGGAGAGCGGGTCTTTTTCGTATGCGTAGACGATTTTGGTTGTACTTCTTACTTTTCAGCACGTCACCCGCTACTAGGGCGCTTTAGGATAATTTGGGCCAGCTCGAGAGTTCAGTGTCGCGCGGCTCTGCACAGTGAGGGTGATGCAAGAGATGTGCGGCGCGGGGCTGGTGGAGAATTTGAGGCCGCAATGAATGTCATTTTGAGTGAAAACGTTCAAGGTAACGAAAAATGTGTAAATCGGCAAAAGAGTAGCTGTCTGCACTGGCAAAACTTTCCAGGCTGGGCAAGTGGCACCAGAAAGAGCACAACGTCGCCGGCGGCTGCGCGCCCACCGGACTCCAAGTGTGTGACGTTTGCCTGTCCACATGACGAGAAAATAGTAGCGCTCACAAAAACGAAACAGAAAAGCAACATCACATAGCGTTCATATACAAAAATGTTCGTTCCCATGGCTCCGACGGGTGCCGACGAAAACACCAATATCGGGGCCATTGGCTGCAAGATGAAACCACGCGGAACCCAAAGAAAATGTACTCAAAATGTACGTATGCCTGCAGTTCTCTTTAAAAAAGATCTTTTAACAGCAGAGCTGTTGTTACTGGCCGTAAGTTCGCCGTTGCAGGAAAAATGCCAAGAAAATTCCGAGCGATCGTAAGCGCGTGCCTCGCGGCGACCGCCGAGCGTCTGCGCCACACGCAGTGGCTTCTGCAAAAACAAGGAGAAAAACTCCAGCGCTGTCGTCAAGCGCTACCGTGCATGTAAAACACCAACTCCAGCGCTAATTCTTAAGATGAAAATACACCCTGCTTGGGAGAGGTCACCGCAGCCGCCGCATTCTCTAGAAGTCGTTATGGACAATTGTAGACATGGCTTCAAGTGGGCCATCTTTCCCGAGACGACTTGCAGATCCCGCCACCGTTGCCTCGAGTCAATGACGAAGAGCTGGTGGAAGTCTACAATGCTGAGGGTGTCTTTGCATCCAACACTCGCCGAGAAGAAGACGACAACCTCTTCGATGCATATGACGATGATTACTAGCACCACAACTATGCAAATAAACAACGATAATGAAACTTAACTATGTGGGCGGCAATACGATGCATTTGACGACGATTACTAGCACCACAAATATGCAAATAAACAACGATAATGAAACTCAACTATGTCCGGCAATGCTTACCTACAACAGCTTCACCATTCAAGTCTTGCGCGTTCGTGCAAACTTCCCTGAATTTTTAAAATGCTTCCAGCATTATGTAGTATGGATGGTAAGGAATGCCCAAAACTAGAGGTGGCTTTTAATGGTCGTTTGGTGGTTTGTTCGAAGCGACAGAAATAAGTAAGCATAGTGAATACTCATTACGCAATTGAGGCCCAATAACTAGGATTCATTCCTCTTGAGCAACCCTCGAATGGACCTTATGGGACGGAACAAGATAGAAACAGTGGATCAGAAACAATAGATCGAATTGAACAAAACAGACCCTATAAACGAATAAACTGTGTTACAAGGACACTGCAGTAAAACAAGCACGCTTGGCTATTATCAGTAGAGCACATTGTCGAGAATACAAATTTAAAACTCACAACAGCGGAAGTTGCTTTTAACGTGGGATTGGTGGAATATTTTTGCTGTACATGGGCAATTTAGAAGACGCAAACCTCAGATATCAAACACTGTTAAATAGCATGCTTCATCTCGAGGACGTGGCTTTGTTTCACCTTTTGTTTCGTTGAACTGTTTCGCCTTGAGTGCAAGCGCAGTCGAATGATTCTTCGGCATGTGGGTGAACTCCAGGGCCGGCCGTACCTACTTACCACTAGCGCATACGAATGCAGGGGCCAGTGGTAAAATGAAATATTATTAGCGCAATAGGGTTGCAACGAGGCGACCGACAGTTGGTCAATGGCGCGCGTGTTTTCTACACCTGCTCCCAGGCGGCAGCACCTCCCAACAAAGCTTGAGCAGGAATGGCATACAGGGGCGGGCTTTCGTTACCAACATTACCAGGCCGTTGTTATACGGAGATGGCGTCACAAATACTGTTTATGCATTGCTTATAATTTTAACAACTAATAGGGAAGCCAATCACAGCAGGCTTTTTATGAATATGGCGGTGATTAAGTAAAGTCGAGAATAGCGCCACGGTTGCGTCTGGGCGCCTTGTGACGGGCTCTTTAACGTCACAAAAACATGAAGCGGAAATAGCAGAAGGAAATTCAAGCTTAAAGTACTCACTTTAAAGACGCGCGATACTTTAGTCGAAGCAAAAAGTTATTCAGCGTCAGCGTCTGAATATTTAGCGTTTTGTAACATTCCATATTTCATTTACATTGTGCTGCAAGGTACTACGGTTTAAAAAGTGCTGAAACAGCACAACAACCATTTATGAGCCCCCCCCTCCCCCCCCCTCCTCCAAAAAGTATAGGGTTTCATTGTAACAGTTGGTTTGTTTAGTTTAGTGCTACAGTAACCAATTTATTATGCAAAATCACAAAGGAACGAGAGGGCAACAAAGCACAAAATAAACCGTAGCAGTACTTTAGATCTTTCGCATAACATTTCGCAGACACTTCTGAAATTACGGCAATACAAAAACTATTGGGAATAAAACTCAGCTTTGAAACTGTTTTTTTTTTTTTTTTTGAGGACGAAATGCATTAGGATATGGCGGGAAGGGGCGGGGGGGGGGGGGGGGGGGGTTTGTACCACCACATGCACCACCATTGTTTCGTTACCATTGTCCCAGGAGCGGATATAAATACAGTTTGCTAAATAGATGGGCGAATCTAGAAGTTGTAGTGCTGTGTAAAGATGGTACTTACGGCGGCATTATATTGCAAGCGCAACGAATAAATATTATTCTCGCTGCTAGTTTAACCCGGCCTGCGTGAAGGAAAGGCCGTACCGAGGAAAGTGCTATCCATTTTTACTAGGCGCCTTGCGCGAATATTAGAAAAAGGCTGGTTCGAGCCAGTACGTTTTATTCCTACTTCGGACGCTTTGTACTATGCACCGGCTCGTCTGGGAATGAGCCTGGGGCACCTTTATTATGGGTTTAGAGAGAATTCGGTATTGAAGTTAGCCGCACAAAAGCCAAAGAAAAAGAGCTTTTACGCACTCAAACCACGGGAAATTTATGTGAAGCTATGTAATTTTTACTTACCCCCCGGGCAACGTGCGTTCGCTTAGTCTGGACGATCAGAGTTGTTTGCGCAAGCACTTCAGCTTCCCATGTGGTAGTCAAAAATGTTCAGCACCTAACTTTTTGAACCGCCGTTCTCGTTAAATGTGTGTGACAGTGTAATGCACCGTAGCTTCGGAGCGATTTCTAGATTTATCGGGCAAAGAGTGGCGTGGGCAGGGCAAAAATTTCGTTTAGCCCAGCCTTGTATCTTGCGCGCACGGGGGAAAAGGGGACTGAACAGATTTCTTGAAATACCCAGAAACTAGCGTAGGATGGGCTTACGCTGCGCTGGAAACTTTCGGCCAACTGGGATGCGCGTGTAGTGGATGCAACATCTGACTGTGTTTCGGGGACACTGAGTGCCCTGCCTCCACACTACGACGCAGAGCGGCGCTAACTTGTGGGGAGGGTAAGGAGGCTGCCATAGTTGAAAATGGTGGCTCGTTGACCATAGGTTTACTAAAAGAAAATACGTGTTGATAAATGAATATTTCACCCCACCACACGAGATTATGTCTAACTTTAGATTTTATTTTGTAATGCGGTTGTCCAAGCGTTGCCGAGTCTGTTGGCACCGAACGTCTCAGTGAAATCGGCACCTCCGTAATAGCTATGCAATGCAGTCCCTGTGTAGCACAAATCAGAGACCAGGGTCACGGTCGCGAGGCTTGGTCATTTGGAGAAGAATGAGCGATCAGAAAAAGTAGACCGTTCCTTTTGTTTTCTCCCCTTTGCTCGGCTAAACGAAGGCACGAGGGCATCCTCATTGTGAAGGTGTTTCATTTGCTGCCGTTGATAGGCACGATTGGTCGTCACGGACACGGATTTCCTGTGACGGGTCTACTCATAAACGCATTAGCAGAGCTCCCTAAACCAAGTTCATCAAGGTCACGTAGCAGTTTTTAGCATGAAAGTAGCGTGTGTCTGCGGCCTAAAGCAACGAAGCAGCACGTCGCACGCCACAGCGAGCTGGGAAGCAGCCTGTAGACATGTGTTTTTTGAGTGTGTGTGTTTTTGTTCCGCTGAGTGCATACACACGAATGCAGACCTGCTTTTCACTGTGGTGAGCGGGGCGGTTAATGGGTGGAGACAGTTTATGCCACTGGAGTTATCTTCAACCACCTTCAGTGGGTATCAGGCATGGACACATTGTCATGGAGACATCTTTTAAGTGACCGCCATCATCATGATCAGCCTGTTTGTGCTCACTGGAGGATTGCGGCCTCTCCCAACAATTTCTAGCCACTTACAGCGTGAGTTTGTCCAGTGGTCCCGAATGTCTTTAGTTGATCCCTGCATTGTATCCATCGTTCTGCTCTATTTCGTTTGGCGTCTCTTGGTAGCCATTCCATTAAACAGATGGTCCACCTGTTGTCGTTCAGTCGCATTAACCTGCCCAAGCACGCTTCTTTTGCTCAATTTGAACTGAGACACCTTGTACCTGTGTTTGTTCCTCAGTCCACGCTGCTGTTTTCTTATCTCCAACTGTTACCTTTAGCATTTTCCTTTCCACGGCACGTCTGACCACCACAGCTAGATAGCGACACACGGGGACAATATTTTTTTTTATCTGTCGCATTTGTGGTTCAGTCCCTATTCTTTTAACACACGTTCCTGTAGAGTAGCGCCGTAAAAGTAAACGTACCATTTGTACTCGAAAAAATTACTTTAAAAAGTGTCCTAAAAGTTTCAGAGGTCCTTAACCTTAGCAGCGCTGCAAGTTGCAACAACCGCGACCTGGGCCCATCACTCGCAGTCGCAGAAGCAGCGAACACGCGTCTACCGGTACCGCCGCCAGCACCGCGCCTTTCATGATGCCGGCGGCAGTGTTATTTGCTCGGGCCTGTCGGGGCAAGCGGCCCATCGTATATTCGCGAATTGCTCCAAGGTCGGCGGCAGTCTAAGACAGAGCGGCGGCGGCAATTCGCGTAAACGCCTGATTAGATTTGGCGCGGCCCGGGCCTGACAACTTTTACGGCTACAAGCCCAACCACGCAGCAGCGACAACCCCTAAGACGTGGCAGCTAGGCGCAATTGCGGGTCTGGTGGAAGCAAGAACAGCAGCGGCTACAGCGCTGACTGCTTCCCGTTAAAGACGACGGGGAGCTCGTTTGAAGGCCTCCTCATCTACTCTCCCACTTTTCACCTCCTAGGGACCATGCCTTTAGCAATGCTGCTCGCTGTCTCGCCAAGCCACGGGGCGCTTAAGCGCAAGAAAAGTAACGCTTGGAGCTGTGTTGAGACGAGTCACGTAGAGTAGTAGCTGTGGGGTAATAACTGCGCTTGAAGTAGCACTCTAGAGTACTTCTCGCTACGTTTGGAGGTATTTTTCCGACCCCCGGCTCTCTTTGCAGGGAGGGAAACCGTTGGCCCCGAGCGCAAGCGGCTTTGCCGCGCGGCCGTTTCGTTTTGCCGCGGCCACGTGAAAGAGCGACGCGTGCGGCCGCTTGATTGCGAGAGTTGTTGCGCAGGCTCCGCTCTACCGCCGCTTCCCAACAAAGCCTCGAAAGTAGGAAACAAAGCGCCGGAACGGCCGAAACTACCGCGCTCGAATTTTCGACAGCGGGAGAGTTCACCGCCTGTAACAAGGTTTTACGTGGCTCGGGCGGAGGCAAAGGAAAAAAGTTGTTTTCCTAGCTAGAGGATTACGGGGCTAAGGTGGCGCGAAGGCGGCGCACGGGAGGAGTCGTGTTTTCGTGACCCTCAAACGTCGGAACAGTAGCACGTTGCTTGCTTCGAAAATCCCCTTCTGGCTGGTTTATGGCTCCTGTGTCGATACAAAGTTTCTTTGCCTAACACACAGGGAAAACAAACAAAAAAAGGCAGAAAACCTGGTGCTCTTTGCGGTGCGATGTCTGGCTGCTTCATTTAAGGGAGTTTCTAAGGGGGCAAATGCATATTCAGGGTTTGTTCCCTCGTATATTTTCTGCGTCACCGGAGCATTAAAGCATGGATGTGGGAAGGCGTAATATTCAAAACGTATGGGTCAACACTACATGGAGGAAACTTTCGGACATATTGACTGTCCGCATTAATGTTGAAGGGATCAGGAAAACGTGGGAAAATTGAAAATTGAAAATGAAAAGCTTTTTTTCACTGCTCGGGGCCTGTGCCTCTCTCCCCTGGTGGGAGGTCAGGGGAAGCCCTGAACTCGGTCTGTCCATGCCTGCACTGCCGATGGAACAAAGAGGTGCCGGCGCCGAGTGCTGCACCGGAAAATCAAGGACGTCAGTGCTGCACTGCTGCCCCCACACGTTCAGGCGGTGCAGGCAAAATGACGAGACCTATTGTGCGGACGCTACTCGGCAAATGTCAAGCGCTCTTGGAACTAGGAACTATACTGGGTAGCAACTTTCAACTTCCTTTTAAATGCAGAGCATTTCTTAGCCTCGCCTCTTCCTGCGTCGGACGGCATCCACAGCTCCGCGTCCGCAGCAGGTGCGCCTCTCCTCCTTCCCTCCTCTCTCTCAACAGCAGCTGGCGCGCGCATGCGTCGTAGTCAGCCCGTTCGCTCCGTTGCGGTCTCGGCGTAACAGGTGCGTGATAGCAGCGCGGTGGGGCGTGGAAGGGCGCGCGCTGCTTGCGCATGTGCGCTCTCCCCCCCGTACTGCTCTCCCTCTACTGCGCGCGCTGCAAATATAAAGCGGCTAGCGGTCGCTCGAGCTTCAGTCACTGCGTTGCTCCTTCCTTCCTTGGTTGACGCTCTCTCCACCCTAACACGACTTTACTCTCCTCTCTCTACCCCAAACCAACACCAACGCAACTACAACCCAACTACCCACCCTAACGCGACTTTGAGTGGCGTTAACGACCCCCAATGCTCTGCATTTACTCGTGTTCCCCTCGCGGGAAGGCGCGGGAATTGTTTTTTTTTTTCGTGTTTCCGCGTTAAAAATGATATGCAAGTACAGTTTTCAATTTTCTCTATTGCTGGAAAAAAAAATCCCAATATTTCGGGCAAAGGAAAAAAATAAAACCGAAGAACACAAGTTCTTCTTCACCGTATATTTTTTTGGAAAAAGGGCGTCCCATATATTACCCACTTTGTCCTCTTAACAGAATAGAATTTGCTTTTTGCACCGAGCTAATTAAATTTAACGCTAATGTTCCTCGGCTACGTTTAAGTCCGTTCATTTTTGAACTCATAACATTTTTAATTAACGCTATAAGATGTTCAAGCTGTAGCAGTTACACATTAGATATTGTAGAACGGAGGTTATGTTCTCTAAAAAATTATTTAACCGGCCAACAGACAGCGGACTACGCGCAAAACGAAGCAGCAACAATAAAGAACAACGTTGACATTTCGTTCTGTTACAGCGGAGACAGAACGACGGCCACGACTTATGGAGACATAAAGTGAGGAGTAGGAAGGAGAAAAAAAAAAGTAAATTCGTCGGAAGAAACACGAGACGACTGAAAGAGTACCGGCCCAATCCAACACCAAATAGATCAGAAAGCCTTTGCGTAGTCCAGTCACCACGGGCAAGCAATTGTAGGCTTTGGTTTTTTCGGTGCAGCGGCAGCACAACGACGTTACTTTAAGATGAACGACGTTTCTGCACACCACTGTAGATAAATTGACACGAGCAAGCGACGATTCGTGCCTCTTTCTCGACAGAAGGTGTCGTCCGAGCCAAGGTGGCTGCTTAACAAGGTTTCGTCTTCTGTCGCGATGCCGCGCTACATAATTTATGACGAGTATTCTGTTCAAGCGGGGCGAAGGGGGGCTCGCGTTTCCTCAGTCATTCATCTTGTTTTCGAGGGCTCGATTCTCCCCCGCCTCCGCGCCTACTTCTTCTTTACGGTGAAGTGTCGGAAAGTTTAACAGACACGAGCGGGGGATATCTCACGGATGAACGAAACGGAGCGCGGATGTCTGTAGTAATAACGATGAACATGCTACGCTTGAATTGGTACACATGGGGCGCATAAACTACGATGTCCGGAATCGTCTGGAAGGCTCTTGTTAGCCAAAGGGGAAAATATTGTAGCTCGTAAACAAGGAGCGATTGCGGCGCGTCGGCAGTACTTTTTCGGCTGGCGCAGCGATAGGTAAGGGATTTATGTTGGTAAATATTTTGGTGCACGTAGTTATGAAGCAGAGGTCTGAAAGCAAATGAACGTTCTGCCGTTACTACATGTTTCCTAATGGACAAAGGAAGGCATTCGCTTAGAGGCGAGTGTGGCCTAAGGGTCATTTGGTTTGGGTGCCGACCAAACTTACGAGTTAAGAAGAGAACCATTAAGGTGTTTAGTCTGCACAAAATAACCCGAGGACAAATTTGAGTATAAACACACAAATCCTACGATTTTGTTTCTTAGGTACCAGTAATTTCAGGACTAACTCATAACAGCGAATTGAAGTCATGATCGCATTTTGTGGACTTCTCAAAGCATGCCATTTTTTTCGTCATGTCCGAATTTCGTAAACCTGCTCAAACAATGTCATTTTCTTTTTTGTCATCATGAACGAAACTTTTGCCAGTAGTGCTGCTGATCTGGAGCACGCGGATTTGATCCTGAATCCGGTGGCTGTTTTAAAGAGAGGCGCTCTATATCTCACCGAAGGCGTATGTCGCGTTCTCTCTGACGATGATGATGGTGATGATCGTGGGTGAAGTGAAAGAAACAAATACGGTTGATCCTTCTTGCATAGGAATTGGTAAAACACGAAAAAGTGAAATGTGTCTTCACAGGAGCATTTGAATGTTTATTGTGCATCGATATGAACTTGCACATCGCTGTTTATATTTCGTCGGTATGACACCGTTAGACGCACCAACATTAGACGCTGGAGTACATGCACCGGAGTATTGCGTAAATCCGACTGAAACCCCAGGCGCTCGCAAACCGTGTGAACGGAACCGAGCGGGTTGTCAGCGAATCGTTTGGTGAAGTCACGGTCCGCTAAAGCGAAAGGAGCATAATTTGCGCGTCGGCAGCAGTCTTGTGGGTGTGCTTGGCAAGCGACGTCCTGCTGGAACGCGGCGGCGGCGTTTTACAAGCTGAGCAGCGTTCCACATAGGCGGTGGGTGGATGAACACAGCAGCTTCCGCTGCTATACGCTACCCTATCGAGGCGCCAACTATGGGCGCTCGTTCACGTCATGACGCACTACTTCGCTTCAGCTCTCCTAGACGGCAGCAGCACCATCTGAATGAAGATGTTACCCGCCGCGGTGGCTCAGTGGCTAAGGCGTTGCGCTGCTGAGCACGAGGTCGCGGGTTCGATTCCCGGCCGCGGCGGCCGCTTTTCTGATGGAGGCGAAAAGCAAAAACGCCCGTGTGTACGAGATTTCGGCGCACGTTAAAGGTCTCCAGGTGGTCAAAATTAATCCGGAGCCCTTCACTACGGCGCCCCTCATCGCCTGCGTTGCGTCGCCGAGTTAAACCCTACAATGAATCAATCAAATCAATCTAATACATTTCGATGATCAAGAACGCAAAGGGACCGTTGTTTCAATGACTAAATATACATGAAATCGTGCCTTGTTGAAAACGAGAAATGCAGCGCTAAAAGCCGTGCAAAATACAGGCCCTTCAACGGGTCGGAGCTAGTTTTTCACCAGCTATGGCACCTTGAGCGCTTACGACCGACTACCGCTAACACGCACAGCGGTTCTCCACTACTGGTGGTCGGCTCTCCCGCAGTGAACCCGCCTGGTGCGGCTAAGTGGTGGCAAGAGGAAGGTGCTTTTGGGGAGCGCCTTGGAATTGGGCCAACACCGCCCTCGGGTTTCTCTTTTTGCATCCGCGGGCCCTATTCTCGACTGCACAAATTGCCGGCAATTCAGGCAATTTTCCGGAAGTCTTTTCTGATTGGCTTTCAATTTTGGTCACGTGCTTCCGGTTGACAAAGCGGTTGTGTGTGCTTTCGTCATTTTGACGTTTCATGTCGTCTACGGACACCAGTTCTAAAGTTTGCCTTATTTCTCGTTACTTAAGGCGCATAATTCTTGGCCGGCAATGAAAAACCAGACTAAATGCAGCGGACATGACAACGTAAGCCTGTCTTTGCTATTCAACAACAATACTGCTTGTAATACACACCCCCTCCGTGATTGGCTGAGAAGGCGTGACGTAATTTAAACAGTTGGCGGGAACGATTACGTCATGCATTGGCAACTTCAGCCTGCGTAAAACTGACGTAAGGCTACGTAACAGCTTGAAAATGGCGGCTGTTTTTGTCGCAAAATACAAGCAAAATAGGGCACAATATTGCCCCGGCTTACGGCGCCGCGAAATGTGCGGCAATTTGCAGCAGGCGCAGTTTCGCATGCGCGCTGTTTAAAGCATGTTTCCTACCGAAACAAATTATAGTTTCAACTGCTTCCAAGTCAGCGATCATGGACCATACAAATAACATGCAGTATTTTGCTTTTATGTTTGGCAATGAAATAAAAATTATTTGTTTGGCGTAACCGCAACATAAGAGGGCAGTACAAGCCTCTCCATGACAAAGAAAACCCAATGCATGGCATTTGTCCATACTTGTCCTAGTAAGCTGTTGGGTCACATGATCGAACTCAAGAGAAAAATAACAATGAAAAGTTACTATTTAGTTCATTACAGCGCTGATTGCAGTCGAGCTTGACGATTGAGTGAATCGGCGACATCGGTGCGCTCCGGGGTTATCAGGCGTAGCGCTTCGCTGCTCTTATGTGTCATAGAAGCGATGGTCGCGGCCGTCTTTTTCTGTGATGACGCCATAAACTTGTAACATAGCAGCAGACGATGGCGTGGCGGCGGTGGCGGCAGGGAAGGTGATAACGCAACAAAGCTTGCATTGAAGCAGAGAGCCCAGCTATGTTAATAAAAGCGATTGAAAGAAAGAAATAGATACGGTAAAAAAATTGTGTGATGTTCTTTAGCTCGACATCCGCCTTTCGCTCGCTTTTGGATCAACGTTACTCGATCGCCTTGTGGTGTTGGTGCCAAATTGGACCTCCAGAAATGTGTTTTTCTTGTCAACCTCAGCTACCGTCTTAATTTTTATAGTACATGCCAAGTGTTTTTACATCTTTCTTGCACAATATTTGATACCTTGGTAGCGATCTTTACGAGTGACTCGTCAAATTACACTGCATGTCGTCATAGCTATAGGTGCAGCACGTCACTGATTGCTTACGTCGTGCTTACGCAAAAAAACATGGGCGAAATGCCGGCAATTTGTGCAGTCGAGAATAGGGCCCCTGATAACGTGAACACAGTCACGGCGCCCCGCTCGACACTCTCGAAATAAAAAAAGCCCAGCTGCGTACCGACATATTCTCCGTTTTTTCTTTTAGATTAAATGATGCGCAGCTCATTCAATCTCGACTCGAACGCAGTCCAAACTGCGTTCGAGTCAAAGTCAAAGTTCAGCGAGTCAAAGTCCAAACTTAGACGAAGACCAAGGAATCCCCAGCGAGAGAGAGAGAGAGAGAGACAACTCTTATTGAACGATTGGGGTTAGAGAAGTGCGATGAGAAAGCGTCGCGTTCTACCGTCGTCGTCGTTAGACGGAGGGGTGCATGACGTTTTTCTTGGCGAAAAGCGTAAACGCTCGTGTGCCCTGCTTTCTCGCAGGTTAGAGATCAAAATCAGGGTTTAAATTAACCCGTAGTCCATTCAATGGCAAATTTTCCCATTTTACTCCACCCAAGTGTCCTAGTTTTATTCTCTGTGCAGCGTCGGCCATTTTAGGAGCCGTTCTGTTGCTACAGACGTCGACGCCGAACGGCAGCGTTCCTGCTCAATGGGCCATTTAATGGTTTCGCATTTAAAAACCTACACTCGTATTACTACTTCAGTGACCGTATATGCTCCGATGCGACACATTTCCAGCATTTGGTATGTGGATTACCGGGCAAATTCATCCCGTTGTAGACCGCGTACATCAGCAGATGCTGATGATGACGATGAAAACGACTACGAGGATGCTGATAGTGATCTTGCATTTCTATGCTGGTCTGCCACGAAGCGGATGTCCTCTTTAAAAATGTGGTTGATGCCTCTTTCATAGGAATCGGTAAAGCACAAAAGTGAAATGTGCCTTCACAGGAGTATTTAAATGTTTATTGTGGACCCATAGGAACTTGCACATCGCTATTTATATTACGTCGGTATGGCAGCATTAGACGCATGAATGTTAGACACTTGGATTGCATGCGCCGGAACATTGCGTAAATCCGACTAAAATCACAGCCCCTTGAAAACCGTGCGAACGAAACCGAACCGAAACCGAAAGTAGTAGGGGGCGGAGGGTGCTTCAATTCACCCGTGTCCCGCATATACGAAGACGCTGGCATCGAGGCACCAACTGTCGGCGCTCATTAGTGTCATGATGAACTACTTCGCTTGGCCTCTTCTAGACGACAGCACCATCTGAATGAATGAGGTAGTCGAAAAGATATAAGGCGCGTTCGTAGGCCTACTTGCGCCTGAATTCATAGCGCAGTGAGCATACACTCTTAGGCAAAAAGGACTAAAAGTTCGTCCTTTCGGGGACTAACGGCCTCTGCCACAATCATTAGTCCCTTTGGAGACTAACTGCGAGGAGACGAACGGTTAGTCCCCCACCCGGATGGTCCGTTCCGATACTCCCCAAGGACGAACTGCGTAGAGTGCACAAAAAAGAAAAAAACGCCGGCACCGGCAGGGATCGAACCCCTGACGCCAGGAATTATACTCAAGGAACCCGACGCGCTATCCGCTAGACCACGCCGCCTTTTTTTTTTTTTTGTAACAGTAACTTTATTTACAAATATACATACAAGGCCAGATGAAGTGGTTACAGAGGTTTCAGAGAACAGTGCAACATCCTTTGCTCACACAGACAAATAATCGCGTTCGGGAACTGAACAAGCCAAGACAAGATTCAGCGTGTTTCGCCAGGGAAGTGGAAACTATTCGTAGACAGTGCCAGCAAAGCCACCAGTGCTGGCGTGGTTCCTATTAGACACACTTACAAATGGGCGATGGTGTCATTTGTTTACAGTATACGGTAATGTAATAGGGACGAGGGGTTGGGCGTAGAAGTCGTTAGTGGGCAGAAGTGGCCCATGGTGCTGTCCCGCTTCCGACCCTCAGATCAAGTCCCATCTCCTTTGCTGTTCTACCTTAAACTCCGTTAGGGCTCGTGAGCCCCGCGCCAGTGAGTCGCGAAGTTCAGTGTCTGAATCGGGCCCGTCGAGGGCGGCCACTGCCCACTGCGCCTTCTGTACAAAGTGCCTCCACACTGGCCGCGGGTTTTCGGCACATTCAACCACGTCGACTCTCGCCCTCCATAGCGAGTGGAGACCTATGACGTGGACGCAGTCACGGAGGAGCGGGTGCTCCGAGGCCGCCTCCAAGAACCTCAAGTTCATCCAGGTGAGCTGCCAGTACGTGTCGAAAGAGCACTGCAGCTCGTCCCAGAAATACGACGCCGTGTTGCACTCCAAAAAGACGTGCTCTGCCGTCTCCCTCCTTCCACACAACAAGCAGTTGGTCCCTCCAGGAAGAAAGAAGCGTCGGTATTCGATAGACCACGCCGCCGGTGGTTCCTGCGGCAGATAATATTCAAGTGTACAGCGTGCAGTTCTGTGCATAACGCAACAGATCCATTGCAACTGGTGCCCGAATTTCTATCTGTGCAAGCAAACGTGACCGCGTTTTGCGCCTTGCGCTTAGCGCTTTGCTAGGTTTAGGGACTATTGCTCAGTTCGATTCGAAGTAGAGCCTCACAACCATAGTTTTTTCGTAAATAACAATCAACTCGTCGTCGCCTAGTTGAGATAGGTAGCTGGGCGATCGGACGACTCATTTGTTTCCGCACAAATTAGCGCAAGCTAAGTGCATTCTTATGTTCGATACATATGTTAAGTGCTCTATGTAACGTATGTGAAAGGTGTCGCCTGTGTGAGTGTCATAATAAGGAAACATGCCATATTTTCCTGCATCGGCGAAAGCGAATCTGGTGTTGCTTAGCCTGAATTCTTCAAATTCGCGTCGCTAGACGATTGCGACTGCGAAATGCAAGCGGGTTTTACAGCAGTTGCAGCATTGTCATAGCTTTGGTGCCCAAGGCAATTATGTACCGAGTGTAAAAGATAACTTCCAGACGCTTACCTGTAGCGAGTATTTTTGTTTTGCAGTTGTCATCAGCAACATGCGTTTTTTCTAGTCTGTTAAACATATACATATTCATTACGCTCAGGAATCCACTTTTGCTACTGTCACTAATTTTTGAGTTACTGTTAAGGCGCTTGAAAGCTTTCATTGGCCGTTATTATCTCGCACGAATCGAATGCAACACAGCGTATCAACATAACCTCGCCGAGAAGCGTATGACAATCGCGCTTCGCCGCTCCTTGCCATTACCCGCCGCTCTACTAACCCTAGGCGATTTTCTTATAACTAACATCAATATTTTCTCCCGTGGCACCACCTAAAGCCCCCAGTGACTGCAATGCCTTGTGTTTTGGAAATACAAAACTGTTCGCAGACATATGCGCGAAAGGGCAACGACGACGCAATTAGGGGATTAACGACGCAGCAGAGAGACTAACTGCATGCGTTTCGTCTTCCCGTTACTCCTTATAGATCGGCGGGGACGAACAGTTAGTCCGAATTTATGCACACGGCACGTACTCTGCCGCAGATACTCCCTTTGAAGATGAACGGTCGCCCGCGAAGACTAACGGCTGTATTTTAGTCCCTATTTTAGTCCTTTTTGCCTAAGAGTGTAGCTGTGTACCTCCCGTTGCGGCGAGAGAGTCCGTGGCTCGAATCCGGGCGGAACCGTGCCACTGGAACTTTTTCTTGCGATGTCATTTCCTTGACGGATATGACGCCGGTGAGATCGTGGTGTACCCGGCATAAAACAATTTGGTGTTAAAAAAAAAAGTCTCGTCTCGCTTTGCGGTGCGCAGAACTGGGGAACTCCAATCTACGTTTCGTATACCCTACGTATACCCAGCACCCCTCGCAGGCCTAGTGCCTTCCTTTGGCCAATAAACAATATACAACAACAAATTTTGAAGTAAAAGAGAGTGCGGGAGCACGCAGTATCACGAAGGGGCTTGCGGCCGAAGGAAAATTTTGGCCTTGAGATTGGACACGGTACGAAGCTCCCGCCATATCCAGTAATTGATGGATGGGTGCTCTTTGCGGTTATAAAAAACACGAAAGCTTCAATTACTAAGGAGATAAACAAAACAAAAAAAAAAACGTGAATTGAGAATGTAAATGTTCAGCTCCGTTCCAAAGGCATCCTCTCGAAATAGGGATGAGGGATGAGGAAGGTTGATGAACGAACGCTAAACTGAAATGAAGGCTTGCGCTGGTGGAAAAAGCTGTACTGGAGACCGCGTGAGAAAACCAGAGGCTACATCCCCGGCATTTCGACAACATAATTTATGATTCGGATAAGTCTGCAGTGATTTAAAAGTGAGCGCGAATGTCGTCCATCCGCGAAAACAAGTAGTTCCAAATCTCCCCTCTCACTGTGCTCGTAAAAAAAAAAAAAACAGAAATCCAAATGTCTTTAGGACAGTTTTAAAAGAAATCACGAAAGGCCCTCCAACTTTACAGTTTGAGGGATTATGCCTCCCGTAAATTACAAAAAAGTTGTGTAAAGAGAAAAGTAGTTCGACAGCCTCTAAAGGGTCAGCGGATGGGCAGGGATGTGTAGTGTGGTGCCGTATATTGTTTTTATGTCCCATTGAAAAACACCAGAGAAAATATGCGGGCCAGTTCGCCCTTGAATGTGGTTGGAAAGCAAAGCTGTAAACGACACCCACAACAACTGCCTATGCGACGTCACTCGAATTCGCACACGTGAGAGTGAAACCAGAGACAAGTGAAATGTACTTGACCACACCCTTTATTACTTCACGACTACATTCACGACTGCTTTAGGATCAGCGTGATACACACTGATATTTTCAGGTCTCACTGTAGAAACATTCTTTCCTAATGTTAAATCAATGCATGATGTATGAATGGTGGTTGGTTGGGTTGTACCGGTGAAGCACATCAGTGCAAACTATTTCATTACGAATTGGGTGAACCATTTGTTTTGCGATTTTGAGGCATCCACATTAACGAAGGAAGGAAGAAAGGATGTAGAAGGAAGGCAGGAAAGTTAATCTGGCGAAAGCCTACTTTGCTATCCTGCACGTGGGAAAGGGAAAATAGGCAAAAAAGAGAAAGGAGAGAATTAAGAAAAGTTGGAGCAGGCACGTATGCCCAGCGCTAAAGCACCAAACGTTAAAGTTCGGTGATTGACACTGGAGGCTTTCAGTCTATGGTCTGGTATTTAAGTCCGTCGCCCGTAGAAAGTTCCCGACAATGATCACGGGTGTGGTGTGATCCATAGCCAGTGAGGAGAAGTGCGTTCGCAGGAAGCGCTCCATGTCAGACTTGGGTGTATTCGGTGAGATGCAGACCGTGAACATTAGGATTCCATCGCTTGAATTAACGGAACACACATCACTGCAGTCGACATGCATTATTTGCATTATTCGCAGACGCCGTTATCATACATTATACGATTTGCACTTCACCCGAGGGCTTTGAATGCGTGCAGGTGGTAGACCGGTCGCTGTGCTCGTTGAGTACACCGTTTGCCTCCCCGTCCTCTCGTTTCGGTGTAGTTTAGTAGGTAAGACGACGGGCTCTCACTCCGTTTCTATATTCGTGTCGAGGTTTGATTCCTGGCGGTACCAGTAATTCCATTTATTTAACCTGGTTGGGAATTTATTGTGGCGCACGCCACGACGAAACCGTTCGCTGGTAGAGGTAGAAAGTTTTGCTTTCAAAACTCTGGCCCGTTCAGGTTCTCAGCCTTGCGCTTTCAATGTCACACTCACGCCTCAAGGAACAAAATTCGAAATGTCACTGGGTTACAGCTTTTTCTCGCAATATAACCTCGCAATTTTTCTACAGGTGCAGAAGCGAAGATTGACTGTCAAAATTAAGCTTCAATTTCCGCTTTTTTTAGATAATGAGAAATTACCCATCTATGGTAAAATACTTCGCTGTATAGTCGAACACTTCACAATTTTTGCAAGTGCTGTACCTCTTGCTTACGTACCGAATTATGAAAAGTTGCTTAAGCCACACAGTACAGTCCCTAAGTCAGTACGCCAGCCAAATGTTTAACGGAGCACTGACACCAATTTTCGCCGTTAATATTATTGCACAGTTCGCTTCCTTCACTCAACAGAATACCCTGGCTGAAATATGAGCGGCCTGCGACGCGAAGAACATAGTTTAATTGGACCTCGTTTATCGCGCCGACGGAGCAGCGCGCGGAGCGGCACTCAGCAAATGGACATCAGCGTGACATCATCCAGGGAGAGCCAAAGAAGTGACGCGGCAGCGCTCGTCAAAAGCTCGTGACGTCACTTCATGCGCGCAGCCCCACGAGCGGCGAGCGGGCGCAACACCCTCCCAAGCGGGCGCCGGTGACGTCCACACAAAGCGGTGAGGTCAGGCATATGCGCCGTTCGGGATGAAAGCGCGGGAATTTGAAACAAACAATTTTCAGGCCGTTCAGTGTAATTAACTATCGCGCGCTGAAGTATTTGAAGTGCTGTTTCAGGTTCGCCAGGCCATTAGGCATCGATAAAAGCAATAAAAGTGTATCATAAATATTTCGTGTCAGTGCTCCTTTAAGCGAAGCTCATATGGAGGTGAAACTTGACGCCTTATTAAACAACTGGGAAGCCAACTTAGGTCAGCTCAACGGGCCATGAAACGAAGAACGATAAGAGTAACACTTAGGGACAGAAAACGAGCTTCCTGGACCAGGGAACGAACTCGAGTTGACGATATCATGGTTCGAATGAAGAAAAAGAAATGAATTTGGGCTGGCAACGTAGTTAGACGAATCGACAACCGGTGACCCACCAGGGTAACACAGTGGACACCAAGAGACGTGTCTATAAGAAGGGGAAGGCCATGAACCCGATGGAGGGATAAAATAAGTAAATTCGGGGGCAAAGAATGATTCGATTATGAGGTGTAGCGCGCCGACGTTACACAGGCGATGAGGAGTGCCGTAGTGGAGAGCTCCGGATTAATTTAGACTACCCTGGGGTCTTTAGCGTGCGCCAAAATCTCGAACACACAGGCGTTTGCGCTTTTCGCCTCCATCAGAAAAGCGGCCGCCGCGGCCGGGCATCGAACCCGCGTCCTTCGCCACTGAGCCACCGCGGCGGGTGGGGGCAAAGAATGGACTCGAGCCGCGCACGACAGGAGTGGTTGGAGGTCGATGGGAGAGTCCTCCGTCCTGCAGTGGACCTGGGTAGGCTGTTGCTGTTGACTGGGACTTTCCTGGGTACAAACCCAGAAAAAGCCCAGTAGCTTCAAGCTCGGCCAAGGTCAGGCAAGCGCCGCGTGCAGTTTGGCGGCGCTGACGCAGGCGCCACCGACGGCGCTACGGCCGCCAGCCGAGCCAATTCGCGGCGCCTATGGAAGCTGTCACCGTGGTCGCCGGCTGAAGGACAATTTAAGACAGTGCTTGAAGCTGGCGTCTAAACAACGTGCTGGCCATATATGCGACACTAAGGGAGGCGCGCAGCGTGGCGAGTGCTACTACCGCACGAGACAATCGGAACAACGTCTCGTGGCACTGCGAGAGCAGCGCGTCCCATTTGAGAAACACGTCGAAAAGCACTTTGTGAGGGACGAATTCTGAACGGCATGCAATTGGAGCCTCGCTTGACGTCGATAACCACCGACACCTTGGATTCGTCAATTTGCGCTAGGTCCGCGGCGCAGCACGGCTGCGTTGCGAAACCGCCTCGGGGCTGCACATCACTACGCTGGGCAGTAAGCTCTGTGGCTTCGAAGTTTCAAGACAGGGCGCTGTCAAGACGCAGCACGCAATGCAACGCAGGTGCAGGACGAAAAAGGGAACTAGCAGGCCAAGACTGCAGCGCCCGACAAGTCCTATTCCTGAGCACCACGCACTGTTTGCCGATAGGCTTCACACACTACCCTCAATTCCCACGAAAGCACATGATTCCAGAGCCAATATTCCCTCTAGGTAAGATTAGACAACGCTGAGCCGGTGAGAACACTTGTTCCCAGACACGCGTGTCGGCGGTGTCTTGGTGACCTTGAAGGAGCCATGAAGAGACAATACAACTTAGTTTAATTTGAAAGAACTAGGATTCAGTATCTCACTCAGCTCCATTACAGCCACAAAAGATGTTTTTTTAACGAAAAAAAGCAAGAAGTATTTAAAAACTTTCAAATTTTGCGCCACAGTGACGTGTTATGAGCAAGAATGACGTCATATTGGCCAACAATAAAACAATTTTCAGTGCGTCAACTGCACATTAGCATTCAAGTGATGCGGTCAAATGGAACTAGAGGCCCCATTGCAGACGTCCAGTCATGTGTCGTCGCGACAGGTCAGTTAGGCGGCCGCCAATCGCACAAACAAGGTTCCGTGATATCATTGAAAAGTTGCGGGAAATTGGCTAGGGGGTCGCGACTGCTTCACACGTTTTCTTTCAGATCTCCGTTATTTGTTCGTAGATTGCGATGATATTGGTATCATTGTTATCGGGACTAAGCAGTCTTTCTAATAAACCCAACTTGTATATTGACCCGCCGCGGTGGCTCAGTGGCTAAGGCGTTGCGCTGCTGAGCACGAGGTCGCGGGTTCGATTCCCGGCCGCGGCGGCCGCTTTTCTGATGGAGGCGAAAAGCAAAAACGCCCGTGTGTACGAGATTTCGGCGCACGTTAAAGATCCCCAGGTGGTCAAAATTAATCCGGAGCCCTCCACTACGGCGTGCCTCATCGCCTGCGTTGCGTCGGCGCGTTAAACCCTACAATCAATCAACAATCAATCAACTTGTATATTGTCTTCATGGCTCCTTTAAGGTTGAAACACCTGAGCAGAGCAGAAGGGCAGTGCGCATGCGTCGAGTGGCCGGCGACGGCAATAACCAGGCAAGATGGTGCTCTGTGCTGACAGCATTAATTTTTAGTCCTTGCGCTTTAGTTCTTGCGCTTGCGTTTGGCTGAATCGAGTCACAGACAGACAGACGGACAGACAGACAGACAGACAGAGAGACATACAGACAGACCAAAATTTCTGGGTTTAAGTAGCCCAAGAAAGACTATCGTCTTTAAAAACTAGCGTCCTTCCATTCTGGGAAGAAGGATCACATGCTAAGATGGACGCAGTCCACGGAGTGCACGAAAGAAAACACGCTTATTTGTAATTTGCGATAGAGCATCTTTCCACGCCAATTAGCTGAATGAATCTTCGAAGGACCCAAGCTTTGTTCTTGCGGACAAACATGGAGCTGCCTGCGTCCCTGCCGCGTCCTAAGCATTTTACTGTTTGTGCAGCACACCAACTCAACCCGCTCTACCACTAAGTAAACCGGACAGGTCAGATTGGGACGTCTGACGTCTGCGTTCAAACCTCGCGCCAGCACAACGGACATGTCATTCATCAGTACGGGCCTGACTCCTATAGCTGCGCGTGCACGCCCCCTCCCCCTATTCTCGATTTCCGCTATGCTTCACCTGTGCACGCATTAACCGGAAATCGGTCATGTGCGCGTGCTTAGAAGTGACAGGTGCGGTAGAAAATGTTCTTGTGAAAGCCCTTAATCTGAAGAAGTGATATTGGCTCACGCCGGCGTTCCAAGCGGGCAAGTTGCTGTTCATGCGGGAGTGATTCGCCGCTACTGGATGAGCAGGAACTTGAGGCGGTAACGGCGGCGGCAGCCGCTTTCCGTTGTTTTGGCGCAAATTCGCGCTTCTGTTCGGGCCGACACTTCTCCTCCAATTCTAGCTCTTCTTCCTCCTTACGAACGGCATGCATCCGTTCCATAAATATTTAAAACCTGGAAGCCTTTGAGCTCTATTCTCGCGTGGAAACATGGGGTTGTCCGTTTCCGTTCCCCTTCGTAGGCATCCTACTGTCTGTGTAACACATCAACCCAGAGCCGAATTACTCGATTAAGGAGGACAGCCGAGAAAGCGCATTGAGACGTGTCATTTCGACGTTTAAATCTCCCACCAGCACAACCGACATTTCATCGGTAGCGGTATGAAGCCCAGCTGTGCGTGCACGTCTCCCTCCCTCCACTCCCTAACCGTGCGCGCATAACCCGGCAACCGGTGATGACGCATACTTAAGCGTCAAAGGCACCGGCGAAAATTTCGCTCGGAAGGCCTTCCAAGCTGAGGAAAAACTACGGGCTCAGCCTGCGTTCCAACTGGGCACGTTTTTCTTCACCCGGGAGGGATTCGCAGTTTCTGGGCGGGGTAGAATTTGAGCGGAAACGGCCGCGGCTACATGTTCAGCAGTGGTGGCGGGTTTCGGTCGTTTTAGGGCGCATCCCTTTGGCAGCCATTACCTGGGTTTCGCGATGGGGGCGGGGCGTCTGTTGATGTTGGCGTGACCGAGTAAGCGAACGCAGCAGCGACGGCAGAAAGAAAACTGAGGGCTGTCTGGCGAAGGGGTAGCAGGAGGGCGGCACACGTGGCTATGGCGTCATCTCTCCCACTTCCTCTCCCTAACACTTGTTTCATGCATCGCCGCCAAGGAGCGCCCTCCCTCTGACACTTAAAGCTACGTGCACGCTGGCGTCAAACTTGCCGTGCCGCCCTGCCGATGGCCGTCAGCGGCGTCGCTCCGCAGCCTTCACCCGCAGCGCGGGCGACAGCGCTGGCGGCCGACGGCAGGGTGGCACGGCAAGTTCAATTTGATAGTGTGTACGTACCTTTACGCACACGCGGTTCCGTTCGCCGCTAATCCAAACCACGTGACATTTGCGTGGGAGGTTCAAGCACGATTTGCAACAACAGGCTGGCTGCTCCACCGTTCGTTGCTAATCCGAACCACGTGACATTTGCGCGGGAGGTTCAAACACGATCTACAACAACAGGCTGGCCGGCGCGGCGACGCGCTGCGAGATAGCGCAGTAGCGCGCGCCGCCGTGCGTTCGCAGATCACGCGATCACTTCCTGAAACGGAACAGATATGCGCCGTGACCGAAAAGGCTGGAGCTCGCGCTGCGCGCAAATTTCACGTTAGGGAGTATAGTAATCGTCAGTGCATTTTTTTACGCCCATCCGTGCTTCTGTTTATTTTTCGCAATCATCTGATGACGGCACTACCGCCGTTAGTAGCCCACTGCGCAACTTGTGAAAGAGGCAACGGTGGAGGCCAGGGGGAAAATAGTTGTGAAAGGGGTTTCGGCGGTGGCGAGGAAGAGCCCCGGATCGGCGCCGAGTAAATCCGCTTCGCCGGAATAAAAACTGGGGAGGTTAGACATATACTGCTTCGCTGTAAAAAGAAAGCGAAGGTCGAGCGCAAAATGTGGACCCGCGTACGGGCCACGCTGGCCTGCGCCCTTCCTATCGCATCAGTGCAATTTGTGCCAATGTCGCCATCGATGTGAAGAAGGGCACGGCCGTCGCGAGGGGGCTAATTTTAAATGCGGTTCATTTTTAATCCGCCTCGCTCCGGGGACGCCGCTTGTTGCGGCACGCTCGGAACCCGCGCCGTCGGGCACTTGACGTTCTATTTTCGCGCCGGCGTGGCTGCCGCTGCAAGGTGGCCGCCGTCGTTGGCGGCGGAGCCCGGCACAGGAGACGACGTTATTTTCAGATTTTCGCGGGCAACCTTAGGTGGCGATTATTTTTTTTTTTTTTTCCTCCGCAGAACGGGGGGGGCGCGCCTTCGGCTAACAAGCTTGCTCGCCCGGCAGAAGATTGCCCTGTCCGATAATTGGAGCCCGAGTTGCGCGCCTGCTTGGCGCGCTCCCTAGTGGTCGCGAGGTCCCGAAACAGTCGTGATGTTAAGCGGTTCTTGGGTGAGATGTCCGTTTTATGGTTTTTTTCTCTGAGTGGGTGGACTAGGATGGCTTCTGAGGGTAATCCCGGAGCCAGTTGTTGCGGCACTGTCGGTATATTGGAAGATGTAACATATAAACTTTGTTCTAGTGTATAGAAATACAGCAACACGTTAAAGAGCACGTAAAGTCCCTTCGAAAGCACTTCTTATCTGCCTGCTGTCCCTCGAAAACCACCAGCAATAGCAATTGGTGCCGGCTGCTCAAACGGACACAACTGGTGAACAGAAGCAGCATGACAGTTTAGGCGAGCGTGCGATGTCATTAACGTAGACAACACACGTGATAGACGAGCGACGCGCGGTTGACAACGGTATTTGCAACGACACCAGCCTTCGATTGCCGCGAAATGGCTGGGACATTCTGTCAGCAAACGAGAGTGACGAACGAGGAAGAATTCCGAGATACCGAGAGAGATTTCTAATTCACCCATTTAATGCGATCTTTTGAGTGAAGCAAGGTTTAAAATTCAGTGATTATTGAGAGGAATAACTTTTGGGAATCACTCTGCATCAGTAGTAGTCGCCAGTAAAGACTCACGTTTTCTTCAGCTGTCAAAGTTTGAAATATGGAGCAAACTTCATTTTTATATGGTATTTGCCAAGCAGCAATTTACAACCTACAATACTGAGTCTCTGGAATCAGCCTGCAGTGTAATAGAACTGTAGAAGGGCGGAGCTTGTGTACAATTAACGGTTAAAAGTACCTGCCATACGCCTCCATATTTGGAGAACCTATTTAGTACCGTCGGTCAAACTGCAAAGCCATTTCGTATACAGCAGGCTCTTACGATCGGCGTTGACTGTGAGGGACAATTTCTGCATAACACTGAACATGTCTGAGGACTTCGTCATTGACAATATCTTCCTGAAAATCTACGCTTACATGGGTTCGCATCGAAGTGCCGGAATGGTGCTCATGTCTACCGATGGTGGCTCGGTGGTGGCTCGGTGGGATATTGGCAATGCACCTTTAAAAGGATGATTACAGAGCACTAAGATAAGGACACGAAGAAGAGAGGCAGGCGACACAGCGCTCTTCCAACGATGTTTCCGGTCTTCGTTCGTCTGGTCCCTGTATTAGTGCGCTGTAACCTCCTCCTCTTTCAATTTACCACAAAGTGTCACACTTCGAAATTTTACGTCATAACCCCACCACAAACGAATCTATTTCGAAATGCCAACATCAAGTGCTCAGAATCGTTTTGTAACACATTTGCTAGTTTCACCAGCAAGTTATCTCACACATAAAAATTCCTCATAAAAATCGAAGTTGAAATAAAGAATGAATGAGTAAAATATTTAATGACAACAACAGTTGCTGCTGTAATGGCACCCACACTGTGGCGGAGCTCCCATGTCCGGGATCCCCTGGCTGCGGATGGCCGCGCGGGCCTTTTTAAGGCAAGGTTCCACTTTCATGGTGTTAAAAGTAAACTTTTATGGAGGAAAGCAACCTTTGAGAGCGATCACAAAACTCTGCCGACGCTGCTTCAGTTATCGCAGCATGTTTCCGCGGTCCCTGGCGACCAGACGCATGCCTTGCGTTTGAAGCAGATGCTCTCGGGTGGGATGCAAAACTTGGAAGCACTGCTGCTAGATAGGCTCTAAGTCACGGAACGACTTCTGCAACACCACCGCCTTGCCACCACCACCGCACCAGAAGCTCACCCGAGAAAAGGCAACTAGACACACATACCCCCACCTTACCTTCCTGCACGTCATACACCCCACAATATATCCACCAACATGCCCACACTACAGCGAGCATCCAACGCTGTACCACACCACATGAGCTTGCAAAAACACACCAGCAGCCCGCATTATTCGCACCCCCCACCCTCGAAAAGTGGGAGGCCGCGCTGTGCAGTTCGGGCCCTGAGGACCAGCGACAGTTGGTGGACCGGGCACGCAGGACCGCAGCCGCCGCAGGGGCCTCAACTGAGGGCTTCTCCCTAGCGTCACAAAATAAACTACGCTTAAGAGTAGCGCCACTTCGTGCACCCGGAAGCGTCTGCGGGCCATTTTGTTTCCGGCTTGCAGTGTTGCCATCTCTCCCAACGAAACCGCCGCCGGTTGTGACGGGCAGAGTGTGACCGGCCGCTGTAGCGTCCGCGCAGCAGAGAGGAGAGGCGCCCAGAAACAAAACAGCGGCGCCCATATATGTAAACAGATATCACGTGGTGCCGGCCGACCAATGAAAATCCTGGCGGCACATAACAATGAGAGAGAAGAGTGCCGATACTCTAAAAACCTTTATTTACTGACGCTACTTCTCCCTCTTTCAAGCGCGAACCTCTATTACTTGAATAAATGTGTCGCCACCACCACCACTTGCAAGCACAAACCACGTGCTTTACCACCAGGCACCGGAGAAGTACCATTCTGAAGCCTAAACCATGTTCTACAGGATTTGTGGGCAACAGAACCTAAAGGAAGGTTTTGAAGGACGCCGGTGGTATATGACGGCTAGAGTTTTCCTTTATATCCATGCCAAACTTGCAAGGGCAACAATCGAAACGAAAACAAATTGTCTCATTTAAATAAACAAATGAGGCTCCACAGCTTTCACTTTAAAACAACGTAAATAGGCACTTTTTGCTTCGAAGGACACCGCATTCATAATGCGCTTATTCGTCTATGCTCTTGAATATACCTTATGAGCAACTTAGGGGCTACCGAGAATGCTGTACTCGTCGCACTGTTGCGCCACATTGGTCCTTTGCTTCTTGTTCTTCCTGTCGCTTAAGTAACGAGTCAATGTTGTCCGCCTTTAACATATTTGAAAGCCACACCTACTCCTCAACGGCCGTCCTCTCCCTTTTTACGACAGCCATCATGTTAGTTTTGCCTCCCGTCCGCTGAATAATGAAAAGCATCGGTTTCCAAAAATGTCACTTGCCAACAAATATGTGGCCTGGAGTTGCCATTATTACCTGCTTTGGCATTCCGCGAATACACGTGGCAAATGTGAAGGAAATATAAAAATTTTTTGAAGTGGCACGTATCTGTTGTTCGCGCGAGGATCGTACGAAATCGTAATAAAATAGTTTTTTTTTTTTTGCCAGCAACCAGTCTCTGCGAGTTTCATTTCGCGGTGTTCTACGTGTGCAGGGTTACTGAGACAAGAAAGCGACCTCTACCAATTCTTGATCTTTTATAAATAAAACTAGCAATATGGACCCAGCTGATATTTCGAGCCTTGTGCCTTTATGGCGACTATTTTAAGAGATTTCAGTTATCCAAACTGCTTGTTTTATTTGACGCAAAAAAATTGTCAGTTCGAGGCATCAAGCAAAAAGGTTCTCTCGCACGTATGTTCAGACGCATCGTAACCCACAACAACGCGTTTTACTCCTCCCCATGTCGAAGACAGTAGCTAGTATGAGCATGATCACGAGAGGCAGTGGCGGATGTTTCGGAGGGCGGCGGAGGGCTGCATTCTCCTTTTCATTCCAAACGGATCAGCGCTGCGGTCATGCATCTTTCATCTCCTTTTTCTGTCGCCCTCTTCCGTAACGTTACGCACTCAGCACTTCCGCAAGGCCTACTCCTTCCTACCTGCCCTCCTTACCGCAGTTCGCCGACGTCAGCCGCATAGCCAGCTTTGAGAATAGTCCGTATCGATTTTGAAATCAGGGACAAATTAGTCCGCCGTACCAGGCCGCTCGATTACACGAAGAAAACACGAAGCAAGCACCAGCGCTAAGAAAAACGTAACAGGAGAAAGCATTAACGCCCACGCCGTACAGTCACACGGGCGTTATCTTTAAACTTGAAGGTATTTGCGAGCGCGGAAGCCGTTCCTCTCACTTCCCTCCTTTTTTCCCCTCTAAACGCTATCGCACTACTGGCCAGATACAAACAAAAAATCCACACTGCTGACAGATCGGGCTGAAAAATGAAGATTAAAATTCGTGTTTTCTTTCTTTTGTTTCTTCTGGCTGCGTTTTCTCCGAAGTTTTTTTAAATTTAATTTCCTCCCTGGGTTTTCCGGGATGGCGCAAACGAGACGCTGTGGTTCAGCTTGTACGGGGAGGGGCGGGGTGGATTATATATTATCCTAGATACAGTTCCGAGATTAAATACTTACAGCTCATGAGCCCGCCGTTCCCCCAAGCAGACACAGGCCGTATTTATATCCTTGCCTCCTTCATCTGTTGCTTTGTCTGTTGCAGTGTTTGTTCTATTGTTGCACTGTTGCGTGTTTATTGGTTCTAACGTTTCGGCCGGGGGCTGGTCTTTCTCAGAAATACAGAGCGTGCGGGGGAAAAATGTATACAACAAAAAGTGGGCTCTACACGACCAGACACACAGAAGCATAAAAAGGCTCGAAAATGGGGGAGAATGAAGGTGGGGGAGGTTGGAGTGGGGCCGAGAAACCGGGGGGAAAGGAGCCTTATGCAAGAAAGGCACCGCTTGAGGTGAGGGTAAAAAGAGAGTTGGGTGTTAGTGGGGGCACTGCGTAAAGCCTAAGTCCCTCCATACTGCTCTCGTCCGCGGCCATGGCCGTGATGGAGCGGCTTTACGTGAAGCAGGAGCGTGCGAATGTCGTTGATTGCGCGTGCGCGTGCAATGGTAGCTTGTGGTGGTGGCCGCCAGGCACGGTCATCTGCTGCTCGTTTTCGGAAAACGTTGCGTCCACCGTCCAACGTGGAAACCACACGCAGGTCTCAAGGTTCCGGAATTTTCAAAATATTCAAACGTATAAAAAAAAAACACAGAAGAAAAGTGGTGATGAGAAAAATGGCAGCATCCTCACTCCGTGGATGATGGCGAGGGTGCGGAGTACGGGGACTCGAAATGACATCCAAGTTGCGCCCCGAGTGACATCCAATTTGCGCCCCGACCGTCATTCGATTCGAGCCGTGAGTGGCACCTTGATTATTCCCTAAATGAAACTGCAGCTCACAGCTCAAATCGAATTTCGCTTGATTTTCGTTTGATGGTGATGTGCTTGCGGATGTACGTGGACGGACACTGGGAGGTCCTAATGTACTCCGCACCGTTACAGGCGAGGGAGTAAGCCGTTTGACTCTCGCGTACTAACTCACGGTCGTAGCCCAATAGGTAATACGACTGACACTAGCTCTGTCGGGTCTACCAGACACAGGCTGGAATCCTGCCGGTGCCTGTGTGATTTTTTTTGCGATTGCAAATGCTATGCGCACGGACGCGGACGGACATTGTGCGGTCCTAAGGTACTCCGCACCTAAAAGCAGTGGGGGTGAAAGAGGTTCAGAGAGACACCCAAACGACAATTGGTTTCGCATATAGTGACATGGCGGACACATTTTCGTGCGTCCAAACAACAGATGTCCACAAGGCGGGCGCAGAAGGGGCACCAGCCCACATCGGCAATGCAGGTCGGAGCAAAAAATTACACAGAAAAATCAATATTAAACATGGAAATGAAACTGGGACAGAAATACAAAAAAAAAAACATAAAAGGGCACGCATGGGCCCTCGAAGAGCATTTCTGGAAGATCATATGAGTTTTCATTCATCAAAAAGAGACCAAAGAAAAGGAAGGGAAAAAAAGAGAGAGAAAAAAAGAAAAATGGTGCAGGTTACGCGAGAACAATTGTACAGTCCAACATCATTAAATGGCTACAATAGTGAGTTCTATATACATTCGTACCTATAGAGTGCAGATATATTAATATTTTGCAAGTTATACACAAACAACTCTTCATGGAAATAATAACGACCCCAGCAGAATATACTCTTTCAGATATTTCCAAAATAAATAAATACACCAAAATTACAAACTACGTCAATCAGTCTTTGTTTCAACACACAGACATACAAATCAAATATGGAGACCAGTTTTCATTCAAATGCGCCAGAAACGAATTTAAAACACAAGTGAAAGAATTCTCTTAAGTCTGGGTTTTGCTTCAATGTGAATGCTGTCTAGACTTGTTGTTTATTGCCCCAGTTTTGTAGTTTTACCTATGCTTACAAAGCATTAATATGTATTACCCTGTCTGTCTAGTGGGGTACTTGGTGCTTATACTTTTTATTACTCAAACACTAGTTTTTCGACCTTGTATATATATATATATATATATATATATATATATATATATATATATATATATATATATATATATATATACAAGGTCGAAAAACTAGTGTTTGAGTAATAAAAAGTATAAGCACCAAGCACCAAATATATATATATATATATATATATATATATATATATATATATATATATATATATATATATATATATATATATATATATATATATATATATATATATATACGGTCGAACAAAAGAAGTTTCCAATGGTCCAGAAAAAATATCAAAAAGTAGAGTCCGACGCAAGTCTCAAAAAACAAAAACAAACATGTTTACTAACGTTTCGACTGGTGGTCCAGTCTTCATCGGAGTAACATTTACAGTACACTGCAGAACGCTTTTATAGGTGCGTGTGGAGAGAGGAGGAAGTTGCGCTACAGTGCGCCCTCTTTGAAAGAAATCATACGTCATCATTCAGCAAAACAAGAAAAAACGCAAGACTTGCATTTTTCTTTTCTCTTTGTTGTACCACTTGCCAATAACTACTTTTAAACAGGGCGCATTGTAGCGCACCTTTTCTCCCAAAAAAGATGGAGGGCAGTGCATTCCCTCTCATGTGTATGTCTTGCGTTTTTTCTTGTTTTGCTGAATGATGACGTATGATTTCTTTCAAAGAGGGCGCACTGTAGCGCAACTTCCTCCTCTCTCCACACGCACCTATAAAAGCGTTCTGCAGTGTACTGTAAATGTTACTCCGATGAAGACTGGACCACCAGTCGAAACGTTAGTAAACATGTTTGTTTTTGTTTTTTGAGACTTGCGTCGGACGCTACTTTTTGATATATATATATATATATATATATATATATATATATATATATATATATATATATATATATATATATATATATACATATATATATATATATATATATATATATATATATATATATATAGTGAACGGAGTGATAAAAGAGCGATTGTGAGCTCTGCCTTGTCTCGATGAGCTAACATAATAATCTTTCGGTAATTTAACCCACCGCGGAGGCCCAGCAGCTGAGTGGCTGATTCGTTGTGCTGCTGAGCTCGAGTAAGCGCGTTCGATCCCGGCCGTGGTGGTTGCTTTTCACATGGAGGCAAAGAGTGAAAACGCCTGTGTGTCGACATTTTGGCGCATGTCTAAGATTTACATCGTTAAATGTACTATAAAATAGCCATAAACTCTATATATTTTTATTCGGTTTAGTTAATTTATTTCATACACACCTAACGTGTGGGTTTGGGCTAGTTGGTTCATAATTAAACTGTGAAACAGCGCTTCAAACGAGGACAGCGAGAGAAGAAGACACAGACACAGCGCCCGTGTCTGTGTCTTCTTCTCTCGCTGTCCTCGTTTTAAGCGCTGTTTCACAGTTTAATTCATACACAAACATTTATCGCGTCCCTGCCAGTTTTCACGTTGAAGTTTCGGTGAGTGCTGGCGTAACTGTGCGGAAGATTCTATTCAGAGATCGTTTGATGTCCAGGTATGTATATTATGGATTCACCCTACGTCCTGTAAAGAACATTTCCTACATCGTCATACTTTTTTTTTCAATTTACAGTAGCAAGATTACTATTTCTGGAGGACAAAAAAGAAAAAGCAACAGACCCGCTGTCTTTTAACGTGCCCAGACCATTTGAATTTTAATACAGATAAGAAATTTAGCGGTACGTAGTTTTCCAGATTAAAAAATGGCATACGACATGACCTAGGCCAACCTATGTAAGCCCACACTTTTTTCTCCTTTTTTTCTCTCTCTTTATCTCAGATAAGTACAGATTATTATGTACTGTGGTGTGAAGATCCCTCAAGCTAGCAAAACAGCTTCTTGTATCATCGCATTTTGATCGCCAATATGAATTTTACTCTTTTCTTCTCTCGCGTTTAAACACTCTAACCAAGACTCACGCACTTACGCAACGCATAGCTTAAAGGTCGTAGTCAAAACGAATTCATGGGTCAAGTCATATAATCTACTTAGTTCTCATGACATTAATTTCGGATGTGTATAGCCCGTTCGACCTCATATATATGGAGTGCATGGGGCCCACGCGTTACAGGCGGACCAATAGACTTCGGGTGAAGGGGATTGAGAATGCTCACGCACTAAAATTTATACTGTGATTCTTAGAACTCTCGTGAGGTACAGCTACGGTAGAAGCACGTGGCGCGCAGATTCGTCACTTTACGTTTGGAGACACACGAAATTCGTGCCTTTGGGTTATGTTCAAGACTAAGGACGAACTACCACGGACACTGGCGGTTGTTATCAAACACGGTACGTGGGGCCCCGTAGAAGTTGTTACAAGCACTACAAACTGTCCTTGTTTTTTTACCGCGCAAGCTGACCTGAAATGCGGCCGCGTAGCGAATCGCCCAAGGTACTCTCAGCTACTAAACGTATTCTCAAATTAAACAGCAAATCAACTGGAGTATGCAAGGAATACTGAAGTACATACGGTCAGCAAGAGACGAAATGCAATCCGGCAGATATAAACCTGAACAAGCGAACGTTGGAATTTCTAGTTCGAGTCAGTGGAATAACAGGCACCGCACTTGGACATTTTCAGAGCGTGGTTCTCACATTTCATTGTCGCTACTGAGCCAGCTAATTGTAATGCATACGAAAGGACGTCCGAGGACGCCTCAGCGCTTCATATGGGCGGTGGATGCGAAAGATTGAATGCCCAGTCGGACGGCTGAGTCGTCTTGGTTTCGCCTTGCGTAGACGAAGCGCTTTGTAATCTTGCTGCTTGAGACGCTTTGCTCTGCGATCCGCCCTAGCGCTTTCGAGTGGCTTCGATCTGTCGCCTACGCGTCGCGCCGCTGCTCTGTAACGGGAAAGTTGACGACGATGGGGAATTTAGCTGATTGCCGTTTCGCTCGTGCGGCTTTTAAATGCAGAGCATTTCTTAGCCTCGCCTGTTCCTGCGTCGGACGGTGTCAACAGTTCCGCGTCCGCAGCAGGTGCGCCTCTCCTTCTCTCCTCTCTCTCAACAGCAGCTGGCGCGCGCATGCGTCGTAGTCAGCCCGTTCGCTCCGTCGCGGTCTCGGCGTAACAGGTGCGTGATAGCAGCGCGGTGGGGCGTGGAAGGGCGCGCGCTGCTTGCGCATGCGCGCTCTCCCCCTCGTACTGCTCTCTCTTTACTGCGCGCGCTGCAAATATAGCGGCTAGCGGTCGCTCGTGTTTCAGTCACTGCGTTGCTCCTTCCTTCCTTGGTTGACGCTCGTGCCCACGTTTACTCGTGTCTGCTACTCCAGCATCACGGAAGAAGCGATGGAAGCAACACTGCCTTCAATCAGTACTGAGGCCCCAATGCTCTGCATTTACTCGTGTTCCCCTCGCGGGAAGGCGCGGCAATTTTTCTTCTTTCTCTCGCTTCATCTGCGGTGTACTGGCGTGGATGAACACCTCCCGCCGCTTCTGAAGAAGCCGCCTCTCGCTACTGCCGAGCTCAAGTTCGTGCTATGGAATACTGCGTGCTATGAAACGCTTTCGAATGAGATGTATTTCGGTTACGCACGGCGACGCCTGGCACCATCCTTTACGTTGAATGGACCATTTAGGGCTTTCGCCTTGTTAAAGAGACACATTTGCGTAATAGCTGCGACCATTGCTGAGACAAACTTCCGACAAATATTTCTTTTAATAATAATAATAATTTCAAATAATCTTAAACTTAGATCTGAATTTGACTTAAGTGTTTAGTGTTGCTTCTTCTTATAAAAATGTTTTCAATTTTGTTTTTAAATTAAGAAAAAAAATCCCTGACCATTTCTACTAGCTCGAAACCTGAGGACAAACGAAGCATGCAGTGTACAAGTGTATTCTTGGCGCCTCTGCGTTTTTGCCAACGAAGGTGAAACCATTTGGAGGTAGAGGTACACAGCTTTTCCGTAAAATTCTCTTGTCTTTGAAGCACGAAGTTCTCTAGCACGATGCGTAAACGAGTGTCCCGGTGTGTTTTTTTAGGAATTCATCATACTAGCGAACACACACAGGGACAAAGGTAATAGAGACGAGGGACCTATTCGTCGTCTCTATTACCTTTGTCCCTCTGTGTGTTCGCTAGTATGATGAATTCCTTAGTTAGTAACCAACTCGCCCAACTTACCGCCTTAGTTTTTTTTAGTACCCATTACGTCCTAGCGCAAGGCGTAAACGAGTTTATCAGTGTTTTAGTACCGTCACTACATGAGACGAACGACGATTACGACGACGACGACAGGAGACGCCAACAGCCTTCTTTTTCTTTTGAGATTTTGAGGGAGAAGGGGAGAAACTGTCTGACGATGCTTGTCGACACCTCATCAGGCTCGAGGGGGAGGGGGATTGAAAGAGGGATAGTAGGAAGTGGAAGAAGAGTGTTTGTTTTGCAGTTTAATTACAACAGCCCCAGCCCGTAAGGGGCTGGGGCTGCTGTAATAAAGTGTAATTAAACCCTAAAAATGCGGTCAGAAGCACGTGCCCGCATAACCGCTTGTTCTTCAATGAATGAATCGCCTCTGGCCTACCATAAACCTGCGAATGTGAACTCACGTCATGATCATCATCAGAGCTCCTTAATTTGATCTTTACTTTATGACTTTTAACATACACACATCGTACGTTAAAGTCAGTTACCTCAAGTTTCGTTTGAATAACGAGTAACTCCCTCCCGCAGATTACACGCGTCAGCGCGATTAGTCGCGCTCCCTTTTGAAACGTTTAACCTCAAGTAAGGCTCATCAGCTCTAGGTTTTAGAGCCATTCAGAAAACAGCGCATGGGCGAATGTAGAGACGGCTGAGCTCACTAGTGCTGTGATATTACAATGAAATTTATAAGTAGGCTTGCAGAATGCAGTGGTATATCGACTGGCTTATGTTTATATGTTTTTTTTTTACAGATGGTAGATTTGTCCTGTTTATTCAGATCGCGTACGCTCGGTCATTCATACTGCCCGTTCGCCGAGAAGTTCACATTAGATTAGGGGCTAGAATTGGCTGCTTGGGGCCGGCGCTGCTATTCTTAATTACTTTGCGCGGCCGGTTAAATATCAACGCCCGTAGTGACCTCATCAGGAGTGGAGAACTAAACTACTAAAAATCTTAGCCTGGATATCCTTTCACCTTACGCAACCTTTCTTCGCAGCTTTCGTCGTCGTGCGCGTTCCAGTAAGGATTCTTTCAAGCTTGCTGAACAAGCCAAAGAAACTATATAATTTTGCTTTATCGGGCGGAGGCAGTAGAGCCTACCTTAACTACACCGGGCTAGAGGCGGCGGTGCCGACTGAAACTCCGAAACTCTTAACTGAACGTAAATTGGTCATGAGTTGAATGCCATTATTGACGCCAGCCGTCTTACGGCACCAAACTCAAGGCATGTATAAAAACTATCTGCGCTTAAGCTTTACAAATCATTTAATTGATTTTGTCTAATAGCAGCATATAAATTTCAGCAACAACTACAAAGTCAACCCGGTAAATTCTTAAACAAGCACTCAGAATTCACTTTTGCATAGCATGCAGAAGCTAGAAAATAGCGACATTTTTGTCTCCGTAAAATGTTTCACGTGAGTCGTATAAATAAGTTCAACTTCCAAGGTTCGCTTTTAAGAAACATGCCCAAGAATTAAGGCGCGCAGTTGCCCGGAGCGTCGGAGCTGCTAAAACGCACGCAGTACAATCTCCCAGTCAGCCCGGCCGGCGCAACAGCTACGAATCAGACGGGGGGCTTCGGGGTGGCGTACCCAAACCCAAATTTGCACTGCCTCCGAGCGCGTTCCCCGAAGCGGCACAGTGTCAACCAGCCAGATCCCGAGCGCGAGCTTGTTAAAGCAAACGAACCGGGCATGCCGCTTGTTTGAACAAAGCCGGGAACACTGCTCCACACGGCCGAGCCGGGAACGAGGAAGAGACAAGCGTCGACGGACGAAGAGAAAGCGCAAAGAGAACGGGGTCTAGCGCACACAAACCAGCGCTCGCGCCAGAGAAAGGGGTGAGGCGATGGTAGGGGGCAAGAGAAAGGCGGCGCCCCACGGGGGCCCTAATCAAATCGAGACCGGCGGCAAACTGCGAGTTGATTCTGCGATTGCGAAGCAGTTAAGGTGCAGGGAGGGAAGGTGAAGGGGAGGGAGTGTGAGGTAGAGGGCGCGAGCGCGCCTCTGCACGAACCTCGCTCGGACAAGCCTAGAACGAAGCAGCGGCATTCAAAGGAGGGAAAAAAAAATGGCAACGGGGAGAGAAGGGAGTTCAGGAAAGCTAGGTACAGATGCTGCAAGTGTATATCTTCAGTTTGCCTGTGGCGCATTTGCGACCAGCGTCAGCCACGGCTGAGACACGCGCGAGAGAGAAGGAGCAGCTGTAGTCAACGCAGCCTCCCCCTCTCCGCCCTTCCCGCTGTGGCCAATCTTGGTGCTCCAGTTCATCTCGTTCCTGCGTCCCTACGTCTATTGTGTCTGTCCTGCTTCTCTCCTTATCTCCCCCCTCGCCCATCTGGTGTGCTCGTTAGAAACTCAATCTTAATTACCCCAACTAATTACGCCGGGGACCGCCACGGCGCTGTTCTTCCTCTCCGATTCCTTTCCTTGTTTCTCCTCCGGCGGGGAAATGCGACATCGAGACAGATCCGGTACGTCGGATTTCATCCTATTCTCTCAGTTCCAATTTATTTTTTGCCTTCCCCTTTTTTCTGTCTCCATCTGTCGTCGCCTCGCGCGTTGGTTCTTTTCAATTTCTTATTATTCTGCACGTGTGCAGATACAAAGGAGATTGTAAAGAAAAGAGATACAATGAGAAAGGAAGGCAAAGGCAAACACTGAAGGGAAATCGGTTCGCCATCCGACCAAGCAGTGCGCAGCTAGGAAAAGCGATGAGAGCCAAGATCAATTTGAAATGAAATGGTCTGACTCTCGTTTCTTCGTTTAACTTTTTCTCCTCCTTTTCCGTCTTGCATCTCGTCTTACTTCTTTTCTCCTACATCCCTTCCAGCAAACCCCCTGCGGACGCCGCAAGACTTTCCCTTCTATTTGCCTCGACGGTGTCGCGACCTGCTTGCTCGTTTGTTCATCTTACTCCCGCCTCCTTTCTGACTCCTGCCTCTTTACTTTCATCCCTAATTTCGGCGGGCGCGCGAGCAAAGTATGCTGTCTTATCTCTCTGCCTGGTTGCTAGGAGCCGTCTCCCTTGCCGCTCTCGCTTGTGTGCGCTTGTCAAGTCACACTCCTTCTCCTCGGCTTCCCCGCACCCACTGTGTCGCGGCCGCGTCGGGTGTTAATTTCACTTTGCGAGGGCGAAGCGACGAGACTCCTTTCTCTCCATTCTTTTTGTTCCTCATTTATTACACCCCTCTCTCCCTATTTCGTGGAGCGAAATTTGTTTCGCCTTGCGGAATGTTGTCGTGTCGAAATACTTGCTTCGCAGATTTTTTTTTTTGCCTTAAATTTAGCTTTGTGACGTCAGCGTTCCTGTTTCCTCATTTAGCGTTTGGCGTCGCCGCTGCCACCGCAGATTTGCGCGGAGGTTGAGAAACACGTGTTCACTCGCGTGATGCTCGCTCAAAAAACAATGTACGTGTGACCCTACCGTCCACCACCCCATTTATGCTGACGCTTCTCCCACCTGGGTGTTCACAACCGCGTCGACGAAATCATCGAAGCACAACTCGCTGCCCAGCGCGAATGCCTCGCAACCACAAGAAAGGGACGCCACATCCTCGAGATCCTCGAGATCCTCGGCCCAAGCCACGGGAGGAGACCTTTCTAACCTCCCCGATACGATCCGAGCCAATATTCACGTCAGTCCCATCCCTAAGAATATGCACCTCGACCACGACCAAGAACGCCGCCAAGCCCGGGCCAAGTTCCTCGTGGAGCAATATGGGGACGACTCCCGCGCCCGCTACGTCGATGCGGCCGAGCACAGCAACGGCCGATACGCGATGGTTGCGATGAAGCCTGCACGGGCCAAGCTACCCAAGCCGCCAGCGCACGCTGCAACAACGCCACTGCGGCCGAAGAGTTGGTCATCGGCCTCGCCATGACCGAACCGGACTGCGACACTATCCTCAGTGATTCTCAACAAGCCCTCCGCAACTTCGCAAGAGGACGCATCAACCCCCACGCCGCCCGCATTATAGAGCGAACAGCAATCTCGCCAGGCCTACGAAAGGAATTAAGATGGATCCCCGCCCATGCGGGAGATTGTTCACCGTATCCACCGAACCACAATGAGACGACCCACAGGGAAGCGCGCGCTCTCAACAACCGCGCCCACACCGCCAGTGTCCGTCCGGAGTGGGAATGGTGCACGGCGATTGAAGACTCACCCAGTGGATACGGAGAAATCCTCCAGAACATGAGGGCTGCTCGCCAGCTATTCCCCTCACCCCACAAATCTCTAAGCAGGAAAGACGCAGTACACCTACGACGCCTACAAACGGCGTCGGAGCTCACACCGGCGCTCCCCCATCACATGTACCCCGACGACTATCCCAGCGCACAGTGCGACATCTGCAAACAAGGTACGGCCAATAGCTGGCAGAACCTATGGGATTGTGCCGCCATCCAAGATGGCGTCAGCTTCACAGAATACCCCGCAGATCTCCAAATCGCCATCGCCTCAACCAGCAAGTCGGATCAAAAGTGGGCCATCCAGCAGGTTCTCAAGGAACTCGAAAGGCGCGGACTCCGCAAAGGGGTCCCTGTCGAGTGGGGCTGCCCCAAGAGGATGCAACGCTCGGCCACGTTGAGGTAGGCCCGTCAACCGGGCTTTACCTACTGCAGAATTTACACAATAAAGTCTTTTACATTTATCCATCCATCCCTCCCTGACGTCCCAAAATCAGTACGTCGTTCGGCGCCAAAACTATTTGCCGACATGTTTGGACATCCGCGTCCGCATCGCATCGGTTAAGGCACGCCGCGTCACAAAGCGTGAGGTTGCGGGTTCGTATCTCTGCCACGAAGGCTGTGTTTATGCCGCGCAGGCAAATTAAGGACAATAACAATAGTCTTTGCTTGAAAAAGGCATAAGAAGCGAAAGCGAACCTTGTGTGAACAAGCGTGCAAGCGAGCAAGCTTGGAAATTCCAGTACCGTGCGCACAGCCTAATCAATTCTTGGCCATTCGCTTTCTACGTGCCATAAGCTGCTACATGGATGAGGGTGTGGGGTAGTCTTGTTTTATTCTCCAAATCTGTGGTCTAGCCGACCGGCCTAAAATTGTAGATTAAAGCATGGCACCCGGAAATGAATACGTCGCTGTTTTCGATCCTATTACATAGCACGTATTCACAAAGTAGATCTTCAAGCCTATTACATGGCACATATTCACAGAGTAGAGCAGATACGCAGATTTTTATGTGGCAACGCGTTCTGAAGCGTTTAGTCCACTCCCCCACTTGAGTCAGCTGGCAAGTTCACTCACTCACTCACTCACTCACTCACTCACTCACTCACTCACTCACTCACTCACTCACTCACTCACTCACTCACTCACTCAATCAATCAATCAATCAATCAATCAATCAATCAATCAATCAATCAATCAATCAATCAATCAATAAATAAATAAATAAATAAATTCCAGGCGTGCGTTCGTTTGAGCAATGAATATTCGCGTGTCTCAAGCCATTGGCCTGCTTCGGCGGCAGCCAAGAAGGAGCGTTACTGTCAACGTCTTTCTGTAGGGGGGTAAAGCTCCCAGTCAGGGTCACAGAGGGAAAGAATGCCGCGCGAGCAAGAAAACTGGTTGTTAGGCAACACCCAGGATAGTAGGTGTTCAGCGCTGCAGGTGGGAGCGCTCGGCGCGTGTTGTTGGCTACCGTGTCGATTCTCCTACCCTCACTTTACCACTTGCATTCACCTTAGTTAAACGACCTTAAATTTTGCGCGTGAGCGTGTACGCCCTAACCTTACACATTAGTGTCACGTGTGTATGAAGCTCGGCGATAAAAGTTGGCAGGGAACCAAGAATGAGGTTCGCGGTGCATTCGGCATGGCGGAATCATGTATGTATACGCTTATGTGGTGCTTCGAAGTAAGCTCAAAAAATGAGACAAAAATTAAGAATAAGATACAATAAGAGAACAAATAGATGAATAATGATGGCAGGAATGAGACAAAGCACGCTCACGCGAAATGCGGGTTCGCTTCCAGGAGCGACCCTGTAATTTTTTTTCTTTCTCTTATTCTCCATACGTAAACAATCGCCGAGGGTTTGCTCTGCCACAATGCACATTTGCGATCGGTTGCTGCGTCAAAGGGAGGGAATTCGACGTGTAACTATTTCAGGCAGTCCATTTTGGTCCAAAAAAGGCTATCCGCGGTGTTACAGTGCGCAATTCAAAAGGTGCGGGTCCAATTTCCCCAGTCAAGTTGTGTGCTAAGGCTTGTACATAATCGGCCTACCTGTATTTTGTTTGACTGCACTGATTGGTTGCTCAGATTGTGGTGAACCCCGGCCCTAGAGACTCTTCTAGGGCGTACCCGTTACCTCTAAAATGTAAACAGAGCTGAGCAAAAATGTCAAAAATTGCGCTGCATAGAAGCTGCATGTATCATGCGAGATTTGCAAAGCGTTGGTGGGTATACTTGCGGAAAAAAACGTTCAATTCTTCGCTCTTTATTTTTCCTTCGTTTCCCTCGTTTTGATTGCTCGCGCTTCTCTTTAGGCATGCAAGAGAGACGCGAAGCCTGCAAATCTGCATGATCAGGTCATTGAATAGATTGCTTTAGGGGAGGAACTCTGGGAGAATAAATGGCTGCGCTTGGGTTTCCAGGAATGGGACAGCTGTTGGAAAGAAACACAGAAGTAACATAAGTGCGAGTAGCGAGACTGCCTAAAAAAACGTGCGTGTAGCTTATGCCTTTGTATTGTTATTCAGTGCTTGTTTTGGGCGCAAGACGACAAAGGTGATTCTGTCGTTCCTAAAAAAAAGACTATGGCTTTAAACAAAAGTTCAAATAAACGAGTAACGGCGAGGGCCAAAATGGCAGCGTGACAGACGCGGCTTTTTTTAAACAACCATGCCTTATTTAAGGGTTTTGAATTTACGTGTCGCCAATTCAAGAACTTGCTGGAACGCGAATTGAAAGAGCGGTAAAAACAAAAATGATGATCCTACCGTCATTTCTTCACTATGATGTTAGCAAAATAAGGTTATATGGAAGTCGAACGGTGCACCTATATTGAGGGGTCGCTCCTTTATTTTGTCACAGGACTTTTTTTAGCGCGTGCACGCTGGTGTACCCCCTCGTAAATCGGCCTGTCGTTGGCCGGAGTGTGAAGTACGTCAATCAAAACACGTACACAAAATAAAATTCCGCGTGACGACTAAAGGGTGTTGACCATAAACTGCAACATTTAGTCTGCCAAAGAAATACAGGCAAATCGAAACAGAGTGTTTGACAAATGGGTTCGCCTAGACGCACCTTACGCGCACGTTTTTGTCGCGGCATACTCGAAAGATCGCAGATATAGTTAAACGTGTTGGTGCGCTAAACCAACCTAAACGATACCGAAACGTCTTTATCTTCTAAAAGAATGCGTAGAACCGGCAAGAGAATATTTTGCAGCAAAAAAAAAAAAAAAAAACGTTGTTGGCAAATAAAGCTAGGAGCCATCCACTCTGAATAAAATGCACATCACACGTATTGAAAATGGATACGTAGTTACTTTTATTGTAGTTTGGTAGTGGTAGTGGTATGGCTTTGTGATTACTCAGTTAAATTTGGAAGGACTAGAGTTGTATCTCAGAAGAAAAAAAAGGGGCTATCGGTTTCTCTGATGTAGAAGCTTATGCATTGCCAGCGGGCGGCAATTCTGCTTCGCTTACAGCTTCCCTGTGAACTAATTATGACAGTTAAATGAAACGGCGTGATGATAGTGTCGTATTATACACTAATTTTAACTTAATGTATTGCGGGACAGCTGTAATGTGGCAAACTCACAGCGTTTCTCGTTAACCATACTCCTGCCGTACATGCCCAAGTATTGACCGCATGTGGGAATTCTGTAACGTTTGCAACTTCGCTGTGAACTAATTATGACAAGTAAGTTGAGCTCAAGGTAAGGATAGAAGTAGTTATGAAATAAAAACAGGCAACGAAAAATAAAGTTCGATGGCATACGAAGGGGCGAGGAAAGAAGCACGATCTTTGCTAAGGTACATGAAGAGCACTGCTAACCAAAAACGATGACGCGGTTTAACACGTCGGCTGAAGCTCAAGATCTCTTCCTGCAAGACTTGACCATTTTAACGAGGAGCCAACAAGGAAAACCCGTCTCGCCGTCTGTAACTCTTGATGACTTACTTTCGCTCCGTACCAAAAAAAGAAAAATTGTCGCAGCAGGCACTAGTGGTGCAAGGCTGGAGAAACGGCAGAGCTGGTGGCTCCTCTCTCTCCGTCGGACACCCGGCTGTTGCACCTCGCATTTATTTGCGAACTTTCCGCTGAAAGTTATCCGTGACTGGCAGGCCCGGATCGTTTTTTTCCGCAGCCTTTCACATCTCTCCCAAAGTGGACCACGTTTACACGCGCTAGAACCCGCGGCAACCGGCTTCGTGAACTCGGCGTCTGTGCGCCCCACTTCAGGCGCGAACGCACGTGAACTGGAGAGTAGAAGAGCACGCGAGAGATCACGCCACGAACGCTGGGCAGAGTGTTCTCGAAGGTCGAGCTGGCCGACGCCGGGTGCTCCTCACGAGGCGCATGCTCACGTGCGCTCTGTTTTTTTCTTGGTATTTTTTTCTTTGGGTTATGCTGGACGGCGGAACTGAAAGCTTAAATGACTCTGCTGTTAAAATATTAATGAATTGCGCTATGTCCTCATACTTCACGGTCAGCTTTGGGATGAAAAATGTCTTCTCAGTAATGCATGTGTGTGAAGTAGTGAAGCCGATTTTCAGGGGCCTCGGTGTAACGCGTTTTGTAGCGGTAAATGGGGCCTTAGGGAAGTGCCTAATGAAAGCGTTTGTGCTCATACTTTGACAACAGACTCCTTATAGTGTCCTACAAAAGATGCGTTCTCAACAATGCGGTTGTGTAGAGTAGTGAAGCCAAGTTTGAAGCGACTGCTGCGGCTATAGCGCTTTATAGGAATCCATGATTTCTAAAAACCCCAAGGCTTTCCTTCTTTGGTTCTAGACATTTCATATGGCCCCTGAAGGAAAACATCCTTCCAGAAATGCATGTGCGTATAATAGTGAAGTCCACATTAAAGGGGATCATGGCATAACACAGTCGCTTAGGCGTACATCCGACAATTCCCACTCTACAGGGAGCTTCTGGATTTTTCGTACTTACCGCTTTATTATTTGCTTTATTGTTTTCTGTATGTCCCCTTCTTGTTTTACGTGCGCAAGAGACACTGGGCAATTTTTTGCGCTCAGTGAAGAGCTTAAGACTCACTCAAGCCTAGCGGGGTTGAATAAGTGCACCGAATTTCACTTGGGCTATATACCGTGTTTACTCGCATAATGATCGCACTCGCGTAATGATCGCGCCCCTAAGTATGTCGTCCAAGTTCGATTTTTTTTTCTATTTCCCGCGCAGTGAACGCACCCTGAACTAGCCTCAGCAATATGTCGTATGTGTGCAAAGTACAGCTGATGATGGTCGAGCGTACCTCTGTTTCCTTCCCTTTAGAAGGGGACATGGATACGTTATTGCGGCAAACTTGCCGATATTACCAATACGCAGTCTCTAGAGTGCCGTCCGATGGCACTCTAGCTGATCGCTGCAGGCATGGCTAGAGTGCCGTCCGACGACATTCGAATATTAAAGATTAGGCTAGTACCGGCCAAAGCGTCTGTTGTTGTAGTGTACGGGATCCGCCTTAGCTTCTCGATCCCAAGCACGGTGGTTCGAGACCGGCTGTTCGCCTCGGTTTTTTTTTTTAAATATCTAAATTGAACTATAACTTTTATGGTTTAGGTTAGTTTTGGTGTTTTAAGATTTATTTGTGTGCGTTAGGTCATGTTATGTTATGTAGGTTAGGTTGCCTAGATTTATGTTATCTAGAGCGATGTAGTACCAGACGCGGCAATTTTGTTACACAACGCCGGTGGACGTCGATATAGTGCAGTGCTTATAATACCGTCGGACGGCACTCCAGTCATGGTCTTACCGATATCGGCGAGCATGCGTTCAATATTAATGAGGAAGAAACGCGCTAAATGCAGATAATGCACTCACAAGCCAAAGAAAAAAACGCGCTCAGGTTGGTGAGTCGGCCGCCATTTCTGTTTTGATGTCCCGCACCGCAGCAGTGGCAGCCACGTATTGGTCCAACTGTTGTCACCTCGCAGCAAACTCGTACCGGCGCGTTCGGTAATTCGTGAAAACACGGCATTTTGTGTCAATTTGCAAAGCGGCTGGCGGCGGTTTGCTGAGTCTTTATTCTCTTTCTGTTTATTATCTGTATTATATTCATGAGAACTATCGTAAAAATGTTTACCCACGACTTGCTTGCGTTTTCTGTGCTCGAAAATGTTTTGCAAAAAATTTACCCCGCGTAATGGACGCACCCCTAAATTTACATCAAATTTTTCGAAAAAAAGTGCGATCATTACGTGAGTAAATGCGGTAGATACGCATGTGTCCTTGTTTCACACATTGAGGCGGAAGCCGGAGCGGCACTCTTCTGAATAAATAGTACGTTTGTTTGTTTCGGGAGGTATTCGGTGCGAAAGCATCCGTGTGTTCGAGCGGAAGCGGAAGGAGTACGCGATGGGGGACACAGCGCAGACTGTTCGCTTCGAGCAGTGTTCGCGCACGCGTAGTATGAAAGTCCCCCGGGGTTTCTGACGTCGATATCTCTTTGCACAACCTTCTTCGCTCACTGGCTCGAGCCCTTTGAAATACAGCGCCAGGCGCCGGGTGCTTTGTTCTCGGAGTTCACTGCGTCGCTTGTTTACCGGAAGGACTGTATGTCGTGAAAGTACAGGAATAAAGTTGACTCTCAGAAAGTTTGTCCAGCAGGCTGAGAACGGGAGAAACGCTTGGCTGTACGTTATTTGACAATTAGGGGGCATAATTTCAGTTCAACTGCGAAGTGCATGCACAAATATATATATATATATATATATATATATATATATATATATATATATATATATAGTATAGGTAAAGAGTCGGATACACAGCAAGAACAATCACAAACAATGTTTACTTACGTAGCGGCAACGGGACTTGCCTTCACCAGAGTAAAGTTACATGATTTTGTAACTTTACTTTAAAATCATGTAACTTTACTCTGATGAAGGCAAGTCCCGTTGCCGCTACGTAAGTAAACATCGTTTGTTATTGTTCTTGCTGTGTATCCGACTCTTTACCTATACTATTTCTGCGCGCTATATATATATATATATATATATATATATATATATATATATATATATATATATATATATATATATATATATATATATATATATATATATATATATATATATATATCAGTGTGTCGAACCGGAAAAAATGCCGGTTCGCGAACCGATTTCGTGCGTTGAGCTATAAGCGAAGTGAGCAAAATGTTAACTAGTTCAGAGCGACCATAAACACAAAACCCAAACACAAAAACTGAAATACTACTTTTCTACAATAACAGTGGTGCCTTTTCAAAGACACGCTTTATATGATCGGGCCACACAAGGTAAAACAAATGAAATAATGGCGATTCATCAGCACTTTTCTCGACCAGCCCTTACGTCGTCCTTACTATAGTTTGGGGTATTTTCAAGAAAGATTGGTCAAGCGTCTCTGCTCGGCATTTTTTTTATTTTGTACGAGAAATTTATATATAGCTCCTTGACGCAACGTATATGACATGTGAAGTTAGGCTGGCAGGAAAAAAAATGGCCGCGTATCTGCTCCATTCGTTGCAAATGCCGTCAAAAGACGATAGTCTTTATCGGCTTTTGCGAAGTAAATGCCTCCCTTCGCTTCCCCGCTCACCTCTCATGTTGTTCCTCTTGCGTCGCGCTCCTCCCAAGGTAAAGACGCGAAATGTTTGCTTAAATCATTTTAGATTTACCGCGTTCCACTGCTCCAAACCGGGTGTCTCGATGCGAACGCTGCCGTACGGCGAAGACGCGCGTTAATCGAGGCGCCTTACTTCAACGTTTATAGAACCGCGTTGCCTTACTACACGTGCGTTGCAAGCCGAACGTGGAACCTATCTAGTGGAACCTTGCGTAACTGTTGCCGGTTGATTTCTTAAAATGGCGCCAGAAGCTATAGTGGCGCGGGCGACAGCAGGCGACGGCGGAGTGAATTCTTTTTCTGCAGTTGAAGTATTTAATTTCGGAAAAGTCAAGCTTGTTTGATTTTTTTATAAAGGAACACTGCAAATATCACTTCTGTATTGATTTGTTGTCTCATATTTGCGTAATGTCTTGTTCTTCTTCAACAATGTTGACAACCATGAACATTACACCGGACCTAGACGGGTAGATTTAGCTGTGACTATATAAGACTATAGCGCAGGCATTGTTGTGCTTTGGCCGGGTGGTTGAATCGAGTCACAGATCACAGACAGACAGATGGACAGACAGACAGACAGACAGACATACAGACAGACCAAAATTTCTGGGGTTAAGTAGCCCAAGAAAGACTATCGTCTTTAAAAACTTTCCTTTTCTAAGAAAATCCCAAAGCTGATTTGTGTCGCATGCACGTTTGACGGATCGCTCAAAATTCGAAACTTTTCCTGTGTAGGTAAAACACAAACAATTGGCGCTATTACCGCAGGCCTTTTTGTCTTGAGACCGTGCATACTTTCAAACGAGGTAACTTAATTATTTAGCATTGATTTCAAAAAAAGCAACCGTTTAGAATTAAAATAACAAGCATAGCTCGTCTTCAAAAATTGCCAAAATGTTAGGTACCATTTTTCTGCATCTTGAAAAGTCAGGAAGTTCAATTCTTTAGTATTCACCCATAATTTTGTGTGTACAATAAATGGCTTATTTGAGAAAGGCTCTGAATTGCATGTAAATGAGAAATTTTGCTCTAATTTTGAAACAAATAAAAAAACGCCATCTTGGATTTTTTTTTCAACATTCCCAAATCGGCATTGTTGTTCTTTATTATATTCCTCAGAAATATGTCGCAGCAAATCTGTAATTTTGTAGCTACACAACACGAGATACGATCTTGTTGGGTGTCGTACGTTCGTAACGTACGTTCGTAACGTACTCACGTTAACGGAAAATGGCAAATGGCTGGTCCAAACTTGTCTGCTCTGCGCGTCCTGATCAGCTAATGATTTCACGAGGCACCATGGCAATCGCTACCATCGCAGTGATGGAAAGTTTAGAGTTTAGTTAAGTGAATGGTTGGACAAAGGAGGGACGTCTAGAGAGCAATATACTAGTTGCTTTTGCGCTTGTTCGATGGCTGAAGGCAGCGAAAAAGATCACAAAATATTCCTCTTAAGCCTCTACGCGGAATAATTTAAACCTAAGTAATAGATAACTTAATAGAAGTTGCTGTTGGGCTAGTTGATTCATGTTTTCAAGTAGAAATTTGAGCGCAAAAATTCGACAAAGACACAGAAAGACCAGACGGGACTAGCGCTCACTTACAACTGTGTTTATTTTGCCGAAAGCATCGAGGTATAAGAGTCGACGGAGCCCATTATCACGTTTTTAAAAGATCCAAAAACGCTTGCTTTTTGCCACGCATACCGACATACCGACGTGTCGCTAACACACTTGTCACCCATTTTCCTGATATGATAAGCCTCCATTAATTCTCGCGCTGTCTTATCACGGCTTCTGCCTACAATCTTAATCTCCTGAAATAATGGGGTGCATTTGCTGTCACTATACTCATTACAGTGGGTAGGTAAGTGTGCCCCCTTGGCGTTTGTTAGTGAAAGATAGAGTTTTTCTTTAATAATATAGTTTTTCTTTAATTCTTTAATAAGTAATAGAGTTTTTCTTTTTGTTTTCCCGCGCGAGCACACTTGTAAAAATGGCCGCGTATCTTCTCCTTTCATTTCAAATGTGGCCAAAGACGATAGTCGGCTGGCGCCCCTGCCAAGTAAAGGTCTTCCTTCTCTTTCCCGCTCACCTCTCATGCTGTTCCTCTCCCGTCTCGTTCCTCCCAAGATACACCTTGAGGTTTGCTCAAGTCAATTTAAATTTACCGCATTCCGCTGCTCCAAGTCGGGTGTCTCGATGCCAGCGCTGCCGTACGGAGGAGATGCGCGTGAGGTGAGGCACCCTACTACAACGTTTAAGAACCATGTTGCCCTGCTGCACGTGCGTTGCAAGCGGAACGTGGATACCATCTAGTGGAACCTTTCGTTGCTGTTGCTGTTTGATTTATTAAAGGACGCCAGGAAGTAGCACTGGCAACAGCAGGCGGCCGTTTTCTGCCGTTGATGTGGTATTTAATTTGCTATTGCAAAAACCAAGCATCCATAATTTCTTTAATAAAGGAACTCTGCAAATGTCATTTATTTATTGATTTGCTGCCTTAGATTTGCGTAATGTCTTGTTCTTGGTCAACAATGTTGACAAGTATGAACACTAACACCGAACCTAGACGTTTAGATTTGGCTGTGAGTATATAAGAATATTGCGCAGCTTTAGTTTCTTTTTGGCCGGGTGGCTGAATCGAGTCACAGAGGGACAGACAGACAGACCAAAATTTCTGTAGCCCAAGAAAGACTATCGGCTTTAAAAATGTTGCACCTTTGACGCCCCGAAGCTAAGCCTGTGCCATGAGACGCACCGTATATTTCAGGGCGACAGAAAAATTTTGAGCACCTGGGAGTCTTTAACCAGCGTCGAAATTTCAACATACAGACGTTTTTAGTTTTCGTCTACGTCACAAAAGCAGCGGCAGGGAGCGTCTATCGAACGTGCATGCTCGCCAGTGTCTCAGTCACTGAATCACTCCTTAACACTCGTCAACTATTTGCACTTTTCATGCGTGGGAACTCTAGAAGCAAATTACGAAATGCAACAAGGAGGAACGTCTATGTGCGATGCAACAATCTTGCAGCCTGACTGCTCCTATACAGACGCAGCGAAGGATGGGTAAAGTCGATGTGTCAAATCGCCTGCAGGACACCGAAAGTGTGTCTTGCTCAGCCTAGCACTGTGCACGCGCGACCAGAAGCGGCATACCATTGCAACAATGCCGGACAATCACTTCCCCATGTTGCGACTACGTAGAGAGCCTGATAGTGTTGTGGCTACTCCGAATGGGAAAAGTGCGTGAGAGGGTACGAAGTTGATCTCAAAGAGAAAAGCCCTCAATGAAATTGACCGCGTATTATCAACTACGAATGGTCGAACCGTTTCGCTGTGAACCGGTAACCATTATTTATTTTTTTCGATTCAGCTCCGGATCGTGTTCAGCGAGCTCAAAAAAATAATGGTTCGGGTTCGGGTTCAGTTCCGGCAAAAGTACCGGTTCGGTTCAGGTTTTAAATTAGGTGCGGTACCAGTTCGACACCCAAACCCATATATCATCATCATTATCATATGCCTTGTTGTGTCCACTGCAGGACGAAAGCCTCTCTCAGACCCAACCCACACCTTTCGATTGGATCTCGAATGCCTTACCAATTCGGCTAATTGGGCGGCTGTGCACTCCTTCACTTTCTGGGGTATTTGTATTTACTACAACTGTATCTGACGCCTGAGGGTGGTAGCCAGCGTCACTCAGACTGGAATAAACGCGAGTCGTCTGTGAATACCAAAATAGAAACGGAGAAAAATTTGACAGCTAAAATAAAGATTTGCTTTGCAAGACAAACCTACATTCGCAATGCAGAGCGCACAACTTCGGCTCTACAAAAGAACTGCGCACCGAAGATCAGGGGAAGGCTTACAGAGTCGAAGAGCCTTTCCGTATGGTCTCTATATTTATGAACGGCCCTTTTACTTTACTTTAAAACGAGCGAACGCGCCTCGATCACTTGGGAAGCGTTCGTAGTAGGGTGTGGCAGGCGCCGCGCACCCAGCGGGAGCCACGTAGCCCGGTGGAATGGGCGTCGAAAGGATAAGATGGAATGCGGGCGAAAAAACGCGCGTTCCTTAGAAAGATCACGCGACGCGGTGAGCGAAGAGTTCGCACTCCCTGTTCGAACGATCGCTGTCGGTGTCGCAGCGGCTGCAATTCCTGCTGCCGATACTGGCTGGCGTTGTTGCTATGGCTGTCAAGGCGGCGGCGTCTTTTTGTTGCCGAAAGGGGAGCGACAGTCCCGGGGCTACATCCGATTGTTGTCTGTTTGGAAAAGGCAGTAGCATGCGCGAGACGCCCCTATAAAGATGAGATTTCACGCGCTCAATCTTTCGCGCAGCTTTTCTTTCGCTTGCGTTCGTTTTGGCGTGTTCTCTTTGTGTGAAGTTCTTCTATAACGCTGAGCTGTCTAAGTCGGTAGTATTTGTCAAAACTTTCCACTCGATTTCGTGGGCTGTGTGCTCGGCGCTCGCAGTTCTTGTCCCGGAGATCCGCCCTATCGCAGGTTCCATTTTCTCTCTGGGTCTGGAAGGCTTCACTTTGGCATAGGTCTGCGGGGGATAGAGAACCGAAATTGCTCATAGGTGATGCTGGTGTGTTTTTATTTTTTTCTCGCGGCCTTTCAGCGCTCCTAGATCTAACAAAACATCCGTTCTTTTTTTGTATGTCCAGTGAATATCGCTGATGTACACCCGCCTGGTGTCTTGCTGGAGCTGTAATAACCTTGGAGGACTTATACTAGCTTGCACTTACCGTGATTGCGCATTTTTATTTCGTATATGACAGTAAAATAAAATATCACTAAGCCACATAAAAAACAATTCTAGTTCCTGAACTCTCAACCTTATGGTCGTTGTGAGTCTTACGTGTAGCTCAGCCGGAAATCCTACAGCGGATTCCGGTTATCAGCAACAAAATCTCTGCGGGAGGAATGAGCGTCTTGCGTCATTGTAAACAATGTTTTCACCAGAATGTCCTCCGCCGCGGTGGCTCAGACCCTGAGTCGTTGTCTGCCGAGCACTAGGACACGGGTACATGTGATCCGAACCACGGCAACCGTTTTTCTGGTGGAGGTAAAAAAATGGAGACTCGAGCCTGCTAAGATTTCTGCGAAGGCAGAAGATCCGCAAGTGCTCCAAGTGAATCCGAAGTCGTTCACTACGGCCCGAATCATAACCCAGGTGGAGCTTCGGCACGTAGAACGTTCTTTTAGATGTAGAATGTTATTTTTGAGTAAATCGACTAAGTAGTTTGCAGACTAGGAAAATTTAGAAGGTACGGCGCGCCCTTTGTGGCGGGAGTAATAAGACCAACCGGTACAGTAGTAGAACGCTTTCCATGCATCACATACGTACACGAGCCTTTGCCGGTTTTTGCTTTTCAGATTCGCATCTACAACGACCTGCAGATTCGAACCTGCTACATCATGCTCGGCAGTTGAGTGCTTTAGCATTGCGCGTCCTGAGCTGGCAATTCTTTTAAGTGCGAATGCACTTCTTAAGCGAGCCTGAAGCGTTCGCCGCCGTCCGCATAGCAACAGCTGCGGGTGCGCGCGCTCCTCGTCTTCCTTGGCAACGGGGGAGATGGGCGCGCGCTGCCTGGCCGCTGACATGGCACATACCCACGTGGGGGATTGGCCAGGAATCTCCTCGTCTTCCTTGGCAACGGGGGGAGATGGGCGCGCGCTGCCTGGCCGCTGACATGGATTGGCCAGGAATCGGGCGTGAGAAGGGCTAATGCACCCGCTTAAAGGAGTACTGACACGAAATTTAAAAGCTTAGATCCGCTCTAGCAATCAAGTACAACGACAACACAAATAGGTGTCTGTGAATAAATGCATCTTTCTTTCTTTGTAGTTGTGTGTGTGTGTGATCTCTCTTTCGCGAACATTACCGAACCGCGCAAATTCAACTCGTGCATTCGCACTTTCACATTCTTCCCCTCGGGGAAATGCGGGGAATTTTTTTTGTTCTTTTTTTTGTCCACGCCTTTTTGAGTGCAGTGGGATGCATATCATGAAAAAGCCAGCTGTATACAGAAATTGTGAGCCCTGCAGGGACTAGCCAGAAGCTGTACATTTGTCTGCATATATTACGAATGCGGCAGTCACGTCCATATTTTTGTCCTCGTTGGTATGTAGTAAACGGCGTTGAGCAAACGTCGTTTAAAGCGTTTTGACACACGGGCAACAGTCCTCTGTAAGGCATTCGTCGGGCGGCTTGCTCTTGGTCATTTAATGCATCTCCTAGCAATGGCGACTAGATAACAACGTCTTTTCGCTATAATCGGCAAGTGGTGGTCACAGTATTCAATTTAAATCCGCTACAACCAATGTCTTCGCTTCTTGGTTACGTTTAAAAATTGTGTGTTGGTGCGATGTATGCTGGCGAACAAATAAAATGTTAGCCTATAGATAATATTTTTGCAGTATTTTATGGAGAGAAAACACGGTGGCGTCCATAGATGTCCCATTGGATGTACCGCAGCATGATAGCGTCATGGGCAACTTGGTTTTATGCCAAAAACTGGGCTGTATGATGGCTTGTAAACGTACCACATCGAAGTCATATACTCTCGCAGGGGACTGGCCAGGTTACAAGGATTTAGCACTCCTTAATGATATAGCTCTCGCAGCGATGACGTAGAGGTAGAACACCCCCCTCGCGTGCAGGAGGACCGTGGTTCAAATCCCGGTGCCGGACAATTCCCACCGGATTAAATAAATAAATAAATAAATAAATAAATAAATAAATAAATAAATAAATAAATAAATAAATAAATAAAATCCGCGTATTGATGGAATTGCACAAAAGGGCTTGGGGTGCGGCCTGACCCCGGCGACCATTGCCGGTAATGCACTCCCTCACCAGAGCAGGATTGGCCACCCTGGCGTAGTAACGGCCACAACCTCCCATGAATACGCCAATTAACCCACGGCCCTCAGTCCCCAGCGGCTGCGAAGCAACTGACCACGGCGGCGGTCAGACCTGTGACGCAGCAGAGGGTGCTAAGAATCCCTGGATCCGGACAGGCCGCCAACAGAATCTGAACCTGGCAACGTTTAACGCGCGAACCTTATCTAGCGAAGCAAGTCTCGAGGTGTTGTTCGAGGAATTAGAGGGCATTAAATGGGATGTAATAGGGCTTAGCGAGGTTAGGAGGGCAGGTGAAGCCTTTACGGTGCTGAAAAATGGACACGTCCTATGTTGCCGTGGTGTAGAGGACAGAAGAGAACTGGGAGTGGGATAGCTGGCAACATAGACGAATACTATAGCATTAACGAAAGGGCAGCAGGTCTTGTAATTAGGCTCAATAAGAGGTACAAGCTCAAGGTGGTGCAGGGTTACGCGCCCACATCCAGCCACGACGACCAAGTAGTGGAACGCTTCTATGAAGATGTGGAATCGGCAATGGCTAACGTAAAAACACAGTATACCGTAGTTATGGGGGACTTCAATGCTAAAGTAGGCAAGAATCAGGCTGGAGACAAGGCAGTTGGGAACTATGGTCTGGGCTGTAGAAATAGCAGGGGGGACCTACTAGTTGAGTTTGCAGAACGGAATAACCTACGCATAATGAATACCTTCTTCTGTAAACGGGAGAGTCGGAAGTGGACCTGGAGGAGCCCGAATGGGGAGCACAAAAATGAAATAGACTTCATATTATGCGATAACCCTGGCGTCGTGCAGGATGTGGAAGTGCTCGGAAGGGTAAGGTGTAGTGGCCACCGTATGGTAAGATCTCGAATTAGGCTAGATTTGAGGAGGGACCGCAACAAGCTAGTACGAAAGAAGCCGATAAATGAGCTAACAGTAAGACGTGAAGTAGAAGAATTCAGGATCGCGCTGCAGAACCGATATTCCGCTCTTAACGAGGAAGCCGAGCTTACGACACAGGAAGCCAGCGACAACCTTACACGCATTATCACGGAGTGTGCAGTAGAAGTCGGGGGCACTACGGCTAGACAGGATACTGGTAAACTTTCACAGGAGACGAAAGATCTAATCAGAAAACGGCAAACCATGACAATCTCTACCGCAGCTGACAGAATAGAACTAGCGGAGCTCTCGAAGTTAATCAATAAGCGTAAGACAGCTGACATAAGGAAGTATAATATGGAGAGGATCGAATACGCTGTAAAGAACGGAGGTAACCTGAAAGCAGTGAAGAGACGTCTTGGCGTGGGGACAAATCAGATGTATGCACTTAAGGATAAGCAAGGCAATGTCATCACAAATAGGGATAAAATAGTCACAGTGGCCGAGGAGTTCTATAGGGATCTGTACAGTAGCCGGGACATCCAGGATAATGCCGAACGGGACAGTAGTTCAGAGGAGATAGACATCCCACCAGTAACGACCGAAGAAGTAAGGAAGGCTTTGAAAGAAATGAAAGGGGGCAAAGCACCTGGTGAGGATCAGATAACAGCAGACCTCTTGAAGGATGGCGGAGAAATTGTACTTGAAAAACTAGCAAACCTGTATACGCAATGCCTAATGACCGCAATGGTACCGGAATCTTGGAAGAACGCGAACATCATCCTAATCCATAAGAAAGGCGACATGAAGGACTTGAAAAATTACAGGCCGATCAGCTTACTGTCACTCGTCTACAAGGTATTTACCAAGGTAATCGCTAACCGAATTTCTGCAACCTTAGATTTCAGTCAACCTAAAGAACAAGCAGGGTTCCGTAAAGGTTATTCAACAATGGACCATATTCACACGATCAATCAGGTGATAGAGAAGTGCGCTGAGTATACTAAACCCCTATATATAGCCTTCATAGATTATGAGAAAGCATTTGAATCGGTCGAAACCCTAGCAGTCATTCAGGCATTACGGAACCAGGGGGTAGATGAGCATTATGTAAGAATACTAGAGGATATCTACAATGGGTCTACAGCTACCATCATCCTCCATAGGGAGAGCAGTAAAATACCTATAAGGAAGGGTGTCAGACAAGGAGACACAATCTCTCCAATGTTATTCACAGCATGTTTACAAGAAGTATTCAGAACGTTGGATTGGGAACAGGTGGGAGTAAGGGTTAATGGAGAATACCTCAGTAACCTCAGATTTGCTGATGACGTTGCCTTGCTAAGTAACTCGGGGGACGAATTGCAAAGCATGCTTTCCGCAGTGGGCGAACAGAGTAGAACCGTGGGCCTGAAAATTAATATGCAGAAAACTAAAGTAATGATCAATAACTTCGGGACAGCACAGCGGTTTGAGATAGGTGGCGAGGCAGTGGAAGTGGTAAGCGAATATATCTACTTAGGCGAAGTTGTGACCCCAGATCCGAACCATGAGGCAGATATAATTATAAGGATCAGAATGGGGTGGGGTGCATATGGCAGACATTCTCAGATAATGAATAGCAGACTACCATTGTCGCTGAAGAAGAAAGTGTATGACAGCTGCATCTTACCGGTACTCACCTACGGGGCAGAAACTTGGAGGCTCACTAAGAGGGTTCAACTTAAATTGAGAACGACTCAGCGTGCAATGGAGCGGAAAATGATAGGTGTAACATTAAGGGACAAGAAGAGAGCGGAGTGGGTCAGGGAACAAACACGTGTTAAGGACATATTAGTAGAAATTAAGAAGAAGAAATGGACGTGGGCAGGGCATGTAATGCGAAGGCAAGATAACGGCTGGTCATTAAGGGTAACAGAGTGGATCCCTAGAGAAGGCAAGCGATGCAGGGGGCGGCAGAAAGTTAGATGGGCAGATGAGATCAAGAAGTTTGCGGGGATAAATTGGTCACAGTTGGCACGGGACCGAGGTAATTGGAGAACAATGGGAGAGGCCTTTGCCCTGCAGTGGGCGTAGATAGGCTGGTGGTGATGTTGATGATGATGAATGATATAGCAAAGACACGGCCATGTTTGTTTTAAAACTTGACCAATGACATTGACACATTCATTTCCAGATGACGGGACTGTATTTTCGTGGTACTGAGGCTCTTCTATTACCTGGCAAGTGCGTATCCAACGAAAGGCTAGAGAGCGTAAAATCTCTATTCCTGGGCGCTCACTCAACTGCGTTTCTTGCACTACATGAAAGTACTGCATGGATAAAACGGTTCGGGCGTGGGTTAATTGCCTTAACTAAAGCGTTCACTCGCTCTCCCAAAGATCGAGGGGGCCCGGCCCTTAAGTAAGCCGGTTAATGCACGGGCCGTCACGTCATAACCAGTTGCTCCTAACGTTTGGGTGAACACGGAAGCAGAGGTTAAGAAACCAAACAAGAACGAAAGGCAGTTGCGAACAGAAAGAGAAGTCTACATCCACTCATGCCACTGTGTACGCTGTTCCCGCTTTGTCGGCCTCTGCAGATTCGCCGGTCAAGCGTGACGAGCTCTGCCTCCTCCTTCCCGATCCCCGCTGCTTCATTAACAGGCCCGTGGGGAGGCTCCCTTTGTCTCAAGTCACGAAAATTTCCATTGTTCGACGCGAGGGTCCGGGCAACAGCTGCTTGCGTGAGCGGCCTCCGCGAGTGCGGCCCTTGTCGACGTCGACCCGAGTGAACAAAATTTTTCACTCGGCCCATTTGGGCTTAAATTAATGATTCATGCTTTCCGTTGCTCTCTTGTGCTCGCAGTCCCCTCTCCATCGGTCTCATTATTGTGCGACGACGCGTCGGTTTCCCGGGTTTCCTTATTATTTCCCCAAAGTTTGCTTTTAGTGATCTGCTTCGAAGACAAAATGGTGCAGCGGTCCCTGGCATGTGTCGATCAGCTAGTGTAAAGCTGATAAAGATCAAAATAATTCTAAGAATCTCAGCTGCCTTCCCTTTTTTCTCCGCGTTGAATTGTGGCAAACGCGCTTGGGGCGTGCATTGAGTCCGAACAATGTGAACCTACATAACCGACCACGTGTTGGCGCATCTTTCACTTTTGTTTTCGTCATAGGTCACAATGTATATGTGTCCATTCGTGTATGAGGTTGTACTACGAAGGATCCGGCTGGGGGTGGCTTTTACTCCTGCACGCACTAGTGGATGCAAATGGGACTACCAAAGGCACGTCAAATGTCCAACCTGTTCTGATGAAACGGTTCCGGCAGACCTTCCAAGCTCTGATGGACATGGCCTGGAAGTTGGAACTAAGAACATTCGAAGGAAATGTCTGATGGTAGCAGGCCTAAATTTGCGCCAAGACGCCCTGTATTACCATTGGTGGCTCCATGGCTCTGCCTACCGTTCTTTGTTTCACTTTATCCGGTAAGCTAACCTAGTTTCCTGGATATATATCGGACTCGATACTAAGCCTTGAGGCTGCTATATAAACGCAAACACAACAATAACACGTGAATACCGGCACCCGCATCTTCTGGCGATCATCATCGTGACCCTTCGCACCCGTCAGTACGGAGTGCGGTAACGAGCGAGATTCCACTGTTCATAAAGAGAGAGGCGCAGTGGCATTTGTAGACAGCATAATAACACGTCGCTTCTCCTTCTCTTCACTAGTGGAGTTAGGATTCCCCTCCGCACGAGCGACATTTATGTGTCGGGCTTGAGCTCCCTCTCCACGGCACGAACAGGGCTGCGTCCTTTTCTCCTGACGTTGATAAATTGTCAAGCAGTGTTTTGTCTTTGGCATTTTTTACGTATCGCGGTTAGCATACTTGTTCCATTTGATAATAATTGCTGGACAATAAGCATCACTTTTATTTGCGCGCCTTCGCTGATTGAAAGGGGGAGGGGATATTAAGGTCCGAAACATGGGAACAGGGAAATGTTAACTTTTTCGATTCCCGTTTTTCTAAGGTGCTAAAAACCTGTAGGCTTGAAATGAAAGAAATCAGGCTGACATCCACGCTTAGTTTAGAGCAGGCTCCGAAAAGAAAAACAGCTCAAAGGAAGAGGAGGAGGGGAGAAGAAACATCTTTATTGGCTGGCAGCGAAATTTGAATTGATTGCCAAGAAGTGGAGCCCTCAGTCCAAAACCCCATATGTCTTGCGAGCCACAACAGCCCCGTGAACGCGTACTCAACATGCTTCAGTGTTTCGTGCGACGTTTTATTTTTTATTTTTTCGCACGTATAGTATGTTGTACTATATTGCTGGCATCGCTTTATGAAGTCACTCTGATTTCAGGGGTCTTTATTACGCCGGCGTAAGCCAATTTACAGGGGTTTCAAGTGCCTAATGGACTGAATAGGGAAAGATAACCCTTTTGTGGCAGCAAATCCTTAGAATGCACAGCGCGGGCTTGTCATAATGCTGACACCTTGATAATAGCTCCTTTTAGACAGTGGAAACTGACAGAAGTGCTGCTGCTGCCTACAAGTACTGTGCAATCATTTACATGTTGCAGAACCTCTTGCAACCTCCTGCTTCCGGACGACGACGACGAAGTGCTTCTCAGCGGATCGCTGCTCTGTCGGTCTTCTAGTTTTTGCGTTTTTTTTTACGTTTATCTCGCCGGGACACCGCTCCCTGCTAGCGGATATGATGGAAGTGGACCCTGCGGACACTCCGCCAGGTAACCCGCCGTCGGACAGTGCCACGCCAAGGAAACGAATCTGCCTCCCGAGTGAGGCAGGCTCCGAGGACACCGAGCTGTATTCTGTGCCCAGCGATGACAGCACTGACGACGACTTCGAGTTGGTCCTCGGGAAGAAGGCTAAAAGAAGGCTGCGGGCAGCGGCTTCGCGGTCGACTGGAACATCCTCAACGTCGAGCGCATCGACTGTTACTACCCCGGCAAGGCCCCCTGTTCATAGCATCCTGTTCGTGCCGGAGTCCCCGAACGACAACCTCAGGATGCTCAACCGGCAAGCGATTTCTGTCTCCTTGGAAGCGATTCTGCCGGGGAAAATTAAGGAGGTCAGGATCAACACACGAAAGAATATTTTGGCCATAGACGTTGAGCATTCAGCTGCAGTTGAAACGTTGCATCAACTAACCACGTTGCGGGAAATGAAAGTTCGTGCCTATATATCTCCAGGCAAGGGAGATACGGAGGCAAGGGAGATACGGAGGCAAGGGAGATACGGAGGCAAGGGAGATCTCCGTGGGCGTCGTCTATGATGTCGACGTCTCCATTCCAGATGCCGACTTACCCATTCTCATAAAACCGGCCACGGAAGGCGCGACCATCAAGCAGGTCACTCGTCTGGGAAAATCACGCTGCGTTAAGCTTGTGTTTCAAGGTGACTGCATCCCGGCACACGTGAAGGTTGGCCACTTTCGGCACGCAGTTCGACCTTTCGTGCCGAAACCATTACAGTGCCACAAATGCCTGAAGATCGGCCATGTAAGCAGCGTTTGTGGACGCGCCACTGTATGCTCGAAATGTTCCGGATCTCACGATGCCAAAGCTTGCACCCTAGGTGTCCTTAAATGTGCCAACTGCCAAGGCGCACACGATGCCTCTTCAAAGACCTGCCCTCGCCTAAAAGAGGAACAGAAGATTCTGAAGCAGATGGTACAAGACCACTCCTCAAATAAAGACGCATCTGCAAAAGTGCGAAGACGCCGACGGTCGCGACGGCGTAGGTCATCGAGCGCTTTCGTGACAAAGGCCGTCCACGACATCTCACGGGAGGATCCCCCAGCGTCGCAGGCACTGCTTCCGGCCCCGCCCCAGTCGCTACCTCCACCTGCAACGCCACCACCAGCGGAGCCAACAATCTGCTTGGCTACAGCTTCAACTGAGAAAGCCAACAAAACTGGGAAGTCGTCCCCATCGGCGGAGGATTGGCCCAGGCTGCCGTCTCTGTCACCTACGAAGCCCCGACGGGAGGATGCTAAGTCTCACCAGTCTTCGAATGCCTCTTCAAAGAAAGAAGATCTGCAAGTCATTGCAGTGCTCAGGGCGCTCATCAACGCCACTCGCAAGCTTCTTTATACTCTGAAGACGCCAACCGCCTCGTGCGCTATGGAAGTCCTGGACGCCCTGGGTCCACTACTTGCTAGCCTCGAGTGAAAACATGGCCAAGGTGTCTTCATCAGTACGTCAGGAAATACGTGGAGCTTCCATTTTGCAGTGGAATGCCAGAAGCTTAAAACCTCGACTCTGATTTTCGCCAATTGTGCGTACGAATCATTTCCCGGTTATTGTGATATGTGAACCAAACCTACCCACTCCCATTAGACTATCCGGCTATCAAAGCATCGAATGTTCAACCTGTGGGAACCGCAGCAAAGTAGTGGTATTCATCCGCCGAGAACTCACCTATACAGTGCATTTATTACGGCCGCATGACACCAACCAATATGTGTGCCTCACTGTAAAGAACAACAAGCTCTCCTTCACCCTTCTCGGTGCGTACATTTCTCCATCAGCTAATATTGACGTCCAGAGATTCACAGGGGCCGAAGACTCGCATCGTTGGCATCTCAATATGGACTGTGCTTGCTAAATGATGACAGCCCTACGTCTCTCCGTGGCACATCATACGGGAGCTCTCTAGACCTTTCCTTGGCTTCAACTCGTTTGGCTGGCCGTCTACGCTGGTTCACTGATATTGAAACTCACGGCAGCGACCATATTCCCACATACATCAAGATTATGGGATTCTATCAGTCTTTCCCGCCCACTGTAACCGCTTAGATTGACTGGCCTAAATTCCAATCCACGATGGAGGACGCCTGCTGAGATGGGCTTTCAACAAGCCTCGAAGTTGCTATCAGTAATGCAACCCAATCATCCAGGAGATATACCTCGTTATCTGCAAGAGTCACGGATTTTGATATCGAACTCGAACGCCTGCGAGCAATTCGACGGCGCGCCGAGCGACGGTACAGGCGTACAAAATCCGTGCACGACTTAAGGGCTGCCAGACGCACACAGAAGCAAATACAGCGACGCATCGCGCAGGTCCAGGCACACAGGTGGAAATCATTTTGTGAGTCTCTCGACCCTCGGAAGCCTCTGTCCTCTATATGGAGAACAGTGCGTGGACTGGCAATGCCTGTGCAGCAGCGGTGCCCGTTCAAGGCATTGGCACTCCTTGAAAACCGTAGGGAGTTGGAAGTTGCGGAGCATTTCTGCGTGAGGGTTGCTGCAACAACCGATAACGTTGGATCTGCCAGGAACAGCCAAGCTCTTCGTTCCCGTGAAGAACGTATGGATGTTCTCTTTTCAATGGAAGAATTAGAGACAGCCCTGGCATCCTGCAGGCGTCGTTCTTCACCGGGTCATGATGGAGTAACGTACTCCACCTTATGCCACCTAGGCCCTGGAGCTCGACAAGCGCTTCTGGACCTATTTAACCAGACATGGACAGATGGTATCGTACCCCCACAGTGGAAAACAAGCCGTCTCGTTCCATTGCTAAAGCCAGGCAAAACTCCCCTTGATCTGGCATCGTACCGTCCTATTGCCCTGGCAAGCTGCCTTGGCAAAGTCATGGAAGGAATGATCCTCACGCGGCTACAGTGGTTCCTCGAATACCACAATGCATATCCGGAGGCTATGGCCGGTTTTCGACGAGGGCGTTCTGCTATTGACTGTGTGGTAGATTTATTCACGTTTGTACAGCAAGAAAAAAGCCGCAAACGGCTCTCAGCAGCCCTCTTTCTCGACGTCAAGGGGGCCTATGATAACGTGCTTCACGAGTCAGTACTAGACGCCCTTCAGCACCTTGGACTCGGTGGCAGAATTTACAAATGGATACACAGCTTCTTGTCCGAAAGATCATTTTTTGTAATGACAGAAGACGGCCCAACATCGCAGCACATCATCAAACGTGGTGTTCCTCAAGGTGGGGTGCTAAGCCCAACCCTCTTCAACCTAGCGATAATCGGGCTTGTCCACGCTCTACCGAAGACTGTCCGTATATCCATTTACGCCGATGACATCTGCCTCTGGGCTTCGGCTGTTAATCGACCTCAGCTGCGAGCACGGCTTCAAAAAGCGGCCAATGTGACGAGGGCATACCTCCGAAAGCAAGGACTCAGTATTTCTAGTGAAAAGTGCGCGGTCGTTGCGTTTACCCGCAAAACCATGTCCCGATATCCCATAACCATCAATGGAAAGTCGATACCTTACTCCAGAAATCACAAATTTCTTGGCGTGATCATCGACAGGGACCTGTCATGGAGTGCACATGTGTCTTTCTTAAAGAAGAAACTTACCGCCATCGCCACATTTTCAAATTTCTCGCTGGAAAGACGTGGGGCACATCGGTCAGAGGAATGCTGCAACTGTACCAGGCACTCTTCTTGGGAGTTTTGCGCTACAGCTTGCCAGTGATACCCGGTACATGCTCCTCTAACCTTCGGGTGATCCAGCGCATCCAAGCGCAGGCTCTCCGCACGTGTCTTGGTTTGCCGCGATGTGCTTCAACAGTGGGCACATTATACATTGCCCAAGACTATCCTACAGCAACTTATGTGACCACTGAGACGTTACGCCTACACATCAGGCTCCTCACGAGGCTACCATGTCACCACCTTGCGCAGCTTCCTCAGAGTCGACCACGCTCTTCCTTTGCAGCCATTGTCGCAGCGCACAGGGCTGAGGTACCGTCAGACTACACGCTTGCGGTCACACCGTCCTCCCCGTTGTGGTGCCTGGCAACACCGGACATTCGTCTGCATGTTCCGGGCATTGGAAAAAAGGCCGACTTACCACCACTGGCTCTCAGACAGTTTTCAATGCAGTTACTGTACGAACAACACAATGACCGGAAGCATGTATACACAGACGGTACGGTTCTGTGACGTCCTCGAGCTCGGCAGGTGCGGTGGTTATACCATCAGAATCAACCAAGATTCGATTCCGTGTCGCCAATGTGACGAGCTCGACGGCTACTGAACTTGCAGCCATCCGTGAAGCTCTTCAATACATCATGGAAGCTTCTACCCAAAAATGGTCCATTTTTACCGACTCCAAAGGCACCCTGCAAAGCTTCCGAGCAGCCCTGCGCTACGGTCCTTTGCACCAACTAGTGACAGAAATTCGGGAATTATTTCACCAGGCTGTCGACTGTATTTCAGTGGCTGCCAAGTCACTGTGGAATCACCGGCAATGTCTCGGCTGATGCAGCTGCCCGGACAGGCCATGACAGTGAAATGACCATCTTGCTTCCGCTTGCAAGGACTGATGCCGCTAGGCTGCTTCGTCAGTTCGCGCGGAGGACCTCCATTACTCAATGGAATACACCGGACTTTGTGCACCCGCGCCTCCACAACCAGGACCCTCTACTCCAGCGTCGTCTTCCGTGTGGGCTGACTCGATCACAGTCTACTTTATTTTGTAGGCTGTGGTTGGGAGTGGCCTTCACGAAAGCCTACTCCTTCCTCATCGGGATGGCCAATAGTGCCCACTGCGACGCCTGCGAGGTTGAAGAGACAATCGACCATGTGCTTTGTTGTTGCCCCGAGTATTCATCGGAAAGACGCGTTTTGGCAGCCGAGCTCAGAAGATTGGACAATCAACAGTTCAAGCTAGAGACTATTCTAGGGCAAAGACCCCTACAATCGACTTCGCAGAAGGCAACAAAAGCCCTTCTGCGTTTTATGAAGGACACAGGTTTAGCTGAGAGACTCTAGTGCCCACGAAGGGATTAAAGTGTGTGCACGACCCCGCTCCTATCCCCCCTTTTTCGCCTGCCATCTCTTTTATCCCCTGAACACCCCTTCCCCAGTGCCGAGTAGCAATCCGGGCTCTAAGCCTGGATAACCTCTCGGCCTTTCCTTTCGCTTTTCTCCTCCTCCTCCTGCTTCCGAAGCTCACTTCCGCATTGCTAGACCTTCGCATCAGCCTTTTATTTCCAGACGTGCAGTGGTAACAGCTACAAAATTTGCACTTTGAGTGCGTGCACACACAGAGAGCGAATACCTGTAGTAGTGTTTTGCTACGATCGGTTCTAAAACCATCTCTAAGCTTTTCTTATTGCACCAAATTTAATGCTATGCCCACTAATACCCCCAATTGCTAACTAGACTGATCGAAAAGAACAAAGCTTCGTTAGTTCGTTTTTTCCCACCAGAACGTAGGCGGAATAAGTCAACAGCAATGAAGAACCTGTATTTGAAAGCCCTGTCTAGATATCTGATTTGATTTTTTGTAGGGTTTAACGCGCCTACGCAACGCAGGCGATGTGCGCGCCGTAGGGGAGGGCTCCGGATTAATTTTGACCAGCTGGGGATCTTTAACCTGCGCCGAAATCTCGTACACACGGGCGTTTTTACTTTTCACCTCCATCAGAAAAGCGGCCGCCGCGGCCGGGAATCGAACCCGCGTCCTCGTGCACAGCCGCACAACGCTGTCTAAACAACTGATTTCGCGTGGCGTACCCTTGGGCGCAATGTATTTTCGAGTTCACCTTAGGCCTCATAAATTCAAACAGGCCGTTCTAGCGTGCTACGTAATGCATTTAAGAAGGCGCTGCCTTCACACTTAGTAGATGGGAGCTCATTATTGCTTTATGTAGCGGGGAACCGCTTTTCCTTAGCTGTAAATAAGCTCAACACAAGGAGCATATTCCGCGAGACGTCTTATCTGAGTACATTTTTATAGCCTGTCATTTAGAAGGCCGCAAACGAATGATCGTGCGGCGTCACACAGTTCATGCCGGAAGCGCGCAAACTTTATTACCAGTGACATGTCCCACAATATATCAAAAGGGAAGTAGAAAAAAAGTATCATAACTTATGATTGGTGCAAAATGTAGCTCCGCGCCTTCTTATTCAACGTGGTTTGGCCTTCCTTTTGTCTCTTTCTTTCAGCGCTTGGTCCCCCTTCCCTGCAACGTCGCTCAGTGCTGCTCAGCCGTTGGGTGCCACGTGCAATCGCGCTGCTGCGCCGAGAATCTATCTCAATCAGGGTTCCTTTCACTTGGTCGCCCTGTCAAAAGCCATTCACTGATGTCGAGTGGCACGGACGCCGGCGGCGCCGCCCGATTCGACTTTCGGTTCACGCTGCCAAGAAGCAGCCGGGTCCCATTCCGAGTTGCTGCGAGGGGCACCGGCTAGACGTCGCAAGGCCTGCTGGGAGTCCATTCACGAGGGATGCGATCGTGATATCATCATCAATTAGCATTGAAAGGTGACAAGAGCTGCACCAAGTGGTGCTAGGCTAGCGGTTATTTAACGAGAGGGTAAGAGGGGAGGGTGCGTTGAGGAGGCATTTAAAATCTAGGTGGTAGATGGTTTTGTAGCTGTGCCCTTGAAGGAAGCCGGTCTGTCGCTATCGCTATTCGTGGTGCGCTGGTGTTAGCACCCCCGTCACCCCCTTTTTTTCACTGGGACGTCACGGGCTGTTTACCGAAAGACCGTTTATTTGTGGCACCCTTTGGAATTGATGTAACCTCGGTCTGTTTTTCATGGGCATCGGTCGACTGTTTTGCCCTTCGAATTTTTTTTTTCTTCAATGGGTGGTAATGAAAAGCTCTAGAAGGCTATTTTTGGGAATGGAGGTGGCTAAATATATACGAACGGAGCAGTTTCGTGGGTTCCTATGGCTGTGCGTGTTGTGAAACTGCAATATAATTATGCCTCGGGGACTTCGAATTTTGTTTTAGAACTCTACTATAATGTAATCTTAAAGCTACTTGACCCTGTCGGTGTTTTAATCAGTTACCAAAAATCTTGGATTTGCAATTAACAGCAAAGAGACAGAATACAAACAGCAGCAAAAACAGCGACTATCACGACAAGAACATTAACAAAATTAACGAGAACAACAACAAACAACAACGACAAAAAGGGCGACTGTTACAATTTTATGAGGCACAATGAACCAATTTCACGAATATGCTGTAATTGCTTTTACATGGCATGCCCATATTGTAGCCGCATTACCGTCGTTATAACGAACAGCGCTCGCAACTCTCCTTCAGTTCTTGAAACGTATTGGCCTTCGCGACAATTTTTAGAAGCTATAATATCACGGGCAAGACGTGTGGGCGCACGCTTTTATGGTATTTTATTTACTCCAACTTTTCGTTTCCTCGTTTTCTCCACAAGTTTTCTTCCCCAGCGCCGGGTAGCCATCCAGGTGTCGTTCTGTGGTAACCTTTATGTCTTCTCTCTCTCTCTCTCTCTCTCTCTCTCTCTCTCTCTCTCTCTCTCTCTCTCTCTCTCTCTCTCTCTCTCTCTCTCTCTCTCTCTCTCTCTTTCTGGGCGATACGAGCTTAGACTCTGTTTGAAACGTGGGCCAAAGCATACCGCAAGCGCTAATTAGGGCTTCGCTTAGGCAGACACTTTGAACAGAAAAAGGGAAGAAAAGGAATTCCTCCAGCATCTGCCCACAGAACTACAGAACGCGGAACTGTGGTTGGGAAGTACACTTTTCCTCTGCAGTAGCAATACCAATACCAGTAGCCACGCCAATGCCGATAACAGTAACTATCAATAGCGAGAGCGATACCGGTACTTATACTGAAACCAATCAATACCAGAAAAAAGCCTTTGGCAGCCTAATGCTTGAGGTGATATAACCGCGGTCACCCTGCTCACAATGAAATGAAATAAAATAGGAAGCCGAAATTTTCTTCCTTTGTAAATGCAATCTCGCCAGGACTAATTTTCCCCCTACACTGCGTCCCGTTCAGATAGCTTTGCTCTGTAAGCTTGCGAAGTTTCGCAATCACTTTATATAGAGAAGGAAAAACCGCTTGATTGTGGTGAGCCGTGACATGCGCCATTCGCGGGTAACCGAAGCGCTCAAGTCGCGCAGTCTGTGCGAGGTCTCTCCACCTTCTCGGTCGATTTGTCGAGACACGAAGGGAAGAAGACTCTGAAGGTATGCGAGCAAGTGACGTGAGCAAGGTGGTATCGTGAGGGTAAAAGAAGGAGTATTGTTAGCCCGCCGGGCATTGTTCTACAAAGAAGGGTGGAATAAGCCAGAAGGGAATGGAAACGACGAGAGGCTTGTATATCGCAAAGCAGGCAACTGAGGTAAGAAAAAGCTTGCTATATATACTAGACCCCTACCCCTCTTCTAAAGGTACGCACTTTCGCCATGCGAAAGAGTGGACCAGTTCAGAAAAAAAGCAAGTTGGTGGCATTGGGCACACATGAGGCGGGACTTGATGCTCTCGTGTCGGGGAAGCCACGTCAGCTCCGAAAACCACGACAAAACTTTTAGTTCGGTCCCTCGCTTTCTGCCTCTCCCTAGCCCTTTCTCGCGCGGAGAAAGGAGCCGCAGGAAGTTTGCGCCCGGAGCGGAAGGCCCCGGATCGATTTTTGCTCGTCTCCTTTGAACATTGAATCGGCGGGAGGGGCGCGCGCTTAATACCCGGGGCCTGGCCAGAGCCACAGGCAAAGCGGCACGAGTCAGGGGAGCCTCCGCCGAGGGGGAGTGGGAGGACCTACCGCTCGATAACCTCGGACACGGCTTTGGTTTTGAAGGCCGCCGGCGTGGTGCTCCCATTTGCGCGGCGGGCCGACGTTCTCCCGCTCTTCTCCCCCCCGTGTTCTGCGGGTGAGCCCGGAGGAAGGGGCACGACATCGCCGCGCGAGATTAATCGCCGCCTCCCTGGCACCCGCGTGGACGCTGCGGCCGGGTACTGGTCGCTTCCCCGTGCCTGGTGCGGTGATGCGCCCGTGGTTCAATGAGGTCCGGCGTGCCTACTGTTGGTGCCTCCAAGTCCTAGAAATTGGCTGTTTTTTTGTTTTTTTATGTCCGATGCGTTGCTCTTTTTCGTTGCCCTCCCCAGCTTTCTCAATTCTGGGCGGGAAATTTCATATACTATTGCCTATTGGTTCCCAGGCATGAAGCAGTCGTAAAACCTTGTATTGAAACGGGAGACCAGTGGTCTAAATAGGGAATGGAAGAGAAAGAGAGAGGAGGGTGAAAGCATTGACGGCAATACTCCCCTTCTTGCCATGACCATTTTGCAAAATCCAGAATTCGTGATGGACTTTTGCAATGAATTTGGCCGGGTGTGCAACGGTTTAATGTCGAAGCGGGAATGTTCGATGAGCCCAAAATGAAGATACTTGACGAGTGCTACGCCCGTCCCGATTTGTTCTTTTGCGCTTGTCCAATGCCTGCACTTTGCCGTTAGCGCTTTTTGATCATAAACCACCGGTGTACCCAATAATAAGTTGAATGTAATGACAAGTGACAGTCTACCGCGAAACTTCCCGCCATAATCATACTGGCTCTTACTTTGCGGGGATGCCAGAAATTGTAATTTTAACTTATGGTTCCCCGCTTAAGACCAAGGTCAGGGGCAAAGGAAAAAAATAAAGTGAGCAAAAAACATGACGGGCTTAAAACAGCTAGTGGATGAACCCTCACAGCTTTGATCGCCGTGCATGGTGCAGTTGCCGGAGCTTATGCGCAATTGGAGGAGGCGAATATGGCACGCTAACTAACGGCAGTCGAGACAAAAAAAGTGGGCATGGAGAACACTCATGTCCCATTTGTGATGTATTTTTCGACCACACTGTACTGGCACCATGTCCTTAAATGAGCAGCTTATGCCCGCCGAAGTCTCAAAGAGCTTCACATTAATGGGATAGGGAAAAATGGTGGTCACGCATCATCTTGCCGGGGCCCTCCGTCCGGCTGCTACACTGTTGCTACGAAGGTGTGGCCAGGATGTGAGTTTTCGGATGATAACCACGAAACCTTGACTGCGCTAAAAAAATTTTGCCGGAGACTAAAATGGCCAGCATTATCCAAGGAATCCCGGGCTAAAGACGCCTCCCACAGGTAGGGTGCCCTAACACCAGCACCTCGACTCAAACTAATGAAGTTGATTCATAATCGTCATCATTCAAGTGAGACGTTCGAATCATAGCTAAGGTTTTCTTACATTCTGGAAGAAGACACGGGTGGGTTACAGTGTGGTTGAGAAGAAAAAAAACAGCATGCAGGGTCTAGGGCCCAATCCTTCACATATCACCGGCAGGCCTCTGAATAAAAGGAAAGTTTACTTGGAAGGGGAACCGACCCACGGACTCAATCCTACTGAGCACGACGGCTTGAGAAAGCACCAGCTGCCGCTAAGTTGTCAGGCTAATAGATCAGGACTTGTTCCAATTGGTATACGTATGAAAAAAATTACGGTGAAACGTGGAGTTGCAAACAACCTTTTCTCGACGGGACGAGATTAGCCTCTCTGGCGTAGTATATATCCGACTGAATCCTCCCACATCGGAGGAGGCCTTCGTCATGAAGTGGACGTAAATAAGCTTATGATGTTGATGATGATGATTATGATGGTAATAATGGTGATGATGATGATGACGACGACGATGAAGCTTGCTTGCTAGTCGACAATGCTGAAGGAGGATGTAAAGGGGTAAAATCCTCACAATCCAGTAACCGCCCGGTCCAAACAAAACGAAGGGTTGCGAGTTGCGGCCCCGCCCTCTCGCTTTGTGGCTTTAATTCTCCAGGAGTAAAGGAAACTGGAAAATAAGTAGCTCTACGACGCTGGTGCCAAGCCAGAGGCCAGTGCCATTGCGAACGCGCACATCTATTGCCGTCGATTACTGGAAGCCTCACAGGGACCAGTTCCCCAGTCTGTTATGACTCTCTAATGCTAAATCAGAATGCATTATGCCGAAACCCCAGGAGCCGGATGCGTCCAGGAGGACCGAAATCCCTTTTTGGCGAACCCTACACTTCCTCATTGGTAGTGGAATATAACTTCCGGTATCACCGAATCGTTCCGTTGTCCTGATAATTTATGCTTTCCTGTTAACTTCCGTTTCCGCTGGCCCTTCCAGGGAAGCCAGCTACCTCCCAATTGCACCTCTGAGTTTGCTTTGGGCCGAACACGCTACATCATCAAAGACCGCGCCAGCACATTATGCTCGAGATGCCCGAAAGCGGGCTTCTTTATACAACCTCATGATTCCCGTGTGGGCTACATGTGCTCAGAACTGTGCGCAGGCAAAAAGATTAAAAAAAAAATGGCTTCGGCTGAGCTCAGCTTACCCTGGACATGCAAAGCGAAAGCTTGGCTTAGCCTTGTTACGTCTTGGTTTCCCTTGGTTAACCTTTAATTTAGCTGCAATTATTATACTATTCGTCCAAAGCTTTCCCTTGTCTAGGGTTGGGGTCCCGCTTCCGGCGTTTTCCGAGTCGAACGGCTCTCCGGGCGATATCCGCGGGGTGGCCAGACGCCGCTTGCCGAGGACTGCTAAAAGCCTCCAGCTCCCGCGCAACGCTCAAAGACGGCCCGGCCTCGCTCCCATTCATGGCCAGGCTCGCATGCATGCGGTGAGTCACGTGGTTAGGCGCGAACCAGCTACGGGTAGCGCATGTGCCAAGCCGGCAGCGGTGGCGTAGCGGCGAACGCGGAAGTCAAATCCTCTACGACGCCGAAACCGCTCGACCATACGAGATAACTCTTGCTTTCAAAAAGCAATGGGGGATTCATTAGCGGATCCTTAAGAATGCGCGACCATCTCATCATCTCTCTCACGGACTCGAGGCTCGCCCCCCCCCGCCCCCCTCCGTGCCGTTCGTGCTTTGCGTTCTAACCCCGATCCTCTCAGTGGTCACGTTCGCTCTTTTTAGCAGCGGCATTGGCTGCCTGTCACCCCATTTGTTGCTTTTGTCGCCGCCATCCCCAATAAAGCCCCTTTTGCCGCCTACCTGGCCCTGCACTTGCGCGCAACACATTTTAAAACTCGTGCAAGTGGTGGTGCCGGTGGACGTCGAGACGCTGTGTGATTCGTAACAAGGACGCGTCTGCAACCGCTTCGACTTGACTTTTACCTTGAACGAGTCAGCAGCAATATGAATGCAGCGCCATCGCAACCAACCCCGCCGCCAGCTTGGTGATGTCCCACCCTCCATGCGCCTAATTCGCTCTCTGCTCGTTCGTTCTGTCTCCAAAAATAAACGGCGCATATTTTCGTCGACATGCCCTACATGCCCTATAGATTGTTCAGGCAATACTAACTGCAGCTAGACCATGCGTCCGGTATTATTTGCACACCCCTTCCTAGTCCCGCAACGGAAGTGGGCTACAAAATGGCCAGCTGACTTGAACTGTATTCGCTAATGTTTAGACAGTGGCATCAACTACCCTGGTGTTGTCAGTGAGAGCTGACATTACATTTGCCAGTGGTCATAGCCAAATGTGAAACTGACAACATACTATGGCAACAAATGCAGATGCGGCGGCGTCTCCTAAAGTGTTCAGTCTATGGGAATTTTTTATGCCGGTTATGCGCAGAAACTGATCCAAATATTTAAGGGTGGGGTTAAAAGTAATACGTTAGGCACAATTTGACAAAAATATTTCTTATAGGCCGTTTCTTTAGTGTAGACAGGTTGTTCGTGGATTCAAGGAAACGCACCACGGACTGCACAGAAAACCGGCAGACACTCATCGTTCAATTTGACGGTACATTCGAATATGAGTTTCGCAATGCGCCGTGCATAATTATAAACTGCATAACAGTGCATAATTATAATCATTAACTGCCCACGGCAGAATAAAGGTACTGTGAATGCATGTTTAGTGTTATTTTTTTTGTTATCAGTTTTCCCCTGCACTTTCAGAAAGAAACAAATCTCAGCTTCATATCCAAAGCCCTTGTTTCGAGCGAGCAAACAACGATTGATCGCATTACTATACCATCGTTAATCATTTATCACGCGAAGGAATCTTCTGGAAGCCCCGTTAATCGCCTTTACAAGGCTTTCCAGAGTTGATCCGTCATCGCTTGTTGCTCTGTCGTATTATGTGTGCCTGGGGGTTACTTCACTGGTGCTATTTATTTTTCTCTGCTAAGCAATCGCGGAGGAGCCAAAGCCCCGGATTCAAGTCCCCAGCGTGAAATCTCCGCCGGCAGGGGACGGCGTGGACGCGATTCGAGTGCTGCTGGCACTCGGCAAATGCAGCGACAAGGGGCGCAACCGGTCAACAAATGAACGACGCGTGTTGCCGTTTATCTTGATTGAGGCGACGCGCATAATCCATACTAACGAGTGGCCTCCTCCGCCGAGTACACTCTAGAGGCGGCCGGGTGTCTGGGTCCCGAAGCAGCACCAAGAAATAGGCGGCCCCCGTCTCTCATACAGCATATACAACGTTCCACCACGTTCCGCCTTTCATCCCGGGGACACTTACGACACTGCGGCCAATTGCGAGGACATGCGCGGCGTTCGGGGAGTGATTAATTTCAGATGGCCATTTGGACCCGATCGTGATGTAAGAGGGAGTGGTTCAGGGATGCGCGTGTTTGCGTTGCGAAACCGAAAAGGAAAGAAACATAAGCTTAAGGGAAAGCTACGTGACGCTATTTGAGTTGCGATCGAAGTTCCTTTTTCTGTTTTTGTCGTCTAAAGACGTGATGTCATCGCGGGAACGTGCGTTTGGGGGGATTCGTGCTTCGAACGCTCCCTTGGCTCTTAGACGAATTTAAGGGTTCCCGTTTCTTAAACGCGTTCGATGATAGAGTTTGCGGCATAACAGTACCCGTCGTAATAGCCTATAGCGCTGAAATATTTTGCTGATATTTCCTAACTCAAGAAAGTTTTAGGTGCTGTCGTGTTTTAAACATCCCTGCACACATTACCTCCCCACCCACCTAAATTGTGATGGCGATGCCAATTTCTCGGGTAATAAAAAGGCCTTCGGGGAGTAGGGCGCACATCATGTGAACAGCGAGTTCATGATCCGAATGTTTGTTCATACTTTTAGTTATGAACTAGAAATGGGCCCGCCTGATTCCGTTGGTTCCGTTAGCAACAACAATTTGGAACGTCTTGATGCCCCCCTCCCAAGTGGTTACGATTACAATGAGCGGACCGATAATCATCCCTCCCCTCTTCTGACTACAGGAGCGTAGTCAGGTACATCCCACTCCTATAGCTGCGAATAAATGCTTGGGATTACGACCACAAGGAACATAATAACTTATTCGGAACATTTTCCCCTGGGCATAACATATGTAAACCTATATTCCAGGTGAACGAAGGAAATGGACAAGTATAGCACCCGGGGTGAGTCCAGATTTATGATTCAGAATCTCGCCGCCGTTCGGAGCAATATCCGCTCAAAAGGCGGGATCCGCAAAGGGGATCCGGCCGTTTAGAATTGTGTGTTTGTTTCGGAAACCGCTACTGTTACTGCTCTAAGCACGCTTTCATGCTATTTTTTTTCTTTTTATATAACTTGTTTGAAGTCATTTGAGGGGCCGGACATCTTTATTGTCAAGCTGTTCAACTATAGAGCGATGAAGTTAACCTGTCCCACGTTTCGTAACGAATTACAGGTCTTCAGCGCGTAACTAAATACAGCTGCAGTCCAAACTCCCGCATTACCAACGCGACTGCTGGTTTTCTCCTAAACCATTAAACGGAGAAGAAGGAGAAATAAAACCCAACCGGGACCCCGCAAGACCGAGAGATTTATCTCCCCTGGCTGAGCGTGAAAAATAAAGGGCAGTGGCCAGTCCCGCATCAGTTCGTACCATTAAACAACCCTGCTATCGGGTTCAACTCTGGAGAAATAAAAGGAAGCCTAAGCAGGCATTCCGGCCGTCCGGTTTCGCCGACGTCCCAGCAGCCCGCTATGAGAGCATGCCGCCCTGCGTGGAGGGGGAGGAGGGAGGGGGGGGGGGGTGGGATCGGCACCGCGAAAGCATGATGGATGTTCACCGGGCGCTCAGAGAAAGTTCGAATACCAAGATAGCACGCCGTATCGGCTAGGACGGAAGGAAGAAATGGTGCCAACCTTCCGACTTCTGACACCAGGCGAAGAAGAGTCTTTGTTTGAGGTTGGCTTTCGTTCCCACCTTAAATCCCCGCCTCTGTTATTACTTCTAGGCCGTTTCGAAATTTTGTCTTTGTCTTTGTTTAGGATTACTCGTTTTCTGAAGCGCGGCCTTTTATTCCGTTATTGTCTTCCTTTTCGGCTTCACTTTGCCGTCGAATCCTCGACGTTCCCTACAGCCGGTTCTTCGGGTGTATTCCGGTGGGACTGAAGAAAAACACTAGCTTCGATTTTGCGTCAAAAAAAAAAAAATCGAATGGTGGCCTCGCTGCCACCTTCTCCGTCTCATTTTGCGTTTTGCTGCTTTGCGACAGCTTGACGGTAACCTTGGGCAACAAGAAGGGAACGCCGAAGTGTTTGTTTTCAAGAAATGTCTCGATATTTGAGTGAGCGTGGTATTGATTAGCCTTATCGCCTAAACTGCGATCACTGTTTAGTGCTGCGCCCTACGGGATAGTGAAACACGGCGCCGTCCTAGTTTGTGACAGGAAATGTGAACTTAGTGCTCTAAAATGTTTACCTTAACAAGGGAAGTACACATGTTTTTTAGTCAGTATACAGCTTCCCTACATATCCAGATACATTCTCGACTTTTAATGAGTAGCATTTATTGCCGTGTACCCCCACAGCCAGGACCGTGTAACGCCCTCAATTTCCACAGTAATGCAGATTTCGCAGAAGTTCCATTTTTAGTCGTTATAAGAGCGTGAATGAATATAATTGGTTGAACATAACTTTTAAAAACAAGGAAATAAGAAAAATATAAAAAATACTGAAAATGGCGAAACGTGTAACACCATGCATTTCCGTAATAATGCAGATTTCGTGGAAGTTACGCCTTTAATCGTTATAATCGTTAAAATGGAGATAATTGATGGGAAATAACTTCCAAAAACCAAGAAATAAGAAAAGTATTAAAAAACTGAAAATGGCGGTCTGTGTAACACTCTGCATTTCCACAAAAAATTTAGATTTCGGGGAAGTGGCACCTTTAATCGTTATAATAGCGCAAAAGAAGACAATTGATCGAAAATAATTTTGAGAAACCAAGAAATAAGAAAAAATAGCGAATATGACGAACCTTGTAGCACCCTTCATTTACACAAAAACGCAGATTTGGCGGAAGTAACACTTGTAATCGTTATGGTAGCGTCAATGGAGATAATGTCTAGTACATAATTGAGAAAAACCAAGACGTTTGGCTGTAAATAACTCACAGTATAGACAAGGGGCATAAGAATACTACGCCATACTAGGCAATTCTCAGTATTTCTGCAGATTTTTTATTTTTGTTGTCTGTTAAAATTACAAAGAACCAGAACAAAGCTATATTGACGGATCTTTTTTAGGCGGTATATGTATGGATCTTACAACTTCATGGGATTTGTTGATTCATCGGACTGCTCAGCTAAAACCTTGTCACTATTGTTCAAATTCACATTAAACACCAGGGACAGTGTTCGCTAATGCGAGGTAGAACGGCTATCGTGAGTCTAAAATTTTCCTAACTTCTATCACTTGTATGTATAGGAGGCGCGTAAGCTGTGTTGTCTCAGCGTTCGGAAAGCGTGTCTTTTCCTTCTGAAAACAATTCCTTGGTTATGCACCCATTATTATTGCTGTCTTTCAGAGCATGAGGGTCGACACGAAGTCGGCGACCCCTTAACGAATCATCGGGATGGTATTTCACAGTAGCATGTTCGGTTCCAGCCACGCAAGCATACAAAAGCCCGGAAGACAAATCGAAAACTCGTTTTTCTCTATACAGTGTAGGCACACGTGGTTTTGAAATGCCGAAACGCGTCAACTGAAAACAAGGTTCTATTAATTTAAAAATCATGGTTATACTTTCTATAATAATGGTGTGATAAACAAAAAAGTCTCCGACCTTTGTTTTTATGCTTGCAATCGTATTTACTTTGTTCAGGTTAGATAGCTACAAACAATGGCGCATCCGATATTGTGGCGCAGTTTCCCGCTTTCCCACTAAGTTCCGATTTTTAGAAATTCCACCCGCGCAGTTGACACTTCGTTTGTAACGCAAAAATAGAAAGATCTGTGATTCGACGGTTGTGCTTCACGATCACTCGAGTGTAATTCCTGTCTCTATACAGCTTTTTTTACACGTTTTTCAATGCACTGTGCGAGTAAAACAGTTCCATGAATATACGCCGTGTTCCCTAACGGCCGAGTCTCTGCGTTTCAAGACTGGACAGGAAGCCGACGTTTCCGCGGGCCAGACTGGTAAAACTGGCAGTTAATTATCTCGCTGCGCTTGCTGCTTTCACTCGCTTTTTATTTTTGAATCTCCCGCCATAATTTTGGAGCGTAGGGTGAAATTTCGAACGCAGCTGCGTGCTGTCAAGCTCAGTTCGTTTCCTGGCTCGTTAATCAGAGCCTTTGTGAGGCCTTATGGGGCCCATGTACCGGATCCACCAGCTGACGTTTTCTGGGGCATACTACAGTCCGTCGCAATCAGGCTGGCGCTAACGAGCCTACTGAGTTGATTTTCTTTGTATTTTTTGCTTCCTTTCCTTTATTTATTATTTTTTGAGACGTCCATGTTCAGGAGCTTCCCTAGTCGACTTGAAGCAAAACGGCTTGGACCATTTCGCTGACGTTCGATGTGCTCACGTTTGCGTTTTCTCGGCAGCTCCGAGCAGCTATTATAACCTATACTTCGAGGTATCGCTGGGAATGGTATTATGATCGCCCGTTGGGCTAACTTATTAGTGAGGCAGTTGTTCTTGACGATTTGCGACTTTCGCTGACAGTATTTACTTAATGCTAAAGGTCTTGAATAAAATAGGCCTTCTAAGAAAAAAGGGAAGTGGTAAAAAGCGCTCACGAATAAGGTGAGAACTTAGTGCCAACCTTTTTAGGTGAGCACTTTTCTTTAACCTGTCGTTAGGCTTCCGTCAGCGCTGTGCTGGAGAGTCACCTCTAAGGGCATTATCAGCTCATAGCTGGGAAATAGGTTGTAGATTTTATGGTCGGGAGGTTGATACCGGCGTGCAGGCTGCAGCGTTATGATCGAGTATTCACTTACAACACCGACCTAAAACAAATTATATTTTTAGGCAACCGTCCACGGGACTTTGTAAAATTGCGTGTCCTTAACGCTTAGACAACCAAAAATTACGGGTACCTAATGTTTCTTCCTAATAAAAAACGTTATTCTGTGATTACCGCTTTTTCAATAGTAAAATATTCTTTGTGAACATTTACTTGCGGTACACCGCCCCACAGATGGAGAGGAAAACTGTTTACCTCTGCCTACAAGCGGGGGCATCAATCGAAAATTCGTTTTTAATGTACGTGAAGGAGGTCATTATCGAGTTTTTAAAGCTGCAGTGTTTAAGGTATGACAATGACATGCGGCAACATCTGCTGTTCTTTATGCACCGTGGGTATTTTGTTTTTAGGCTGGCGTTAGCTCCCCATGTAAAAGGCTGCTACGTGTTATTTAAAAAAATCGTAGAATGTTATTACTAAGTGCGCGCTTGCTGACTGTCAACAGACCTGGCCTCATTGATTAACTTTCATTTGCTCATTTTCTGTACGGTCTCAGAAAGCTAGCCTATACACCTTTTCCCGCAAGAAAGACTACATGAACGCTGATAGCGGAAGTAACTTTTGTGAAACAAGTGACCCCTAATAGGGACTGTCATGCCTTATACGCGCTTGTTCCTTCTTTCGATAACCTAGTTACCGGTAGCGACGCAGCGAAGTATGTTTACGCGGAACACAGCACAATACTTAGTGTTGCACGTAGGCAGCTTTTGATGTGTTCAGTTAAACTCGTGTTGTTGCTACAGTGCACAGTTAGCGTAAAAACTGTCACAAAGTGCAGTCTCCACCTCTTCTTAAATTAAGAGTTTTCGAGGTTTTAAAGTGTCATGCATGCGGCGTGCTGACGAGCAGATCCTAATATTTTCACGTTACGTACGGTACAGAAGTTGGCAACAGACGACATCCTCAAAACAATTACACCATCTTCCCACGTGGGAACCCTGAGGGGATGCAAAGCCGTGGAGTAGTAGCGTGCTAATAGGTTTTTAGAGTAAAGACACGTGTAGCAGCTTATTAAATGCTTTATGGGATCCTATTTTAGATGCCGACGTAGCCATGACGTGGCAAAATAAGAGGGTTAAACTTAAGACTGCACGTTAAGCGTAGGAAGTTACCGCCCTTCACTGCGAATTAATGACTCGGCTGCCTGTCTCCAGCTTCGTTATGGGACGTCTTGGCCAGAATTTTTCCTGTTGATCTTCTCGCCTTTTGTGCGTCCCCTATTCCTGTCTAACTAACCCCTTGCTCCGAATCCTTTCCGGCCACCCTCGCTGCCTCCGGGCCAGGAACAATGTTCTCCTATTCCTGGATCAGCGCTGAGTCGACACAATGTTCTCGTTTTCTCCCTATCATCACCTCTGCTTTCATTTCCTTAGCCATTCCCTCTCTTTTCATTTCATTCCACCTCTCACTGTCTTACTGCCTAGAGGCCTGGAAGGTGCTACCCAGATAACAAGGCCTTCATGCTGCGTCAGCATCCGACGTGCGAGGGCGCTAATGGGCGGGGTCCGATTGGTGGGGTTCAAAAGCGACGGCTTCAGTAGGTTCCGTTGCCTCGAACGCGAGAAGGGGGCATCGCAGAGGCCAGCAGGCCTGGTTATCAAAGGGGTGGGGGCGCTGGCCCTCGAGGCGGGTGGGCAGGAGATGGTTGTACATCCGGTTTTCTGACGACTTCCGGTACTTGGCCGGCGTATAGGCCGGCGCACTCGCAGAGATAAGGCGCATACTGAAGGGAATTGGCCCACCGGACACCAGTCTTGTCTCCTACACGGTCTCACTGTGTTCTGATGCCTTGCTTTTATTTCGCTCCTCTGAGCTGTTGACATACAGCATTGCGTCCCAGCAGCAGTAGGTCGCGGAGTATGGGAGTCGGCGCTGGGCCTTCTTCGCCTAGTAAGCCCGGCCGGAAACGAGCAGCGCCTTTCTGCTCTACTTGCGCCGCTTCCGGTCTCGCTGACGTTCATATATGAAAGGGCCGTGCTCTTCTAAATTTTGTGCTGCCTTGTCGTAGAATCCGCTATTGTCATTCTGTCGTCAATTAGCTTAAAAAGGAGGCTGCGGGGGGTTGGATGTTCGTTGACAAATTGGTTGCGTGCATAAAACGCAAAAGGAACGTTTAAGATGTCGCAAGCAAGCAAGACATGGACACCGCCATTGTTTGATCTCGGCTGTATTTGTGCCGTTGCTGCTTCCAGTCGAGGCAGATGTTAGAAACTCCCGCGGAGTTATTCCTCCGCCTCCTAAACTTGGCAACAAGTATGAGTATGTGAAAACAAGTATGGTTATAAGTACGAGTATGAGTATGAGTACAAGCATTAGTATGAGCTAAACATGCCCACGCGCGTCCAAAAATTTGAGAATAGGTTTGGTTATTCTAAAAAAAATTGCGTCTTATGAGTCGCCCCAAAGTGGAGTGTTACCAGGTACACTTCGTTTTCAGTGCCTATTGCGGATACATTTCCAAGTTCTGCAGTCATTTGGTTTGAAGGAAAACGTAACAGGTGTCCAAGCGGTAGCTTCACTTGGCTGCATGACTGCTGCAGGCGGGGGGAAGATAATCGCTCGCAAAAGTACTGCGGTACATTGACCACACAAAGAAACAACGCTACGAGACACATAAGATGCAACAATGAACGCCGTTGCCAGCTGTTTCAGGACAATGTAACAATATGGTGCGCGAAAAAACACAGGCGAACTCGCGCAATTTTTCAAGGCAAACATGTTGCAGCATCCAGGCTGCATGAATGCATGGGCATTGACGTGAATCATTTCGATGGAAACTGGGGTTATGTGCAAGCCCATCAACCGGTCCCCGCGAAGTAAGTTAAACTGGAAACATTCATGATCATGTCGAGCATTTTGTTGCCTGCTTTTAAATGGGTCCTGCGTGTGCTTACCTGGGAAAGGAAGAAATAAATTGAAAAAAAAAAAAAAAACCCCAACGCCTTCTTGAATTGACTAGTTCTGCTCACCGATGAGGCAGAAAAGCGTTTACAAAGGCTATTTTACCAGCTTTTATCCACTCTTGCGGACCACCGGAACGTTATCGACACTGTCTCGCGGCCACGAATCAAGGATGACCAACCTGTTTGAATGAGAAGCGAAAATCGATAAATAAGCTCCTCGCGCCTTCTCTCCAGACTGCGCCGTCGTCTTGGGGGGTTTTGTCCATTTTTTTTTGTTTCCCCCGCGAGCTGCGCTCCCCGACGTAAGCGACGTTCCCTCGCAGAGAAGGTCTTTTGCCCCGTCGTTAGGCAGGCTGCCAAATGGCACGTTAACTATGCCCGAAATTAGATCGAAGAAGCCGAGACGAAAGCGGCTCCCGCATTGTCGATTTATTGAGAATGGTGGCCGGGGAAGCCTCGGCCGACCGGCCTGCCGGGGGCAGATGAACGGGTCATAAATCGTGCACAGAGCCCACGTGTGAGCGCATAGCGGCACCCGAGGCCATTAAGGTCGGCCCCAGACAGAGAGACGAACTGTGGCGCGTGCGAGAAATTTTTTTTTTGCCCGTTGATTTAATGAATGGAGCCTGAATTCCTTGGAGGTTCTCATTCTGTCTGTATTTCTCAGTTCAAAAATGACCTCAATTACTTAGCAATTAATCGATGAAACATGACAGCAATGAAGTTCATTTAATCGCAGTTCTCGTAGAGATGCGGTGTGATAAATTAGATTTCCAGTGACCCCGGTGACAGGCTGGGTTTACCCCGGTGACAGGCTGGGTTTAGTAAAAGATACTCTACAATAGATCACATACATATCATCAATCAGGTAACAGGAGTATCTGCGGAGTATAAGCCCCTTTACGTGGCATTTATAAACTATGAAAGAGAGTTCGATTCAGTAAGCCCAGCATCAATGCCAGAACAATTGAAAGACCACAAAGTAGGGGAGACTGCATAATACTCTTAGACGACATATATGAGGGTTGTACGGGCACGATAATCCTCCACAAGACAAACGAAAAGTTCCCGATGAGAAAGACAGTACGACATTGAGATTCTATACAGCCGAGACTGTTCGCAGCACGTCTGGAAGGAAAATTTAGTAATCTTGATTGGGAAAACGCAGGATTACGGATAAACGGAAAATACTTGAGCCATTTGAGGTTTGCAGACGACATTGTCTTTCTTAGCGAGTCTGCAGAGCACCTAAAAAAAAATGCTTGAGGCACTGCAATCACAAAGCTTGGCCGTGGGGAAAAAAACAAATATGGATAAGTCTAAGGTAATGATAAGAAAGCAAGGTAAAAACACCGTCTTCGGCTTAGGTACCTCGACGCTGGAACAAGTAGAAGAGTGTAACTAACTTAGAAACGTCGTCAGTGCTGATCCAAACCAGGAGAAATAAATCCGGCGCAGAGTAGGTATGGGTTGGGAATGGGTTGGGGGTGCACTTGGTGGGTGCTCCCAAATAACGAAAAGTAGGCTACCTCTGTCACTGAAAAGAGTAGTATGTGACCAATGCGTGCGGCCGGTGATGACATAAAGAGCTGAAACTTGAAACCTTACTAAACAACTAGAAAGCAAACTTAGGTCGGCTTACCGAGCCGTCGAACGAATAATGTTAGGAATAGCGCTCAGGGACAAGAAACGATCTACCTGGATCAGAGAACAAACTAAATAGAAGATATCATAGTTGAAATTTAAAAAAGAATGAATTGGGAAGGCCATGTAGAGAGACGAAACGACAAATGGTTGACCCCCAATGTAACAGAGTGGATACCGAGAGACGAGTCTAGAAGAAGGGGACGGCCATTAATCCGATGGAGGGATGAAATAAGAAGATTTGGAGGCAAAAAGTAGACTAGGGTAGCGCAGGATATGAGAAATTGGAGGTCAAGGGGAGGGGCCTTCGTCCTGCAGTGGACTTAAATAGGCTGTTGATAATGATGATGATGAGGCAAGACAGTAAAATACAAATGACTTTAAAAAAAGAGCGCTGCAACCACGACAAAAAAAAACGAAGAAAAACGGTTCGTTTTTTTCTGTCGTGGTTTGCAGCGCTATTTTTCTCAAAGCAATATGCACCAACTAGTCCGACAGCATATTTAACTTTAAAAAAAAATGGCGCAGCTTGCGCTAGGGGTGCAAGGATGAAGACGCAGCAGAGCTGGCGGCCCCTCTCTCGGTTCGTCGGAGACCCGGCCGTTGAACCTCACATGTATTTCTGAACTCGCCGTTGGAGGTTCTCCGTGACTGTCAGGCCCGGATGGTTTCGTCCGCAGGCTTTCATTTCTCTCCTAAAGTGGACCGCGTTAGCACGCGCTGGAATCCGCGGCCAAGTCCAAAGCCAACGCCCACGCTACGAACCCAAAAGGAATGCTGTGCTCCTGGATTGCGATGTTGTAAGGACGCCATACTCTTTTGGGATGTCCCCCAACGAACTCTTATTAAGAAGGACGTGAATTGACTCGTCATAGTATACGGTATTTCGTATCACCCGCAGATGGTGATGTACCATACGATTGTTTTTAACACGAAAGTGTTTTATTCCGGGCTACACAAGCATTTGAGTGACGTCATATCCGTCACGGAAGCGACGGCAGTACAACGAAGCAAGCGGCCTGTAAAGGGTGCACCCCTTCATGAAGGGTCCTCTTGCGAGGAAGCAACCTTTAGGACTAAAGAGTACGTTATACTTAGGGTTGTTCGTTTTCGGGTTTTATATTTTAACACGAGAGTTTTTTTATGCCGGGATACACCAAAATTTCCCTGGCTTCATATCCGTCACGGATATGACGCCAGTACACTTTTGCCGAAGCAACTCGCCAGCAGGACGTCGCCCACCAAGCGCACCCACAAGACAGCCGCCGACCCGCAAACCACGATCAGCTGCAGATTTCGCTGCACATTTTCACTTTCGTGCTTTACCGATTACTATGACAGAGGAATCAACCACATTTTGTTTTCTAATCGCTCTGCACGGTCTGTGAAAAACGCGAATGTTGGATAGACGCGCTAAGCCTATGGTTTCGTCCAGATCCCACTTTGCCAAATGATCTCTAATCTGAAAGATGTCTACGACCAAAATAATTCTCGCCCTGTAAGTATCCCCTTCTTATTATTTGTTCACTGCTGCCCCCGTTTTAAACCAAGTCTATATGATTACTCGTTTTGTCTAATTTTGTTTTTAATCATGTATTCAACTCATTTGTATGCGTTCATAGTTGTAAATATATATCGTAAATATCATTTCCTACATTAGCCTGTGCTGCAGTAAATACCATGTGGTAGACAAAACAAAAAAGATTTAGCTAAATCGAATAGATGCTGGTTGCTTAACGCTAGGAACCCAGGTGCGATTCCGACCGCGGGAAGCGTTTTTTTTTTTTTTTGTCGTTCAATTGGCTGGACATGTTATCGTTCCCAGCCGCTGGTAACCCCGTACCCCTCGGGCCTTTGGATTGGCGGAGTGGTTCGGTTGCCAGCTTCAAGGCGTGAAGGTCTCGTGTTCGACTCACGGGACCTGCCTAACCACATTTCTTTCTTGAGGCTACGAGGTTTTTTGGTGCGACGGACGGATGAAGCTCGGCCTAATCAGCTGTGCTGTTAAAACAGAACACCCAAGTGGCGAAGAAAAGTACTGCACCAAAGCACTTAGGCCACCTAAGTACAGAAAAAAATGACAATTATAGGATAAATAATACCAGCAGTGCGAAGATACAAACCAACATAAAATATTACGATTTATTCAATGTAATGTTAGGTAAAATTAAAATTTACCCAGAAAGAATACAAGGAGATGAACGCTGTTACAACCAAAGGGCGTCACGTAGCTAATTATCGCCTGTAGATGAAGCGCTTAATTGGGCTGCTGCAGCTTCCATAGGCGGTAACTAATATGGTTGTATGGCGAACATAATGCAGCGCGCGGCATTTCTCGTGGTATATTAGGGGGACGAAGTGTACCCTGGCGTTTTGATTACAGCAAATGCACTGCGCTCGTCACCTAATGCTTAATACAGCCAGAAAAATATGTAAATATGATTCAGTTTAATTTTTCCATTCCACCTGATAAAGTTGACTTTCATTTCTATACATTTTGCGTAGTTCAATGACACGCAAAGGCACCAACAGGAATTCAAGCATTGCCACAAAAAATTTCGTTTGAACGTTTCACAACTTCCTCATGTCTAATCTGAGCTGCAGCTGGCAGGCATAGCAGGCTTAGATGTATGCACACGGCATAGCAGTGATAAAAGTGATCATCCTGAGCAACCAAAAAGGCAAAGGAAGCTGCACTACCTCCTTAGTGGGCGTGTCTGGCACTTAGCTGTAAATTCTGGTTTCCTGGGAAAGCGCATGCATAATGTGTTTTCTAATTTCGCGGTGTTGAAGGAGCATTTAAGAATTGGTGCAATAGCTGAATTAGTTGTGCATACTTCAATGGCAAAACATCAAAAAGAGGGATATTTTTGTGAAATAGTAGAAATTTCAGTTAACTTGAATATTTAGAACACAACTTGCAGCCCGGCGATAGTTCAGTTAGCACGCGTCGAGTCGAGCTATTTGAGATTATAGAGTTTGTGTAGGGGTATCCTATAGTAAAAAAAAATTCATGCATCTCCGCGAAGGGAATCATGACGAGTTGGCGAAGCACTGGGGATCGTTCTTACCGTAAATCAGCCGTGAGAATGCTTACTGCTGCTAAAACTATTTCCATTCCAACCCAATCTACTGCAATCCAATCAATTTGAATCCAATCCAATCCAATTCAAATCCAATTTAATCCAATCCAACCCATTCTAATCCAATCCGATCCAATCCGATGCTCCTCGCTCATGCGCAGCACGGCTCTCTGGGAGCACTCTCTCTCCCTCTATAACCTTTTGTGAATCTTTTATTTCGTTTTTACCCTTTTGTGAACCTTTTGTTCACAGATGTTTCGATTTACAAGGTGCTGTGCCGTGAGAGCATGGACGCCGGATTCCGGACAAGCCTCGGCCTTAATGTGCTTCACTCCTAAAAGTACTTCTTCGTTGGTGTTTGTTAAGTTATCGTCGCTATGTGATGCTCAGGGGTATGACAGGCGACGAATTTTCTCCAATGGGTGGGTAATATAGCCCCCCGCACTTGTGCTAAGCCTAGCCCGCCTCAAATACCCCGGGCAAGTTGCTAATTTAGCAAAACGGTTTTGCACCTCCAAAATCGTGCTGGGCAAGGTAGTGTAAGTTATTGCGCAATTATTACAACATATTTTACTCATTTTATGCCGAAATTCTAGTCAAGGTTGTTTCATCCTACCTGTGTTCAGTAGATGGCGACATCGACATCATGTTTTCTTTCTTGCACTCTGCGTAGGCGTTTTCTACAGTAGTCTCAAAATAAAATAATTGCGTCGTGAACTCCTAATCTAAAAAGTCATATTCCAGCTATTTTAAACGAAAATGCGTAGTTCTGAGCAACGAAGTTTTATTGCCATTCGCATTACGGCAGCCGGTATGCCGCAAACGGTGTGCTGAAACGTGTCGTACGTTTTCAGCACTAAATGGTAACTCCGGCTTCCGGTAACACGGTAAAAGGTAAGGCCGGGTTTAGACTGTTGCCACAACTGCCGTAATAACTTTAAAGAATGACGTCATTTCACGTTTCAGCCAACCGAACTGCGTGACACGCCGTTTTTTTACTTTACCTCTGCAGATCACGATATGGCTTCTGCGTCAGTAGTCTGAACATAGCCCAACGTTATCCTAAACCTCCCTATATGCACCACAACAGGCAGCGGATGCCACGTGAAAAGTGGCTCTACCTGACCTGGTTTAATTCGTATTTTTTAAGGCGAACGCCTTGGATGTCTCATCAAACGCGAAAAATGACCGTAGTTATAATCGACATTGTGGTCAACACGAATGGTTCCAAAATGGATACAGCTGTAAAGAGAAACTAAATCGGGTTCGTTGGGGGGTTTCACCCGTGTCGCCGGCGTTGCAGCCAAGTGCGCTAACCCCGGCTCTATCCCGGCACCGTGCCAGCACGAAACATGGATTGGCCTGGTACTTGCTCCGTGGAAGATGAACGAGACAGCACTTGCGTAGAACATTGATTGATTGATTGATTGATTGATTGATTGACTGACTGACTGACTGACTGACTGACTGACTGACTGACTGACTGACTGACTGACTGACTGACTGACTGACTGACTGACTGACTGACTGACTGACTGACTGACTGATGATTGATTGATTGATTGATTGATTGATTGATTGATTGATTGATTGATCGATTGATCAATCGATCGATCGACTGCAGGGTTTAACGCGCCGACGCAATGCAGGCGATGGGATGTGCCGTAGTGGAGTGCTCCGGATTAATTTTGACCACCTGGGGATCTTTAACGTGCGCCGAAATCGCGAACACACATGCGCTTTCGCTTTTCGCCTATCAGAAAAGCAGCCATCGCGGCCGGTAATCGAACCCGCGTTCTCGTGCTCAGCAGCACAACGCCTTAGCCACTGAGCCACCGCGGCAGGTCACATCCACGTAATTTTGACTTAGGTAAACAAGCCCTTTCCTGATTTGTAAACGAAAACATTCCATTAAGGGGCAATGTACGATTCCTTTAATTGCTCAAGATGAAACATTCCTGCTCCCACAAAGATCAAGCAAGTGCCCAGGTATACGTACGCATTGCAAGAAAAGCGGAGTTTAATGTTCTTATTTTGGAGAAGCGAATTGCGGCCGGTCTGGCTCCCGGGATAATTCGTGCCAGAAGGCGAAGAAACAAAAGAGAAGAAAGTGACGAAAGCCCGACGCAGCAGTGGAGAAGAATTCCATATTCGCTGACATTCGACTAAGTTGGTATTTCTAACGCGTGTGGTAATAGTGATCGTAGGTACAAACATTAATTAAGTTGTTTTAGCCAGAGTGCAAATAAAAATGGAGCGGGAGTTTCGAGAAGAAAAGTACTTGCAGGGCCAGCAAGGATGGAAGAGTGAAAGTGATTCCAACGACACGTCAAGCCTGAGTATGCGAACGAGCTTTTGTGTAGTGAACGCACGCAAAGCAAGGTTACGGCCAAGCTGTAGCTGAAGCAAACATCAATATCGCATATCTTTCGCACTAGAAGGGAAAAGCAACAGGGCACTCATTACACCGGCCTCCGTCGCAGGTTCTTCCTACAAAGCCCTGAGAATTCAGGTTCAGTCACGCGGGCCTCTCCCTCATCCGTGGGCGCGCTGGGGCGCGTTATTGTTGGTAGGAGTCTGGCTTTCCGCTGCCCTGGGCAGCGGCCAACCAAACTTTTCCGGAAACGCTGCAGCCCCCTTTTTTATGGAGCGTTCCGCCTTTCTTTACTCGCTCCCCAATCTGTCTTGCCTTTACGCAACGCCTCACGCACCTCCCTCTTCCGTCTTTCCGCGTCCGTACGCGCTCAGTGCAGCGCGAGCGTTCGGGGGCCACTCCTACCAACTCTCATTTCTTCCCTTGCATATCCGTGCAACGGATAAAAATAGAGTGGCGTCCGCGTGCTGCCCAACCTCACCCGTGCCTCTCGGAAACCTGAAGCGTGGCCCAGTCGCCCTGGCAACAGGGCTGTCGTGCAGGTAGAAAAGTTTGCTCAGGCGACCTGGCACTGACAGCGAGAAGGCCAAGTCAGGGGCTCCTTGACGGGCGAAAAGCAGCATTGAAAACACTGTAATGTGAAGGAAAAGTAAGGAAGGAATGAAATGTTTCAGGTGAGCTTCGATCAGGCTTCTTAAATTCTACACATTCTGTTCCCTGTCGTATTATTTTGTTTCTCACATAGCTTAGCGTTGTACTCGTGGAAAGCAGCCAGGAGCGGTCCCGGCGAAAAACATTTCGTCAAACCGCAACAGCCGCTGCTGAAAGACCGCTCCTTTTTCCATCTTTTTGTCGCGGTGCATGAAGCAGACAGCTTCATCTTGCGTTCTTGAGGGAGAGGTTTGCTTAGGGAATCGAATATGTCCTCCCCATGTCTCGAGGAACTAAAATTTTATGTGTGTTTGCTTTTGTCTGTGTTTATATGTTGTAATTCGAGAAGTTTGCTTTAGAAAGGCAAATAAGGCGCGCCTGTGTTCTGGCACGCATCGGCGGTGATGTGGCTTCTGAGCCCGAAGCGTTTGACGGGGTTATATTTGTTTTACAATATGTACCGGCTAAAAACAATGGTCGGATAACATACGGCCGGTTCGAAATATTGCGGTCATACGACTGTAGTATGTTGTGTCGTTTTTATCGTTTGTAAAATTTATTTCGCGGGATTGGGTGAGGAGGAAAAATCCCGCTGCGGAATAGTGTCGTAACAAGGAAATACTGAATATTTATTTTGATAATTTGATCATTTGAGGCTGCGTTCCCTGCAGGAAACTTAGCCTACGTGCAAATTTGTTGTCATGTTTATTCCCATATACGATGTCACCGAAGCCACAAATAGAATTTCCGAACTTGTGCTCAACTATAAATCTGCTTGTAACTGCTGAAATCACCTAGTGTTGACGTATTTTTTTATTCTTGGCCTTATGTCATGCCGCTTTTCAGGTGAATTGATATTGGATCGTAAAACAATCGTTCGATGAAGCTACTCTGAGTCAATCGCGACCTTCTCTCTGTTATTTTGTCTTATTCGACTTGAGTCGAATAGAATACTGGCAATTTTGTGTTCAGAAGTTTAAATATGCTCCCTGTGGTGGGCGCGGCCGTGTGCTTGCCGCCGCCAACGACATTTCTTGGCCAACCGTCGGATGCTCCATCAGGCCCTGCCACGGAGCCTGGAATCATTGCTGCCTCCATTCTCGCTGCCTCGCCAGGCCCGCCCGCCGCTTCAAGCCCCTGCCGCACCTATTCTGGGTCCCCCGGGACGTCGTTTCCTCCAGGACAAGTGTGTCCTCCTGAGGTCCCTTCCAGAAGCCTCTTCTGGACGACATGGACGATTTTAACACGCAGGTGTTTTATTCCGGGATACACGAACATTTCACTGACGTCATATCCATCACGGAAATGACGCCAGTACAACGAATCAAGCTGCCTGTAAAGGGTGCACCCCTGCACACAGCGTCTCCCTGCGGGGAAGCAACCTTTACTACTAAAGAATACGTTATACTTAGGGTTGTTTGTTTTCGGGTTTTATATTTTAACACGAAATTGTTTTATGCTGGGATACACCAAGATTTCGGTGACGTCATATCCATCACGGAAATGGCGCCAGTACACCTTTGCCGAAGTGATCCGCCACAAGGACGCCGCTCGCCAAGCACACCCACAAGACAGCCGCCGTCCCGCAAATCATGCTCAGCTGCAGATTTTGCTGCACATTTCACTTTAGTTTTTTACCGATTCATGTGACAGAGGAATCAACAAGTTTTTTTTTTCAGATGTCACGAACTCGACTTCTGGTACCATCATTTATGGAAACAGAAACGCATTACAAGATGAAAAATCACAGCCGTTGCAGCCTGCTGTACCTGAGAAGCGCGACCATGCCCCCAAACGTTCGTACAAGCCTTTTGACTTGAGTACAGTCCCGAGCCCTCTCAGACACGGTATCGTCGTGGTCGCAAACCCTCTCGATTCTTCGAAGATAACGAGGCGTTACAACACCCTTGTTCTCAAAGAAGGATTAGAATCTTTGGCCTCAGTCGGTGTGCTGAGAGTACGCCCTAAGTATCGGCTGAACCTACTTGCCATTGACACGCGCAATGCTGGTGCCACCGAGCGCCTCTTGAAGATTTCTGGCATTGCGGGGATCAAGGTACAGGCGCATGAGCCAAGGCCCAGCAACTGCGGAGTGGCAGTGATTAGGGGACTTGCTACTGACCTTTCTAATCAAGGCATTCTTAATTCCTTGCACCTGAAAGTGTCAGTAAAATCTGCCCGCAGACTAGGAAAACATCAGAGAGTGTGCAGATTGTGTTCGGCGCGGAAACGGTACCCGAGCACGTAATCATCGGATACACGTGCTACCGGGTGTACAACTACGTGGAAACACCCAGGCAGTGCAAAAATTGCCAGCGCTTTGGGCTCGTGTCGCAAGCGTGTAAACTTTCTTTGCAATGTTCCCGGTGCGGTTGCAGCCATGATCGCACAGGCTGCTCCGCTGAAAAGGTTTGCTGCCCCAACTGCAGCAAGAAGCACGAGTCTGCACCTGCTCAGTGCTCGGTCCGGCGGGATGAGAAGGCTATTTTTAAGCTCAAGTCTGCAAACAACACTGACTACAAGTACGCAAAATCGGCCTTTATGTAAGGGCGTCGCACAGGGCGCAAGGAAGCTTGGACCGAGCCAACAGTGGGTCCAGTCTTCAAGAACGTTGACGAGGACTGTCCAGCCTTGCCAGTTTTTCAGCGCGGGCCAGAGCCGCCGCCCCCTACTGCATCAGCACTGGCAGAGTGCTCTCCAGCACCTCACAATGATTTTACTCCCATGCACGCAGAACCACCTGCATTAAGATATGTGCCTGTGATGGCCCCGGCTACGGCGCCAACAGGATGGAAAGTTGGGCGAGTTCGTAGGTCGACATGATGTAAAAACAGCGCGGTAGGACGAAATACACGAGGAAAGGAACAAGACAGGACGAGCGCTCGCCCTGTCTTGTTCCTTTTCTCGTGTATTTCGTCCTACCGCGCTGTTTTTACATCATACGGCTCCAACTACGCGGGCATCAATTTCTGCTCTTCGAGCTTCACTGTAACATCAGCGTGAACCAAAATACGACCGAAGCACTGGGGGCCTGTGTTCGGTGCTGTCCTCTCGCGCGGAGGCTGTGCGCATCCTTCTCGCTCCCATTTATTCACTGATAGCCGCGGCTGTTTTGAAACCTATGGACTTCGTATCGCCTTTCCTCGCACAATGGCGGTAGCAGTCTCTAGAGAGCAGGAAATTCGGGACAACGCAAGCTCTCAATGTCAACTCGCCCAGGTATACTGCAGTGGAAGTGCCGGGGCCTCGCAAACAAAATCGGAGAACTGGAATTCCGAGTGTGATACGGTAAGCTACGGATGTGGGCAGTGCTCTTGCAGGAACATAATGCATTGCACCCACTATACCTGGCTTTTTTGGGTATCATTTTTCTACCATACCAGGTGGGCGCAAGAATGCCAAAATGCCCATCCTGGCAAAGCTGCCGTGCATGTATCTACGCAATACCCACATACACCATTAGACCTTAATGCTCGGTGCAACACTAACCAGGAGTTCGTTGCTGTTCACGTACGTCTTCCGCGCGGGATGGCGGTACTCGTCTCGATCTATATACGCCCTGCGCCATCGGCCCGTATAGGTCTTGGCTGGTTTGCTTAGTTACGAAGAGCGTAGCCGGGCGCCCAAATCTTTGTCGGCGGTGACTGTAATGCACCACACACGGAAGGGTGTTACGTAATTACCTCCCGGCGTGACACAAAAATTTACGAGACTTTTTTCGACGTGGTGTGTCAGCTTTTCAACGCTCCTTTCACGCCTACCGGCATGACTACTACGAATTCTCCCGATCTAACGTGGTGGATGGGAAACCGATTGATTGTAGGCTTTAACGCGCCGACGCAACGCAGGCAATGAGGCGCACCGTAGTGGAGGGCTCCGGAATAATTTTGACCACCTGAGGATCTTTAACGTGCGCCGAAATCTGGTACACGCGGGCATTTTTGCTTTTCGCCTCCATCAGAAAAGCGGCCGCCGCGGCCGGGAATCGAACCCGCGACCTCGTGCTCAGCAGCGCAACGCCTTAGCCACTGAGCCACCGCGGCGGGTGTGGTAGATGGGAAATCAGATGTCCTACTGGCGGGTACAGCCAGACGACTGGGCAGTGACCACCTCCCCATACTTATTGACCTACGCCCGCACATTACCTTCACAGTCAGGCGGAAAGCCTGCATTACCAGCTGGGACAAGTCTTGCTCACTTGCTGCGGACGTGCAGGTATCGGGTTCTACATTATGCAGTACACTGACTCAGAAGCTAAAGGAGGCTACGATTGAAATGGGGCTAGAGGAAGCGAAACCGAACCCTGACATGCACCTCCTTAATTTGTGGGCCGCACGGAAGAGAGCACATATCGCTGCTCGGAGAAATACGGACTCCCTCTCGGGCAGGATCCGGGTTAACAGCCGTACAGCCAACGCCAAATACTACCAAAAAGTTTTTTCTCGTGAAAGTAGCTACGGTGGTGCGACGGTATGAATGGCCGTACATCAAATTGCACACATTGGAGCACATTCCGAGCAATGGAAAACGGGTGTCGACAACCCAATCCGGTGCCGGTGGCAAGCTCCTGCGTTGCGGCTCAGGAGACTCCAGAAAAATTTTCCAAACGGGCAGTTCGGCAATTCTTCCCTCTACACGATGTGTCTGCCGCACACGCTTTTACAAGATCTGCCTCCTCCTGCATCCGACAAGGATGGCTTGGGGACTCCGTCTACGCTTCCGGAACTCACCGCCGCTCTTGAATGTTACAAAACACGTACCACACCAGGCGCGGATGGTGTACCGTACGAGGTTTACCAAAACCTGTGAGGAGATATTCTCAAGGCTATCATGGATATAATTAATCAGACAAGGACAACCTCAACAATCCCTTCGGAATGGAAGCACTCAATAGTTATCCCATTAGCTAAGCCTGGAAAACCTTCTAACCGATTAGAAAATCTCCGCCCAATCTTCTTGACACCCACCATCTACAAACTAGCAGAAGGAATGCTGGAGACACGTCTTTCCTGGTGGCTGGAAAAGCATCGCAAATATCAGCCAGCCCAAATCGGGTTTCATCCTTGTCTCAGCACAGATGATGGTTTGGCGATGTTGGCCGAAGACATCTTGAATGTCTCCTCCTACAGCCACGCCACTCGTACTATAGTTGCAACCGATATTTCAAAGACGTATGATAATCTATCCCATGACGCGATCATTCGTGCTTTGCTTGAGTTGGGCAGGCCATGTCGTGTGGCTGATTATGTCGCCGCCATTTTAGGGAACCGTACCTTCGCTATCTGTGTAGAGGGAAAGCCAAAGGGACTTTTTCACTCGGAGCGTAATGTCCCCCAAGGAGCTGTGCTGCCACTTCTACTTTTTAATATTGTATTAATTCACTTTGCGTGACAGGTCGACATGGTGCAGCACATACGCTTCCTCATCTATGCGGTCGGCATGCATGTCATCTATGGTCGACAAACAAAAACGTGCGCTGCAGAATGCTCATAAAGTTATCCGAGAATTTTCAGTGCTCACTGTCTGCGCCGAGGAGACGAAGTACATGAAAGCCGCGAACAAAGCTAGCCGCAAGAGGGTCGCCGTCCAACTTGCATCTATACGCATAGGCGCTCATCAGCTTGCTGAAGCAACAGAGCTCCGTATTCTGGGCCTGCAAATTCACCAGACTGGTACCGCTACAGGATGGCTGAAAGCGGTGAGGCACAATACGGGAAATACCATTCGCCTAATCCGCCGCATTGTACCAAAAGCAGGTGGTGCAAGAATTGAGGTCGCTCGGAGGCTGGTGTGCACTGTGCTCCAACCACGATTGGTTTATGAAGCCAAGTTTCAGTGTCTCACGGTTTACCAACATGCTCAACTGGACGCTATTAATAGATCGAGAAGCCAGGCGAGCCATCACCGGTCTCCCTCGCATCACCCCGATACCGGTCCTCGAAGAACAAGCTCAACTCAATACAACTAACGAGCTCATAACTGAAAACCGAGCTGTGCGAATGTCAAAGTATTGATGTCTGCAGAACAGCCATGCACTATACTACCACGTCAATCCGGGCACCTTGACTCCTCCGGAACATCAGGATGACCTTCCACTCTGGGGTTATACCATTATAACCTCGAACAAGACAAGCCATCTGCGGAAAAGGCACACCAAGGAGGGTAAAGTACAGCTCTCTATTCCCTGCCAAATAACCCGGGACTAGACGGTCAATGTTTCTTATACACCAACGCTGCTTGCACAGGAACATGCGGACTCACGGAGTGGACCAGCCCAGCTCATCCCAGCATACAAGGCCGAATTCCCTACGCCTTTGCCACATGCATCCCAATCCTGGCGGAAAATCAGGTTATTCACGATGCCCTGCTGTGTGCAGCTGCCTCCAATCAAGCCTTGCCCACCATCGATCTCCGTACCGACTCTAAGCAGGTGATCCATTAGAGAGTTATAGCAGATCGGAAAAACGGTTCCGGCACGGTACACGGTACCCGTTACCGGACCGTACCGGGAAGTCTCGTTTAAAGAGTTATAGCAGACCGTAACTACCGGCCATGCTACCGTGACTGGGAGCGACTTATGTTGTACGTCGTTTGGCAATTTTTCGTGAGTCTGCGGCGTTTCCTGTGCTGAAAGATTAGTTTACAGTTCTCAAAAGCGCTAAAGACAGTATCAGAAAGAAACGAACTGCGAACGAAACGAAGATTCGAACTGCGACTGCGTGAACATGAAGCGGGCATTTTACCTCTACGCCATTTCAATAGATGGCGCCAGCTGGTCAAGCTGGGCTCTCAGTACATACGGCTGGATGCTTCTAGTTTTTCGTTGTACATATTTGAGAATCAGTGCGAGGGACTGTTCCTCACTCGCCGATTTGTAGACGGGCCCCATGTTGCTGTTAATACTACTTATGTAGCCGTATCGCCCTTATTTAACCTAAAGGAAGCTATCGGACATGCGTCGCTCGACGACACAAGCCACTAGAGTTAGAGGAACTCCACAAGCCACGGCAGTTGGGCCGGGACCATGTTTCGCTTGCTGCTTGAGCTGTCAGAATCGCGCGGATTTCACTTATTGCAACCTCACTTTTCCTTAAACGATCTCGTATTTATAATCCGTTCGACTAGGCGTGAGCTAATCGTACGTCTCGCAAACTCTTCCAAAGCGGCCGCCCGCTTTCGAACGACGGACACGGTGCGTCTCGGTACCGTCCGGCCAAGTCACTCCGGTATACGGTAGGTTTCTGCGCATGCGCGGTGGCGTCTGACGTTAGACGTTACCGTACAGGAACCGTTTTTCCGATCTGCTATAGCTCTCTATTATCTCAAACAGGTTGCGCAGATTCGCATTAACTGCCAACAAACCCACCAGCTCCCCAGCAAAATATCGTCAAAGGTGCTTGTATCATGCGTTCCTGGTCACACCAATATTGTAGGAAATGAACGGGCTGACTTCCTGTCACGCATCTGCCCGGCCCCATCATCCCCCGCTCAGCTCCCAAGTGACCCGTGGGTCACGCGAATGGCTGCAAAGGAGGATCTTGGACGGCGAACGCGTGCTCTTATACCTCCGTGTTCGGTTCTCGTCCCCTTCAACCTCACTAGGATGGAGGAGGTCGTTCTACGAAGGACCCGGTTGGGGGTGGCTTTTACTCTTGACCGCACGAGTGCATGCATGACAAGGTGTCTACCCAGGGCACGTAAAATGCCCAACCTGCTCTGATGAAACGACTCCGGCGCGCCTTCACCATCTGTTAGGGACATGCCCGGAACCAAGGGCATTCGAGAGAAATGTCTGATGGCAGCAGACCTAATTTGAGGCAAGACACGCATTACCATCGGTGACTTCATGGTCCTGCCCACCGTTCCTTGCTGGACTATATCCGGGAGGCTAACCTAGCTTCCTCGCTATATATCAGACTCACGTAATATCTTCTAGGCCTTGAGGCTATTGAATAAACGCAAGCACAACAACAACAATTGTTCGATGTGTCCTAGGTACAGCAGACCGCACGTATTCGTTAATTATTACGCGAAACGAACAGAGTTCCCCCCAAAACGTTCACGCGGGCTGGAATTAGTGCCTCGGTCATTTCTGAAGCATGCCACAATCCAGTCAATTTTTCTGACGCAGAACCACCAGTCTAATAGCGCTGCGCATATTTTGCACTGCGTATTTAATTGGTGAAGCGTTTTTGGTCGTATTCATGTATGTAGCGAATGAACAACGTTGGCAGTTGAATTACCAGCGTACGCGCGGAGAGATTTATTTCTTTGTATTCAGGTGTACACCATGTTTTACAATAAACGGATGCGATTCATGTTTTTTTTATTTTTTATTTTTATTCGTGCATCATAAGACGTTTTGAAGGCATAGCATAGGGGGTGGAAATCAATCGTAGAAAACAAAAATAATACCGACGTACAGAAACCATAGTCAAGCCAAAGTGCAATTAATATCTCCATTTGGCAGAGACACTCAAGACTGTTGACGGGTAGCAGAGGTTCCGGAACACCACCACGCTCTTCCATGACGCAAAAGTCACTGGTCACGAAACATTTAGTATTATTGGTGCGGACGTCGACGGCGATGATAGTCCCACTTCTCGTGTACGACTCCTTCACATTTGGGGGTAGTGGACGAATCCATTACCTCCCTCGCATGTTGACTATACGCCCGGACTATGCATATCAGTTGAATCCGAAATCCCATTCATTGCAGGCCGCCGGCAAAGATAAATCTCTGTGAAATATTACACCTGCTCTCTCTCTCTCTCTCTCTCTCTCTCTCTCTCTCTCTCTCTCTCTCTCTCTCTCTCTCTCTCTCTCTCTCTCTCTCTCTCTCTCTCTCTCTCTCTCTCTCTCTCTCTCTCTCTCTCTCTCCTAGGAATTGAAATAAATACATAGCGTCTCAACAAAATCTGAGCATGAGTATTATTCAGGTAAATTCAAAACACGAATTCATATTAGAGGCATTAGTGCTTTCCGGTCTCTGGACAAAGTCTAGGGAGGGCATCGGCTATTTGGAAATTCTGTTCGTGAACAACAGTGCTAATTTTTGTATTGCAAAGCTCTCACTGAACTCGCTAGGAGTATTTTATATTCAATTCCATCAGCCGCTTTTTCTAAAGTTGGCTTTCTCTCAGTCTGGGTACGTCTGCAGTGAAACACGCTTTACAGACTGTGCAATAAACACATTTTTGTGACTGTTTGAAGCGTCTGCCATTAACAGCTGTAGTTTTACAAAACTGCTACACTGGGAAATTGGTGTGCACTTATGACTGGAACAAACGATACAGTCTGAAAGGGGATGTTGGCTGGCCTTGCAGTAGGCCCGTTTCTGTCTCTACTTTTGTTGTCATTGATTTTCCACTACTTTTAATTCATTTGGCATCGTTTTTAGCGGAAATGGATGTACGAATTTCAAGGCCGACCCTAGGAAGGCCGTGTATCAAAATTATATGAGCACCGTTTCTTGCAATCCCGGACTTGTAAACAACGCATATAGATGTGCTGGTGGCCCGAGAGAAGCTCATATCTCTACAGGAAATGCGTTTCGGGCATTCATGTTTATTGCCGCTCTTCCTTTACGCGTATACGTGCAAAATTAGTTCGCGTCCTGTCTCGATTCATTTTTATGGCAGCCTACTGCGTGCTTTTTTCTCACTGCGGGATATGAACTGGCCTGAATTATTAAGTTATTTGAGGTTTATCGAGGAATCATTTTAAAAAACCTCAAAACCGTAAAGGAAAAAGGAAGGCTGTAGAACTAAATACACAAGACAGTACGAATAAAAGACGCATTTATGATATTGGTGGGTTTCTTACCGTCGTAACCAGCGATTCCACGCTCCCAGGCCTATAAATGCGTCACTTTATCACCGACGTAGTTATTCCCAATCGCCAGGACATAGCAATAAACATAGCGCTGTTTTGTAAGCATTCAGACTTGCGAAGGTTGCCCTAGCACGGCTAATGAAGTGTCTTTGTCTACGCAGGCGCGACGAAAAACAATTCCGCGTGTGTCCTTCACGGGACTGGGCCATGAGATAAAAGGCGCTTCTCGTTCTTTTATCTCCGGTACCTGTATTTAATGTTATTGTAGGTTATTGCATTCATTAGGTATGACTGCAGCATGGTCGATATGAATGAGCTGACGCGATTGCTGAAGCTGGGGACAGCTACATCATGCCCTGCATTCTAGGTACAGGCCTTTCAATTTTTCAAGGCCATTCCTTCCTGGTTTCACTGCGTTCGGTGTTCAGTCTAGAACTTTTTGCACGGGATAAACGTACTGCTGCATCAATAAAGTTGTAGAGAATCTGTGAACGTATTCTTTTATTAAATGAGATGCGTGCGAGCCGATTCACTTTCGCCCAGGGAGATTATACACACACTATATATATATATATATATATATATATATATATATATATATATATATATATATATATATATATATATATATATATATATATATATATATATATATATATGGGGAAATGGGGTGACACAGGCCTTCGCAACAAAAACACCACCGTATTTTGCGTACCCTGTTGCTGTTTTTTTTTTTTTTTTTCAAGTTGCCTTTCACGTTCAGCCTAAACAGTTTCGATTATTAGGTATTCCAACACCCGCAGCGTAGAAACGCCTTTGATAATTAGAGAGTTGACTTGTTAGGAAATCGCTTCATCTAATACGCCAAAAAAAGTATTGACGGTCTTCACGCAAATGCCGCATTGATGGTGTAAATATTTATTCATGAATGTACCATACAATTCGTTAGCATCCACGAACAGTGGCGAAGGAACAAGCGTGGTATATTACAGACACTACCGAACACGCACGACTACGATGACGCACAAGAAAAACGCGCGCTCAGCGAACAGCAACAAGTCTGTCGGTGCTCGAACGGCAAACATTGATTCTTTGTGCCGCACCTTCCCCACCGTTTCGACTTTTAGCATTTGTTGCGAGACGCACTTTCCCCTGCTCGTCTTTCCTTTTGTTAGCCTAGTTATGCCTGGTGTCCCGGTTTCCGCGCCATTTATCTTTTGCTTTCTTCTCGACGAGGAGGCAGTGACGAGGAGAGAAAAGCAGGAGAAATCCCGACGTGCTCGCCTCGGGATTTCGCGCCTCCCTCACGCTGCGCTGGAAAGATAAAGCAAGCAGGAAATCGAGTAGGAACAGTGGAGAGGAGACGGAGGCCGGGCCGAGCTTTGGGCGTGACGACGAGGCACGAACAACGGGGACGACGGTGACGACGCCAGCTCAGATTCCCGTAGCAAGCTGGGCCACACTTTCGTGCGTCGAACTCACACCTTCTAGGTTTTCGCAAGCCTGTGACATTGCCCGCTTTCTTCTTGTCTTTTTTTCTCCTCCTGTTCATATCGCTATTCCTGGTCCTTTATTGCAAACGTTTGCTGTCAGCCCGTGAGAAGTACGCGAAAAGTTCTTTAGCGGTTACGCAGTAATGGGCGTCAGGCGGGTGCTTCGTGATAGGTGGTGTCGGGCGAACTTGCGCTGCCGAAGCGTTGCCTGCACCTCTTTCGGGACCAGCAGGTCCCCTCGGTAATCGAATCACGCGGCCGTGCGGGCGGGTGCGCGAGCGCGTTGTGTCGGCTTTTGTGCTGTGTTGTCCCGCCGCCTTACCGCATCGTCTCGGAGGCCGCAGGCTTTTCATTTCCTCCCCAGCGTTCGCGGAAGAGGACGGGAGAAGAGAGTGCACGCTGTCTGCTCGGCCAGGGGAGGGAGAGGAGAGGTAGGTGGGCGCGCTTCCTGACCATCGCAACGTCGTCAGGTTCGCGAACGCCTGGCTACCAGCTAGGTGCTGTTTTCCACACCGGCGTGCGGAAGCAGCACAGACAACAGAGACCGCTGGTGGGGTGGTTAGACGGGCGTCGGAGGCACTGGGAGGAGGGTTGACTTGTTGCGGATGCGCCAAGGCGTGAGAAATACTTGGGAACGGGTATTTTTTCCATTCTCGTGCACATTGTATCGTTATACGCCAGTCCGTAACATCACCTGAGTTTCTGTTTTCCCCTTCGTTGTGCGCGTGTGCGCCGCGTCAGGCTAGACCCGCGCAGTGGTTAGTCTCTGTGGGTTGTCAAGAGTGCGTTTAGTTTGTCGAGGGTTTTTCTTCTCTCGAGTTGTCTCTCGAGCGAATCTAATTTGTGCGCACCGGCATTGTCTTGCTTTAGTTTCGGTGTTCAGTCGAGTGCGGCGCCTAGTTTGCTCCTTAGTGCTAAGCGCGAGGAAGCGAGCACAAGGGGGTACAATGCAGTCGGGAAGCGTAAAAGCTGAACATATTCAAGGGCCACCTGTCGGAAGGAAACGGCGCCTCAGGGAAGCTGTGTTGCGTGAAGACGGCTTGCCTGGCTCATCAATGTACTGGCGCTGCTGCTTCCCATGCCGGCGGGTTTGCGCTTCATGCACCCTAACACTAATGCTGCGGACTATGCACTGCGCTTGCGATCATTGGAATTTGTTTACGCTTATTTTTACAAGTGCCTGCTTTGCCAGGTTTCGAGGTGCTGGAGCCCCTGCTTTTGTTGTTTAATGATAGCCAGTTTTTTTCTTAATAAACATGCCCAGTCAGAAAGAGTAAAAAATTGCCAGATGCTTTCAAGGGTTGCTGGAGAGATGCGAAGTTTAGGAATAAGTAACCGTTTCGAGCCACCTGCCTTGAAGGATCGTTAGGTTCATTAACAAAACATTCTGTATGAAGTTCAAGCATCATTGGTCTAAGCGATTGATTGATTGATTGATTGATTGATTGATTGATTGATTGATTGATTGATTGATTGATTGATTGATTGATTGATTGATTGATTGATTGATTGATTGATTGATTGACTGTAGGGTTTAACGCGCCAAAGCAACGCAAGGGATGAGGTGGGCCGTAGTAGAGGGCTACGGATTAAGTTTGACCAGCTGCGGGTCTTCAACGTGCGCCGAAAGCTCGTACACATTGGCATTTTTGTTTTTCGCCTCCATCAGAAAAGCGCCCGCCGCGGCCGGGAATCAAACACGCGCCCTCGTGCCCAGCAGCGCAACGCCTTAGCCACTGAGCCACCGCGGCGGGTGCAAGCGAATGAGAAAACATGGCGCAATGAAAGAGAAGTCAAGCCGGCAAAGGAGTCTGTAGTGCACAACTGCTTCACTGTGGATTTTAAACGAAGAGCTCGTTTTCAGGACTTCAAGGGCATCATAGTCCATCTAGTAGAATATCTAAGCTCATGCCGATCTGAAACTTGCACCGATTGAGGCGTTGTCCTATCGTCCGAGAAAATAAGCATATTGGATTGGAAAAACTTTTATTGTGCCTGCAGTTGAAGTCCAAGTTAAGTCTTCAGACTTGGCCAGTGTCGTCCTCACTGTCGCCACCAGGGTTAGAGGCCCCCCGCCCGTTACCGGACTGTGAAGACTCCTGCCTGGCCAACGCCACGATGACCCGCTGGACGGCCTCTTGGCTGTCAGATCGCTTCGTCTCTTCAAAGGCGGGCGGAAGTCTTCCTGATGTAGAATCTTCTGGGAAGTTCAGACAGTCCCAGACGATGTGTTCAAGAGTCGCGGGGGCGTTGCGACACACCCTGCACGTACCGTCGGGGTTTGCCTCCGGCAAAATCTTGTGCATGAAAGCCGGGCTCATGGCCGTTCGTGTTTGGAGCTGCCTATGTATGACTGCCTGCTCCCTGCTCAGCCCTTTACAGGGCAGCGGTAGCGTGCGTCTGGCGAGCCGGTAGGCCTTGGTGATCTCGTTAAAGCTGGTCATTCGGTCTCTTGTGCTGAACCACAATTGATCACCGCTCGACCCGGCGCGGTCCGTTAGTTCGCGGGCGTGTGCTGTTTCGTTACGGTTTGCGTTGCTGTCCGACACTTCCCCTGCATGCCCCGGAAACCACTTGATTCTTGCCCTTTCCAGGTGTATCGGTGTCTCGTTTAAAATCTTCGTCGCAGTAGCAGATACCCTGCCTCGGGCAAAGTTCCTGATTGCCTGCCGCGAATCACTGAGGACAGTGCGGCAGCCCGGGTCTTTGATAGCCAGTGCGATGGCCACCTCTTCGGTCTCTTCGGGTGTACTGCTCGTCGTGCTGGCCGCCGTTCTGATGCTCCCCGCGGCATCGATGATAACCACGGCGAAACCTCTTCTTCTCGCATATTCGGTAGCATACACGTAACGGGTGCCCGCGTCGCCGGCGTGCACGTCCGCAGCGCCTTGGCCCTCGCCTTGCGTCTGCCTTCATAGTATTCGGGGTGCACGTTACGCGGGATAGTGTCCACGCGAATTTTGCTCCTGATCTCGTCCGAGACGGGCGTCTTGACTCCTTGTTGTTCGTGATATCGGATTCCAAGCTTCTCCAGGATTCTCCTGCCGGGCTTGGCGATCGAAAGCCTCTCCAGCTAGGCAATCCTCTAGGCCTCGGCGATTTCGTCGAGGGTGTTGTGGATGCCCAGAGTGTACAGCCTCTCCGTGCTGGTGGATTCGGAAACTCCGATGGCCGTATTGTATGCCCTTCGGATCACTACTTAAAACTTGTTCTTTTCGTCCCTCTTCCATTTGTGGAAGGCGGCCACGTATGTGATGTGGCTGAGGACGAAAGAGTGCACGAGCCTCATGAGGCTCTCCTCGCGAAGTTCCCTCCGTCTGTTAGACACTCTTCTCATTAGTCTGATGGCGCTGGCCGCCTTGTCGACGACCCGTGCCACTGTTTTCCCGTTGCCTCCGTGCTCGTTAATAAGCATTCCCAGAATACGGATATCTGCGAGTCTGGGTATGGTGTAGACGGAGATTTCTTCACGGTAGCTTCTCTTTTTGGTGCGGGGACCTTCCTTGGGCCTACACAGCAGCAGCTCGGACTTACTCGGTGAACATCTGAGGCCGGTGCCCTCTAGGCTTTCCTCGACCATCCGTACCGCCCGCTGAAGCGCCTCTTCTACTCGAGCATCGCTGCCGCCCTCGACCCACAGCGTGATGTCGTCGGCATATATATATGGTGTGCCCGACGTGCTCCACCTCTGCGAGTCTACTGGCGACCTCGATCATGACTAGGTTGAATATGAGCGACGAGATCACCGACCCTTGAGGGGTGCCTCGGCTGCCGTTCTCTTTGGCTTCCGGTGCGAGATCCCCCGCAACGATTTCTGCCGTTCGGCCCGTAAGAAAGCTCCTTATGTACTCGTGGGTCCGCTTGCCCATGTTCAACTTGGACACTTGGCTTAGGATCGCCGAGTGGTTGACATTGTCGAAGGCCCCCTGTAGGTCCAGGCCCATGACGGCCCTTGAGTCTCGGGTGTCCCTGTCGATAATGAGGTGCTTCAGTTGTATCATGGCGTCTTGCGTGCACAAGTGCTGCCGGAATCCGATCATACTGTCGGGGTAAAGGTCGTTGTTTTCGAGATATTGTTGCCAGCGCGCTGGTCGGACGCGCTCCATTACCTTGCCCACGCAGGATGTGAGCGATATTGGACGGAGGTAAGCATAGGTGTTTCCAGGAATGATCTAATTTTCCAATTTTGGATGGTGAACGGCATTATACCGATCCAAACGCGGAGCTTTTGTGGTGTACATTTGTCCGGTTGTCATCAGAAAACGGCAGCTGCGGAAAGACGAAATTCGATTTCTCGAACGATACTGGCACTTCTCGCACAGGGCAGAACGCGATTAGGTGTGGTGACAAGCCCTGTCTCACACTTAAAACAACCTGTAGGACTGCAAACCACGCTGATCGACAAAGAGAGTTTCAAAATTATCTAGACCATTTTTACATTTTACAAACAAGGAATGTATATGTACAATCAGGCGTTTTTGATTGCGAACAAATGCTGAATTGCTGTTTTTATCCGCACATTGAGCAGTAAAAAAAAGGTGCAGTCGCATGCTCGGCATGAGAAAAGCGCTAAAACGAGATGAAACCGCTTCAATGTCACGAATCTCGCTTTTCAATGCTGCAGCTCCAAGTTTCTCAGAAGCGCTTGATTTCCAGCGGGGAAGAAGAAAAAATCTTAAAAAAAGGAACACAAAATCATCCGAGCGAGCGAGCGTGAGGCACGCTAGAAAACGACGAAAGTATGCATGGAATGTTAGGACGTCAAAGATAAGAGAAGCAGAAGAGATGCACCCCTCCCCCTTAAAAAAAAAAAGCGTTCGCAGAGAGAGAAGGAGCGAAGAATTAGCGCGGCGGTGCAGCGGGAGGCATTCGTTAAACGGCGCACTCCCCGCGCTGACTCTCCCCTCTGGCACCGTTATCATCAGCGCGTTCCAGGAGCGCGGCCTTAATTTTCGATTAAACGATCGACCGTGCCAGACTCGACTCCGGCTGGCGAGGAAACGAGCTTCCGCCAAGGCTTTCGCAACCCCTTTCTCCCTCTCCCCGTCCTCCCGTTTCCCTGACAATGCCCCCGGAGATGTCGTCTCCCCTCTCTCTTTTCCTTTGACTTTTATTTCACTGCGTCCCACCTCCCTCTCTACTGTTCCGTCGGTTTCGAGTTGCCGGCACGCACACGCTGCGCGGTCTACGAAGTCATCGAGTCGTCGAGCTGCAGAGTCGACAGCTTGCGCCCGCGTCTCGGTTATTCGGATCGGCGGTTTATGGGCGCGTCAATTCAGCGTGTCGCTGATGCTTAGAAAGTAGCTTCGTTCGACAACCTGTGCGAGGTTACATCCATTCGCTTACGTCCCGTTAAAGGGAACCCTGAAACACTCACCCGAACTGTTGTTCGCTATCTCGTGAGACTACTTGAAATCCTCTCCGGCTCTGCTGGCATTATCATTTCGCGCTCAGTTGCGTCCCAGATGACGCGTCATTAGCATTAGGCGGTTTCTTTGCTGCTGTAGCAATGAAAATATTTTATAACCATTGGTAAGAAAAAAGAAAGTCAGGTTAAGTTCTCTTTGTGAGAGCTAGTCGGTACGCGGAATGGTTAAAATCTCTGCCTTAAAATTCCTAAGTTAAAACCCCTGCCTTCAAGGGCATGTACACTGTGCCACCATGGAAAGTATATTGGGCGGAAGAGAACCCAGGGTAGGGAAATTCGGGATGTCCATACGGAGGGATCGCATTTTTGCTAGAGTCATGCGTACGCTACATTCTGTGATGAAAACAATGCAATAAAAATTACGATGACAATCAAGCACTGCTTTAGATGTAGTGATTGCGAAAGCCTTATTGTTTGAATGCCGAAAGGGTCATATCATCATCATCATCATCAATATATTCCCTTTGCGTCTTTTTCTTCTTGTCTCCATACTATGACTCGGTGGCACATACCCACTTTCGCATCGCCAAGCAAAGCGGGCATTTAGCCAAAATGTGCTTTTCTACTCCCCTAATAGTTACTGCCGTAATTAGCATGCTCTAATTGCTCTTGTATATCTCATCCAGGTCTGTGACTCCAACTGCACCGATAACCCACCAGGTCTACCTTTACCTATTTATCTTTTGCATCTTTTTCTCCGTTTCTCTGTTACTAAGAGTCGCCCCATACCCGTGCTTGCACCGCCAAGAAAAGAAGGCATTTAGATTCTATTCGTTCACCAAAGAACATCATCATCATTTATTCATTCAGCGGAAGCCTTGTTCACTACTGGAATACTTGTGACTCCGGTAAATCGCATCAGCTCTAGCTGTGCGCACAACCCGGTCGCCTACGCAAGACGGGGGTAGTGAGAAGGGGAGGTGGGCAAAGAAGGTGGATAAGAAGTGATGGGAGGGAGTTGGGGGAGGAGTACAACGGGACGAGGAAGGTTCAGGAGTAGGGAGAGCGGGGGGAGGGGGGGGGGGAGGTTCGTCGACATAAGTCTGTCGTACAACCGGAAGGCCACCACGAGTGCAGACTTTCCCACATCAATAGCGATCGCCACAAGGTGACCTCTTCATAACGAAGTAGTTTCGCGGCAGTAAATTAGTTCGTTATATCCGATATTTGTTGTAACAGTAAATGTAAAATTTGGCTCTAACGGTAAAAAGGCTCTAAAGGTAAAAATGGGCAATCGGGCTCGCACAAAAATCCTATATACCAAAACGCATCATTCTAGGCTTCGAACCTACCATAAATGATGTAACCCTTACTTGTCTTCTTGTGGCATTTCAAACTAAAGGGACCGGAACATGACAACTTGATATTACAGCAAAAAAAAAAGTTCCTGTGACAAAACAGGCCTGCGTTCTTACTTATTTGAAGGAGGATGTGATATTCGTCTGGGGGCTGAGCAGGATGCAGTTTTCCAGGGTTTTTTTTTTCTTTTTATGCTAGCCCTCTAGTTTTGAGCCTGCGCAAACCAAATATTTCTTCGTTATAGCGCGGCTCTCGAGGTTTCGGTTTCGTTATAAAAAGAATGAGTGTCACTGAAATGAAGCGTGACCAACCAAAGTTTTATTTAGTTCGCTATAGCCGATAATTCGCCATATCAATGTTCGTGACAACGAGTTTCAATTGTAACAGTCGTGTGGTAGCAGCTCTTTGCTACCCCTACTTCTCCACTACAGGCAGAGTTACATACACACGAGTGCCTTTATAATGTCAATCGCATTTGCGTCGATAATCGTGCCCCACAACATTGGTTCTCTCTCAATTTCTTGCCATCCTGTGTTCCGGCTTCTGGTAAGGAATAATAGCAACTTCTTTAGTAGTGTCGCATCAGTTTACCACGCAATTCCGACATGAAGATGTGTACATTTAATTCGAATGAACGATTATCTACACAAGGATGTACGCAATGATTAACAGTACACTATAGTTAGAATGTCCCAAAAAAATGGAATTCGCACATACCTTGAAGACTTGAGAGTTCTAGTTGTTTGTTGGGAGCTACTACAGATGAAAGCGGGTCATTAAGAGCTGAGACATTGCTGCTATGAAGAACAAGGTGTACATACAGCTCAGGGTGCCGATGTCTATACATACATGCATACATACATACATACTTAAATAGATGCGCTATGCACACACGCACGCACATGAATATATATATATTGTAAGGGATATAGTTGACCCTCCGGTAGTAGACCGAACGTTGTTTATTGGCAGGAGCAGAAGCAAGGCGAGCGCAGGTACAAGCGTACCGACGATGGCCGAACACACGCGCCAAGCACCTTCAGCCGTACTTCTTCTTCCACCGCTACCAGCGTGCGCGCATACCGTCGTGCATAGATTGGCCACGATCGCATGGCACTCTTTCTTGATGTGGCGCATATCCGGATAAGCTGATGGCGTTAGGAGCTGCTCGTTATCCTTGCTACAATATATATATATATATATATATATATATATATATATATATATATATATATATATATATATATATATATATATATATATATATATATATATATATATATATATATATATATATATATATATACACAGAAAGAAATGCCGGCAGTCTACAACGCCAAAGAAGGCATAGGGGAATGATTAGACTCTTTTTTACCGTTAGTGACGTTCATTCTTTTTTTTATTATTATTAATTACGTGAGAAAGAAAGAAAGAAAAACACGCGCCCAGAGTGGGGACCGAACCCACGCCTTTCGATTAGATCTCGAATGCCTTACCAATTCGGCTATCTGGGCGACTGTGTTCTCCTTCACATTCTGGGGTATTTATATTTACTACAACTGTATCTGACGCTTGAGGGTGGTAGCCAGCGCCACTCAGACTACACGGGGAGAAGGGGACCTTCTTTTCATCCCCCGGGGCGTGACACGAACGTCTACAGCCTGTCATAAGCGGGTGACTGGCGGTGAACCCTCTTATGCTACCTTGGCATCAAGGCTGCCAGAACCGAGGCCCTCGCTAAGCTTTTCGCACGATAAACGGGTTTGGAAATGAGGGGCTCGTCAGGAAATACAGAAAGAAATGCCGGCAGTCTACAACGCCAAAGAAGGCATAGGGGAATGATTAGACTATTTTTTACCGTTAGTGACGTTACATTCTTTTTTTTATTGTTATTATTAATTACGTGAGAAAGAAAGAAAGAAAAACACGCGCCCAGAGTGGGGACCGAACCCACGCCTTTCGATTAGATCTCGAATGCCTTACCAATTCGGCTATCTGGGCGACTGTGTTCTCCTTCACATTCTGGGGTATTTATGTTTACTACAACTGTATCTGACGCTTGAGGGTGGTAGCCAGCGCCACTCAGACTACACGGAGAGAAGGGGACCTTCTTTTCATCCCCCGTGGCGTGACACGAACGTCTACAGCCTGTCATAAGCGGGTGACTGGCGGTGAACCCTCTTATATATATATATATATATATATATATATATATATATATATATATATATATATATATATATATATATATATATATATATATTATATAGATTGCGAGAAGGGCTGTCTTTGGTTGCCGTAGTAAATAGTAAAAAATGGGTATAGCTTCTAACAAAACTGTTTATTGGTCGACGTTTCGATCGGATGCCGATCTTTTTTTACTATATATATATATATATATATATATATATATATATATATATATATATATATATATATATATATATATAATATACTGGAATGAGGGACTCATATATATGCACATTACACACGCGAGCACATTCTCTTCCAGCCGAAAAGCGTTGGCTGCAGCATTAGCATTAGCATCGGTTGCTCCCTCCACGGCCCCAGGCTGGTGTCGGCCCCCCGCGTCTTCCAACTCAGTCGTGAGAGCCCCAGGGAAGACGGAGGCATGCCATTCCCGGGCATTTTCATTACGACGTTGCTGGGCTGCCCATGTTGCGTCTGCTGCGCGCGGAGCAAAAATGCGCGAGACGATCGAGTCTAGGCAAGCACGTGGACGAACCCGTTCGCCCTCCTTGGAGCCGAGGCGTTGGCTTTCTTGGCTGCCGAGGAAACAAGACCAATTTCATTTAGCTCACCCGCATGTGCGAGCAGACTCGAGCGAATGTTGGTGGCGCCTCGAGGGAACGTCTGTTCTTATGGCATGACTTCTGCTCCCTCCCTTCGGTGCTTCTTTATATATTACGAAATGGCGATTGCTGCCTGCAATGCCGACGTCACAGTTGGGTCATCGAATGGAAGGCTTCGCGCAGTTACTGCCGGAGAGGGTCCAGCTAACTTGCCGTGGGCAGCAATTGCATCGTCGACGAGGTTATATCGGCCAGTTGGCCAACTTCGTTCGCGGTAGGTAAGCATCTTGGCTTTCAATAATTTACCAACGCGTTAGAAAACTTCAGGACTACTTCCTCACTCTAAAGAATTGGTAAGAACATTCTTTATGATGACGGGGTTGAGACTATGACACGCACGCACACATACAGATGCAGGCACACACGCACACACACAAGCACGCACGCACGCACGCACAGACAGACAGACAGACAGACAGACAGACAGACAGACAGACAGACAGACAGACAGACAGAGACAGGTGGATGGACGGTGGACAGACTCAGTGGATGAATGGGAGGTACTTCAATTATATCCGCTACTTTCTCGTCCAAAGCTCTCAGCTACCTTCCCACCTCTATGACACAAGATAAGATAAAAGGAAAATAAATGCCTTTATTATTATAATAGTACAACAATTAAAAACTGGCACCGACCAGCAATGCTTATAAAAACCAAAAAAGTCTTTTCGGCTCCCATACGGAAGCCCTGCTCACAACGTCTTCTTTGCTCACAACGACTTTTGTTCACAACCGTCCTTTTTTTAGTTTTTATAGACATTCGTGGTCGGTGTCAGCTTGCAATATTTGCATGCGTTTTCCCGACCGGACGCGCTTTCATCCAAACCTCGATTTTTTCAAGATAACAGTACACTGTCGCTCGTACATTAACTGACTATAAATGACATTGTCACGTGCTCCTTAACTCCGTAAGCAAGTAGAGAAGGTGACAACAACGAAAACCGTACAATGCCGCGTCAAGCAGTGGATGATAAGTTTTAACGGCGGAGCTGTTTACGCTTGCAATCCATCCGTTCCTGGCGTCGCTCAAAAGTCGCTTCAGCAAAGCGAGGGGAGGAAAATGCTAGGCCAAGAAGCGCGAGGGAAAGTGACGAGGAAGCAAGGAGCCGACGAGCAGGTGTGGGGAGTGCGCCTCAAGAAATGAGACGCTTCACATGGTCGTAATCAAACATGGGCCCCTCGCGTTATGGAACTGGCGTCTATCTGATTGCGCTATCTTTTTTTTTTCTTTATTGCCTTCTTTGACAGGATGACAAAAAAAACACACGTAAATGATGTGTACACTCAATAATAAACACTAAAGATGCAGCTCTTCTTGGGCCAGCGGGGAGATTTCAGTATTCTTTCATTACCAACAATGCTTCAATTGTAGGTAGCCACTCTGGTTTAGGAGGCTGAAGTTTCTGTATCTACACAAAAGAACCCATTGACTCTTTGAAGTACTGTCGGATGGGTCTGGCATCTGGGTCGGAGTATCGTACCGCCATCCTGTTTCTCCAGACGTTATTTAGTTCATACGGCATAATTGTGTCAAACGGCACACCGTCCTCATTTTCAACATTAAAAAATCTAATACCGTAAGCATCTACAGGCAAATGTTTTTGAGTGTTCACTGGAGGATGTCCCGAAAGAACACCGCCACCCAACAGTCCAAGAATACATGTTCAGTTGTTTCTGGCTTTCGACACAGAAAACACAGCTCACCCCATGACACAAACCATCCCTTTTCCCCCATCCAGGTCTTTACTTCCAACGTTCCAGTGTGGAACTTAAAAAGAAAGATTTCACTTTCAGGGCGCTCAACATTTCCTTTGGGTTTGTAGCGCGGGCGGATGGGGGCGGGGGGGGGGGGGGGGGGGGGGGTGGTAATGCGCGCGGCAAAGCAGATGTTCGGGTGGAGAAGCGCGGGTTTGGAATTGGCTGCGCATAGTGATGACGTAAGCTCTGACGCGAAGGTGTTCTCCCAGTTGAAAGAGACGGCGTGTGCTCGGCGGTTTCAGTATTCGATCCACAGATAAGATGGACATACCTAAAAAAGCCATTTTAAAACTGGTGAAGGCTACCAGCTCTGCTGCTCCCTCAATCTTAGCATCTCAGTTGCGAAGGTGGCAGATTTTTTTTTAACACAAAAGTGTTTTATGCCCGGGTGCACCAAGATCTCACTTACGTAATATCCATCACGGATGTGACGTCGCCAGAAAAAGTGTCATTGATGCTGCAGCGCCTGAATTCGAGCCTGTGCCGTCTCGAGCCCTCTCGCTGCAACCGGAAGCACGTGGCGCTCTACCGACTGCGCTATGAACAGAAACGGGAGCAGCTCTGCGAACGCGCCTTATATCCTTACTCATTCAGATGGTGCTGTCGTCTAGGAGAGGTGAAGCGAAGTATCGCATCATGGCGGTAGTGAGCACCGACAGGCGCCGTCTCGATGCCAGCGCCTTCGTGTACTGGGGACGCGCGTGAATTGAGGCACCCTCCGCTGGGCCGTTGTTCCCATGACCATTGGGTTTCAAGCTGCCGTTTCTCTGCATATCATTTTTTGTTTTCTTGGACCGGAATAAACCGGTTATTTTTTGTTTGTTTGATTCTTGCGTATCGGCGTCACTTCGTCTGGCGGCGTCAGGCTCGCGAACCCTTCTCACACGAAGGAGGTTCCTTCAACATTCAAATGCTCGTGTGAAGGCACCTTTCACTTTCGTGTTTTACCGATTCCTGTGAATTTTTTTTTGGGGGGGGGGGGCCTTGCTGCTAAGATGATGACAACGAAGAGTAGACACAGGAAACGAATCGTCGTCATTAAACTGAAAGCTGGTGGCGATGGCTTGCTGCTCGAGCGCTTCTCGGTCAAGCCCGCCTTCACCACCGTGTGATTCATCGATTGCGGGGTTTTACGCGCCGAAACTACACCTGGGTTATGAGGCGCGCCGTAGTCGAGGGCTCCGGAATAATTTTGATCGCCTGGGGATCATTAACGTGCGCCGAAATCTTGAACACGCGAGCGTTTTCGCTTTTCGTGTCCATCAGAAAAAGCACCCGCCGCGGTAGGAATCGGACCGGCGTCCTTGGGTTCTGCAGCACAACGCCTTAGCCAATGAGTCACCGCCGCGGGTCTTGACCACCGATGTCGCTTTTAGGACCTTCAGTAACGCCCAAGTTCATGCGGAATGCGCATCTGCTGCACGCCTCAATATATATTCACCACAGAATACTTTTTGCCACGGCAAAACTTCACTTATGGAGTATATTGGTTGCATTGCGTTTCGCAACGGCTGAACAGCATTATTTGAGGTCTTAAGGTTATAGGCCCTACACTTTATTGCAAGGCCAGTGATAGATAGTTTAGGCAGGAAATTACGTGGAGCCAAATTTATATTGCAATGAACAGAATAAAGGGCCCTAACATTTTTGATGTTCAGAGCAAGTCCGGAAGGCTCGGTACTGAAATATCAATGAAAAATGGAGCAGACAGAAAAGGGAGAGGAAGGCAAGGGACTTAGAAGCAGAGAGAAAGTATCAGAAGAGGTTTAAAACAAAAACGACATCGATGACGACTATTTGCCCGCAGCTAGGGGAGGGGGCGGGGCCACTTACCCGAAACAAAACTACAACTGCAACGAAGCAATCGAGTCAGCGTGGTAGGATGCAGCATTTCATACCGACTGTTACTAGCGAAGCCCGGTTGCCGGCGCATGCAGCGAGAGCAGGCGATGGCGCGAGGTCGGTGGCGGCAGCGAGGGTTGCCGGGCAGCGGGCACCGGAACGTTTGGGACGACCTGTCGGTGGAATTCGAGGCATCTCGCCTGCGCCAGATGCACTGCGTCCTCCCGTCATTCCGCTCTAGAGCCCCCTATACCTAATGGTATCCGATGCGCGCAGGATCGACAATCGCGAATACGTCTCCACGGGTCTGCAACTGTTTTACGCACGCATGCTTTATGACTGAAACAATGGGAAGAATGAACGGCTTGAGCTGCGGGCGGAACGGTCGTAGCGAAGATGGCCTTCACAAGGAGCCGTACATGGCGTTTACACAAAGGCTGTACGAAAAGGCTTCGTGCAGGCTGGTAAAAGCCGTGAGGGCATCAGTGAAGTGGAAGAGTGGGAGCAGGCACATCAACTGACAAGGGCAACAGGTGCGGTGCACGGTATTGGACGGGAGGGATAAAAGAGCGATTGGGAACTCTGCCTTGTCTCGATGAATTGACACAGCAGGCTAATACTGTTTCGGTGATTTAACGCACCGCGGAGGCCCTGTGGCTAAGTCGTTGTGCTGCTGAGCTCGAGTAAGCGCGTTCGATCCCGGCCGTGGTGACTGCTTTTCACACGGAGGCAAAGAGCGAAAACGCCTGTGTGTCGACATTTTGGCGCTCGTCTAAGATCTCCACTTGGCCGAAATAAATCCGGAGCCCACCACTACCGCGCGCCTCATCACCTGTGTAGTGTCGGCGCGATAAACGCCAAGAATTTGGGTTTGTTTTTTTAGAGCAAAAGTTGTATACATCTACCCTCTAACGGTTTCATTGCCGTGGGAAAAAAACGCCAGAGCCTAAGGCATGAAGTGCATGAGTCAGGCTAATCAGGCATACAGCATAGGGCTCAGTCTTCGTTTAAGAAAACCACAAAACAAGCATCGAAACCGCATTGTGTATTGCCGCGAACCATACATTGGGTTTGTTTATTTGTGTTTTGCTTTTACCGCCCGGCTGCGCCGGTCTGTGTTATCTCTGCGCCAAGGGAAGCGCGTGTTCCATTATTTCTTTCTGTTCCTCATGTGTTATCTGTTGTGATAGGGAGAGCATTCCGATCTAACATGAACAGCCCAGAATAATCTTCTTGGATCTACTATGTTCTCGATGCGAATCGACGTTTCGAGAACCACGCGTGCCGAAAGATAAAAAGCCTGCAGTGCGGACGCCGGGGGATTCGATTCTGCGACGCTCGCCGACGCACGTACGTCACTTTGTTGACCACTGCTTCGCCGCCTCTGTATTCTTTTCAGTTGTTAGGGGAGCACAAGTTCGCTCCAATAAACTTGTTTCTTTTCCAAACAACTGCTTCGTCCTTGGCTACGTGACATCTGGTGGAGGTGCTGGGTACGCACCCTTCATGCCCACTACAACCTCTGGAAGCCGCCAAGCCAGTCCAACAAGAGCCAGCCTCCGCGTGCAAGATTTACCACCCGAGTTCGGTCTACTACCGGAAAAGACGAAGAAGAAAAACGTCGCAACCAGCACCATGCTCAACCAAGCCAATCCTCCTGTCGTTCTGCAGCAGCCACGGGAACCGCCATCATTCCGAGGAGCCCCCGCAGAAGACCCAGAAGAATGGTTGGAGAAACTGGAGCGCGTCCGGAAATTCAATTGGTGGGACGACGCAGAAACGTTCCGGCACGTTTTCTTTTACTTGGAAGATTCGGCTAGCACTTGGTTCGAGAACCACGAGAGCTCCTTGGCAAACTGGGCTCAGTTCAAAAGCGAGTTCACTAAGACCTTCACTACCGTCGTGCGGAAAGAAAGAGCCGCCCTTTTGTTGGAAACGCGCACGCAACACCCCAACGAAGGTGTCGTGATCTTCGTTGAGGAGATGAAGCAGCTATTTCGCCGCGCGGACCCCGAAATGACGGAAGAAAAGAAGTTGCGCTTCTTAATGCGCGGAGTGAAGCAGGAACTGTTTGCTGGACTTGTCCGAAATCCGCCCAAAACCGTCGCCGAATTCGTGACCGAAGCCAGCACCATTGAGAAAGCCCTCGAAATGCGTGCTAAGCAGTATGACCGCAATTTTGTTGGCGCGGCCAATGCGAACGACTTTGGCAGCACGCGGATCCCGGCCGACAGCCTACGCGAGACTATCCGCGCAATAGTGAGAGAGGAGCTGCGGAAACTTCTCCCAACGCCGCCGCAGCCCCAAGTCGCTTCCCTCACCGACGTGATTAGAGAAGAAGTGCAACAAGCGCTGGGAACTTCTACGCCATCCGAGGTACCCCGAGAGCCACAAGCTATGACCTACTCTGCGGCTGTTCGTCGACCCCGCCCTGCCCCAACACGCCGTCAAGAGGCCCTGCCGTACCGCCGCCCACTGTCACCCGCCCGACCCCCGGTAGCCCAAAACCAGACGCCGAGGAAGACGGACGTATGGCGAACTCCCGATAATCGTCCTCTGTGCTACCACTGCGGAGAGGCCGACCACATCTACCGTCGCTGCCCATACAAGAGACTCGGACTGCGTGGTTTCTCCGTCGACGCACCTCGCCCTCTCCCTGGCCAACGACCACGTGAGATCGACGAGTATCTATCTGAAACCAGCCGTGGCCCATCCCGTTTCAACCGCTCGCCATCGCCCTACCCGTACCAATCGCCGAACCGTCGTAGCAATGCTGACTTCGCCCGTGGAAGGTCCCCCAGCCCACGCGGGGGAAACTAAAAGCAGCAACTTCTGGAGGTGAAGTTGCAGAACGGCGAAAAAACGAAAACCCTCCAACGACGCATGGCCGATCCGAACACCGTACCTGCAGCCCAACGACTCGATCTAACCCGGACGTGTCTCCCGAATCCGACAACGACACGACGCGACGCTTACCCGAAACGACAGAGCCTGCCGCTGAGAAGATGACGAGAATGACGACGAATGGTGCCCGCCCGTCAACACGCACAAGCCGAGATACAACGCCCCGACGCACCAGAAACTCCAGGAAAGCGGCGTCCGACGTCCAGCTGTCCATCGACGGATTTGACGTAGTCGCCCTCATCGACACGGGAGCCGACTACTCGGTAATGAGCGGCTCATTCGCGTCGAAGCTGAAGAAAGTTACGACAACATGGGACGGTCCGCATATACGCACAGCAGGAGGCCATCTCGTAACGCCAAGTGGAACGTGCACATCACGCGTCACCATAGGCGGCACCACGTACCCTGCTGAGTTCGTTATTTTGCCTAACTGCTCCCGCGACGTAATTCTCGGAATGGACTTTTTGACGGACAACGGCGCAATAATTGATCTGCAGACCAAGTCGATAACTTTTTCCTCCGATTACTCCACGACGCCGCAGCCGAACCCCGGTCACCGTGCTGCTGTCAGGATCGCCGACGATCACATCACCCTGCCACCCCGCGCAAGCTTGATGATCGCCGTCTACTGTGAGGATGCTGCTTCTGACATCGACGCTATCGTAGAGAGTGATCGAAGGTTGCTTCTCGACCGCGGTGTCTCCGTCGCAAGAGGGATTGCGCACTTTAAGCAACGCCAATCTCACGTTTTGGTCACTAATTTCACCGAAGAGTACCAGCATTTAAACAAGGGAACTGCAATTGCGTTCCTCGAAAAAACGCAAGAAGCAAGTGACGTGATCGCGGTCGCCGACTTTGAACGCACACCCGATGACACCTTCAAGCTTCCGCAGCCCTTCGACGTAAATCCGGCGCTACAGCAAGAACAACGGAACAAATTATTGGCTTTGCTGCGTCGCTATAGCGAATGTTTTTCGTCGAGCGCAAAACTACGTCAGACCCCTCTAGCGAAGCACCGAATAATAATCGAAGATGGAGCTCGACCTACCCGACAGTCACCGTACCGCGTCTCTTCACACGAACGGGAAGCCATCCGGACTCAAGTCGACGACATGCTCAGCGACGACATTATACAGCCCTCGAAAAGCCCCTGGGCTGCGCCCGTCGTACTCGTAAAGAAAAAAGACGGCACATTAAGGTTTTGCGTTGACTACCGGCGACTGAACAAAATCACGAAAAAGGACGTGTACCCCCTCCCCCGAATCGACGACGCCCTCGACCACCTCCGCCACGCGAAGTACTTCTCATCGATGGACCTGAAGACCGGCTACTGGCAAATTGAAGTGGACGAGAGAGACCGAGAGAAGACTGCATTTATAACCCCAGACGGCCTATACGAGTTCAAGGTGATGCCGTTTGGGCTGTGCACAGCACCAGCGACGTTTCAAAGAATCATGGACACTGTGCTAGCTGGCCTTAAGTGGCACACCTGCCTCGTATACCTCGACGACGTAGTGGTATTCGCCCGGACTTTCGACGAACACCTTGCAAGGTTGGAGTCTGTACTCGAGGCCATTCGTACGTCGGGGTTGACGCTGAAGCCTGAAAAGTGCCGTTTCGCATACGGGGAACTCAAGTTCTTGGGCCACGTCGTCAACGCCGCGGGAGTCCTACCTGACCCGGCAAAAACATCAGCCATTGCGAACTTCCCAAGGCCGAAAGACAAGAAGGGCGTGCGAAGATTTCTCGGGCTGTGCGCATACTACCGGCGCTTCGTCGCAAACTTCGCACGCATTGCAGAGCCACTCACGCGCTTGACGAAAGATAGCACCCCTTTCAGCTGGGAAAACGACCAAGAAAAAGCATTCTGCGAGCTGCAAAAACGCCTGCAAAGGCCGCCCGTGCTCGCTCATTTCGACGAAAATGCCGAAACGGAAATGCACACGGATGCCAGTGATATAGGCTTGGGTGCCGTCCTTGTCCAAAAGCAAAGCGGCTGCGAAAGGGTAATCGCCTATGCCAGCCGTGGTCTGTCGAAGGAGGAGAAAAACTATTCTGCCTCTGAGAAAGAGTGCCTGGCTATTATATGGGCGATTTCAAAATTTCGCCCATACGTGTATGGAAGGCCATTCAAGGTTGTAACAGACCACCATGCGCTGTGTTGGCTCGCCAATTTGAAGGACCCCTCTGGCCGTCTTGGGCGGTGGAGCTTGCGCCTGCAGGAGTTCGACGTTACAGTTGTTTATAAATCCGGCAGGAAACACTCCGACGCCGACTGCCTGTCCCGCGCCCCCGTCGACCCACCACCACAAGACTCTGATGAAGACAGCGCGTTCTTCGGGATCGTGACGGAGAGCGACCTAGCCGCCCAGCAGCGTGCCGACCCCGACTTACGCGTCATAATCGAGTACCTCGAGGGATGCAACGTTGCCGTTCCTAGGACCTTCAAACGCAGCTTACCAGCATTCAGCCTGAGAAACTCCGTCCTTGTGAAGAAGAATTTCAGCCCCGGAACAAGAGCGAATTACCTTCTCGTCATCCCCGCGGACCTTCGTGACGAAATTTTGGAAGCGTGCCACGACGACCCGTCTTCCGGACATCTGGGCACAGCCCGCACTATTGGAAAAATCAAGGCGAGGTACTACTGGCCCGGCCTTACCTCTGACGTCACCCACTACGTCCGGAGCTGCCGTGACTGCCAGCGACGAAAAACGCCGCCGACAAGACCCGCCGGACTTCTGCAACCGATCGCCGTCCCATCGAGACCATTTCAACAGATTGGAATGGACCTTTTAGGCCCGTTCCCTACGTCACGATCACAGAACAAGTGGATTGTCGTAGCGACAGACTACATGACGCGCTACGCAGAGACCGCCGCTCTTCCGAGGGGGACTGCACAAGAAGTGGCGAAGTTCTTTATAAGTCAAGTTGTGCTGCGACATGGAGCCCCGGAAGTCCTAATCACAGACCGCGGAACGGCATTTACTGCGGAGCTGATGCAAGGAGTATTACGCTACAGCAACACGGATCACCGAAGAACGACGGCGTACCACCCCCAAACGAACGGACTAACAGAACGTCTGAACAAGACAATCGCAGATATGCTGTCAATGTACGTTGACGTTGAACATAAGACTTGGGACGAAGTGCTCCCGTATGTCACGTTTGCGTACAACACGGCTATCCAGGAGACGACGCAGCTGACGCCGTTCGAGCTTGTCTACGGTAGAAGGCCGACTACGATGCTCGACGCCATGCTTCCGCACGTAGATGACGACGACCTCAACGCCGACGTCCACGGATATCTTCAACGTGCGGAGGAGGCCCGCCAGCTCGCTCGAGTTCGTATAACGGACCAGCAGCTGGTGGATGCGGGCCGCTACAACCTCCGACGCCGAGACGCCGCGTACCAACCAGGGGATCGTGTGTGGGTTTGGACTCCCATTCGACGACGCGGACTCAGTGAAAAGCTCCTGCGACGGTACTTCGGACCCTACCAGATTCTAAGACGTGTTGGGCAATTAACCTACGAAGTGATCCCCAGTGGTGATTCCGGCACATCACGACGACGCACGCGACCCGAAGTCGTCCACGTGGTTCGCTTAAAACCTTTCTACGGACGATGACGAACTTTTATTTTCATTTGTTCGGACTGTCGCTTATGTTAGCATCGGGTCGATGCACTCTTAGAGGGGGGGTAATGCCGCGAACCATACATTGGGTTTGTTTATTTGTGTTTTGCTTTTACCGCCCGGCTGCGCCGGTCTGTGTTATCTCTGCGCCAAGGGAAGCGCGTGTTCCATTATTTCTTTCTGTTCCTCATGTGTTATCTGTTGTGATAGGGAGAGCATTCCGATCTAACATGAACAGCCCAGAATAATCTTCTTGGATCTACTATGTTCTCGATGCGAATCGACGTTTCGAGAACCACGCGTGCCGAAAGATAAAAAGCCTGCAGTGCGGACGCCGGGGGATTCGATTCTGCGACGCTCGCCGACGCACGTACGTCACTTTGTTGACCACTGCTTCGCCGCCTCTGTATTCTTTTCAGTTGTTAGGGGAGCACAAGTTCGCTCCAATAAACTTGTTTCTTTTCCAAACAACTGCTTCGTCCTTGGCTACGTGACAGTATGATAAGGCGGCTGTGAACAATGGGACCCCTCGCCAAGTGTTCCTGCTAAATATTACGTTTGCATATTATCTTTGAAGGCTATAGGCAGGACTAGTGTCACTAAATAGAACAGTTCTTGCCCAAGACGCCGAGCGCATGCGTCAGGCTAGGCAGGACCCAGCATTTGCCGCATCTTTGGATGCACTGCTGCTGCAGAAAGGCTGTTATAAGCGTTATCGTTTATTCACATTCGGAACGACGTCAGTCACGCGGAGCTGGAGCAGGGAGGGCAAGCTAAGCCTACCAGAGTTGACCGACTACAACGCATACACAACAAAATGGCGGTGCCCATGAACTGTCGCAGTGTAAACAAGTGCAACGTAATGAGAACTGACCAATGATCATGGCGGCGACACGGAACGACAGGAGGAAAGAGGGCCGATACTCTGTGCCCTTATCTAGTGACACTAGCCGAGCGCAACCAACAAGCCCGCTGATACGACGAGAAACATTCTATGCTATCTTCCATCACCATTTGTAGCGGTTTACAGCAGCTTTACTGGACATCCATTTTCTTAGGGCGGGATGGCGACCTTTTTTCTTGTTTCGGCGGTGGAGATTGACTTGGGAACGAAGTTTGTCATTGAAACAGTAATTCCTTGGGGAAGAGACTCGGAAATGACTGCAGGCGCGCTAATGTGCTGGTTGAAGTTAGATAATAGTCACAGAGGTGTGGGTGGGCATAATTAAAATGCTCTATTGAAAACAATCATCCTCCGCCAGCCCAGCCGTTAAAGAAACTGCCACGTAGTCCCTAAACTTTACCAGTACCGGCAAATACCTCGAATAGAACGGCTTGAGTGCGCATTGTGTGGCGATGAATTGAGAGAGGGAATGAAAGAACGATTTTGAATAAAACTGGCGACTTTAACCTAGCCAGGACGAATAGCTTGCTGCGCCAGATATTCGAGCATACACATGACGAGCTTTACGCATGCATTGGTGTCGGTAGGCTTGAGAGGCGATTCGTCAGCAACTTGTTTGCAACGTGGTGACTTCTCAAGAGTTGCGATCGCGTCGCATCCTCCGCAAGCCCGTACAACGCCCGTCCAGCGACTTTCTAATTGACTGAGCCAGGTAGGCGCTGCGACGCGCCGGGAGTCCGAGTTCGTTCGTTTCGGTAAGCTTTTCCGGCCAAAGGGGAGCGTGAGAATGGAAGCCTCGCTCGCCAGCCTATTAGCGCCTCTCGAAGCCCCGAAGCGCCACTTGGGCCAGTGCTCGCAATCGCCGCCGACTTTGCGCGTGCTCATTAATAGGAAGGAACTCGAGGAAACCAGACTCTCCCGTTCAATATCGGCCCTCCGTCGTCGTCGTCCTCCTAGTCGAGTGGTGTACGGGGGCATACGGTAAGAGATTACGGCCGCACCTCACAGACGTCTCTGCGGCCAAGGAAGAAGTGAGCCCTTCGAAATTACCTCGCTCCTCCTCCATCTCCTCCTTCCCAGCCTCCTTGGTCTGTCCTCGGCTAAACTCCGTCGCTCCGAAGCGCACAGACACACACACGCGCCGCGGGCTTATTAGCGAATCTTTAATTCCTCCCACAGACGCCAGATTGGGTCCCTCGGCTGCTTCGCCATGTGTCCGCCGGTGTCTCGGATTAATTAGCCTTTTCCGCCGTGTTCGCGAAGCGGCGCTTGCCCTAAATCGGTCCCGTTCCTAATCATTCCGCTCATGCGCCTTTGCACCTGCGCAGCGTCCGCGTATCCCGGGCCTCTTTCCCATTCCGACGCCTCGTGCTTGCTCTGTAAAGGGCATCGTCTGAATTATTTTGTTTTGATCCGAAATAACCTGTCCCATTGTTCGAGGAGAGCTGATGTGCCGCGCACATAAAAGTTGCACCTGTCATAGTTTGCAAATTATTGTAGCGTGAGCTACACTGGTCGAGGTTGAGCAGTTTCCCGTAGCTCCTGGAGAGCAGTGCTGCGTATGCGCGAGGAGCAGTGACGTCTCACGGCGCACAGCTGGCGCGCCGGAACCGCCGCCTCCGCGACTGGTTTGGATTGGATTGGGTTGCATAACATTGGATTGGATTAAATTGGATTGTATTGTATTGGGTTGGAAATCGTTTTAGCAGCAGTAAGCGTGATAATCAGCTAATCCTAGACAACCAGGAAACCTAAGAATAACCAGCTGAATGGTAGCTGACGCTACGTATATCCTGGCATAGCCTAGCTGAGCCACTGCTAATTTTTCTGTTAAAAGACTACCTACAACGTACTTTGGTCAGCGTCTTTATCTGTCCTAGCATCGTCCAACCGCGGTCTCCTAAAAAAAAAAAAAAACGGCGGGTAAGAGCAGTGACGTCCAAAGGGCAGCGCGTAGTTACATAAAATGCAAGGAGGGAGCCAAACTTTATCGCGCGTCTCCGTTTCTTCGAGAACTAATGCGTGCAGTCGAAGAAATTGGAACTCCCGTTTTCTTTTCTCATTTTTAATTCTCCCCCCGAGAGCTCCCGCAGCGAAAGTTTACTCTTCTACGGCTCCCTGCTCGGTTGGCCTCTTAATTATGAAGCCGACCTTGGCGGCGCCGAGTGACTAATTATTCAAAGGCGAGACATGAAAGGGATGTCGGCGGCGGCACCGTGATGCGGTGGTGCTCTCTGATTTCTGTGACGGACGGGGGGCGCGCTTGATTGGAAGAGGGCGGGGGGAATAAATGTTCGACGAGAAACGATATCGCGATAAAGAAGAAAAAAAAAAGGTGATTCCCCCTATGTAGCATTGCGCAACCTTGGTGATGCCTGTCGAAAGAAGCAAACGAAAACAAACGAAAGAGCAAAGAAAAAGATTCCGAACAGATGGTGAGCGATGGTGATCGGGTGGAACACATCCCGGCTTAAATTAAGAGAGAGAGAGAGAGAGAGTTGGGATTGTCACGTAATGCCGACAACTGACACCATGAGCCGCCCCTGGTCCCAGAGTGATAAATAGGAGGAGACGGGCAACTTGATGGAGGGATGAGATAAGGATTTTGATGGCAAATGATGGACTGGATAAGCGCAGTATGAAACCGGTGGAAATTTGAATGTCAACGAGATCTTCATACTACAGCGGGCATAAATAGGCTGATAATGTGTATGTATGTATGTATGTATGTATGTATGTATGTATGTATGTATGTATGTATGTATGTATGTATGCATGCATGCATGCATGCATGCATGTATGTATGTATGTATGTATGTATGTATGTATGTATGTATGTATGTATGTATGTATGCATGTATGTATGTATGTATGTATGTATGCACGTGTGTGTATGTATGTATGTATGTATGTATGTATGTATGCACGTGTGTGTATGTATGTATGTATGTATGCATGAATGTATGTATGTATGTATGTATGTATGTTTTATGTGTGTATGTATGTATGCATGAATGTATGTATGTATGTGTGTATGTATGTGCGTGTGCGTGTGTGTGTGTGTGCGTGTGTGCGTGTGTGCGTGTGTGTGTGTGTGTGTGTGTGTGTGTGTGTGTGTGTGTGTGTGTGTGTGTGTGTGTAATGTCTATGCACGTAAAAAAGGAAGAGAGTGCGAGGGACAGGAGACATAATACATAAGCAAGGTAGCAAGTTGTGGAGCAAAAAAAATCACAAAGATATTAGAGCCCTTTTGAAAAGAGAAAAAGGGTTAAAACGCGAAGCTGCTTCGACGCGTCGGAATGGCGCAGTCCGATAGACATGGACTCGATAACGCGAGTGCCTGGTTCGATTCCGACCCCGGGAAGCGTTTTTTTTTTCTTAATGCGCTTTATGTGCCTTCACTGATCATCATCATCATCGTTTTGTGAAATCCATTGTGCAAAGTTGGTTTTCACACGCCTGCGCGTTGTGGCACGGCAACATGGGCATCCTCTTGCTGCCGCCCGGGCCTCTGAAGTGCAGCACGCTATGCCCTCCCAGTGTCAGCCTTCAGCTTCTTCTCCTCACCCTCCGTGGCTATTCCATCCTATGAAAATTGTCACCACGGTACCTGGATTTAAGAGGAAGGCGGATATACCAGCCCCGGCTCTAAAGTTCTTTACATTGGAGCATATTAACAACCAATACAAAGACCACACTCATGGGTACACTGATGGCTCAGTGACGGCTACATCGTCGGCGATAGGGATCTCGATTCCTTCGTCGCTCACTACCATCTGCGCCCTATTGCGCCACAAGTCATCGACGACAGCTACTGAGCTGGCTGGGCTGCGCGCTGCTTTTCAGTATATCCTAAAGCAGCCGGTCAAACAATGGGTTGTATTTACAGACTCGAGGTCAGCACTCGAAAGCTTGAAGTCGCTTCCAAAAGAACAGCTGGCTCGGGAAATCAATCTCTTGCACTCACAAGCCATACAAAGGGGACACAGCGTAGATCTGCAGTGGCTTCCTGCCCAGTGCGGAGTTGCCGGCAACGACGCAGCTGACAAAGCCGCCTCATCTGCCCACAGTCTCGGCACTGAAGCTGTGCCGATCCCATTCACGAGAAAGGATGCGGCAATACTCGCCTCGTCAACCGCATGGAATGCGCAGATGTCTATCTGGACTGATGCAAGGCAGCAATACGCACCTCTTCATGAGATTGATCCCAAGTGCACCTTCAGAATGCCACCTGGACTTAGCAAGCGCGAGGAAGCCATTCTGCATAGGCTGCGCTTGAATGTGGTCTACACGGGACATTACCTGTACAAAATCTAGCAGGCATCTTCACCTCTTTGTTCCAGATGTGACTCACGAGAAGACATCCATCATGTTATATGCATGTGTCCAAAGTACACCGTGCACAGACAGAAACTCATATTATCTTTGTGCAGGCAGCTTGGTGCGGGACTTGAGCTGAGGGCTGTTTTGGGTCCATGGTCGGGCCCCAGTCAGGCTGCGCGTGCAATCAAAGCTCTTTTGGAGTTTCCTCGGAGCACAGAACTGGACAGAGTTTTGTGATTGAAAATTTCGGCCGCATCAAATGACATCATTTCGTTTTCACATTTCTTTTCCTCTTTTTTTTCTTTTTGTTTTTCTTCTCTCATCTAGCGTAGCAAGCCAGCCCGACGGCTCGGCTAGCATCGCTGGTTTTCATTAAAGTTATTCTCTCTCTCTATCGTGCAGGGTGGTTTTGCCGTGACATCAGCGCCAACACCATCAGTGAGGCATAAAAGCTTCGCTTTAAAATTATATACCTTGGTGCGAATGTTTCAAATTACACGCGCCTTCAGCCTATGAGAAGGAGGAATAAAATTTCATTTTATGAAGTGTTATATATAAATTTTAAATAAATTATAAATTTGTATATATAAAGATGTGTGGTCCCCTCAGTCCAGGCAACCACTTGCTTTCGCTGCTTGTGTGGCCCGCTGGATGTAATTTTGCTGGTCCTGCAGGTCTGAGCTAGTCAGCGCGCATTCTCACTGCTCGGGAGGAGAAGGTGAGGGGAGTAGGAGGAATGGTGTGGGCAGAAGAATTCGCGAGGCGGAGGGTAGTGGCTGGGGCGTGGCAATCAGGGCAGTTGTAGGTTAAACGTCGGAGGGGGGGGGGGGGGTGCAGGATTCTTCGTTGGTGACTATAGGGTGTGGAGGAGAGTATTCTCGGTCGGTGTGTGGTAGTGCGGTAAGACATCAGAGTAGGTGGCTGTTAATGGGTGTAGCCTGTCGGTCATGGGGGCCAGGTCGCCCAGCCTCGTCGGGAGGGCAGTAGTTTTTGGTTTAAAAATACATTCAATAAAGTAAAGAGTATCAGCCATAACACGCTGCGATAAGCGCGTTTGCGGTTCCCGTTTTGGAGCTTTCCTGGTCATCTTCGCCCCTTCTCAGTACCGATGCCTGTGCGAAATTCGATGCGACGTGATGTAACGCAAAGCGTTTACGACGTAACATACGTTCTTGAGAGCCTCCTTGAACAAACCGTCCGCTTTATTTACAACAGGACAGTTCGTAAAAATGTGAACAATCTCAAAGGAAATCAAGTAAGATGGTTAAAGAATGGACGATTGTCTTTTTAAGCACTTGGTTGTCTTGTGTATTCAGTGTACACATATTTGTGGTAATCTGAAATAACGCAGACAGTGTGATGTTTTCTTTTTATATTATTTGTTGATTTTCTGGTGCTAGCAAACTTTATCTACCATCCGCCGAGCCTCACTCATTCTTCTTTGAGATAAATTACAGTCGACAGCGTTCTAGTCTGATTTCTGCTCTTTTCTGCCTATCTGCATGTGTGTTTTTGAGGTACAGTTTGAGATATAATGTTATTTACAGTAGTACCTTAAGACCTCGCCCATGGTACTGCATACATAAGCATGCATTCAGAGGTGATAGCCACCTGTGTTTATGACAGTACGCTGTCTGGGCTAAGTTTTGCTGCATCCAGTTGTTACCCTGGGTCAGAGTGGCTTTTTAATCTAATAATGTACGTTGTTATGTTAGTTAGTGAGAAAAGACAATGCTGCTTTGAGATAAAATGCTGGGAACAATACTGCTGCGTGATAAACTTTGCGACTAAACCGTTGACTATATATATTAAGATACGACAAGTCTGAACGCACATAGCCGTGCTATTTCTTGTAACCTTGTGTTCAACTTAATCGATGAGGCTGCTGTTGTTCAGTAACAAAAAAAAAAAATAAAGAGAAAAAACATTGACGTCAGCACGTCATTACCTACCTCCAAAACCCAAATATTCTTTGCAAAACAAGTATAATGATGAAGACAGTACCTGTATTGACGAATTGCTTTGCACTTCCTATATCATCCGATGTTTTGCATTGTACGCTCCGTACAATTCATTCATTGTATTGTATTTTTCATATATTAATTCCGTGTGCTGAATGTCGCCAAACCATGTGATACAACCTGCGGGCCCTTCAATATTAGGCCCAATAACTTTCTTTAAATTTATTTGAGGGGCACCATTTAACTTATTTCTCTTTAAAAAGCATGAAGCCTTTAAGAATATTGTTATAGATATACACTTGACTAAGGAAATGTTATTTTTATTTTATTGAGCAGTTAAAAAGGCTATGTGGGCGATAGAGAAAAGGCAATTCCAAATTTTCACATTTACCGGCAGTGTCATGGCGCGTTCGTTAAAGGCAATCAGCACCTTACTACTATTTTTAAAGCAGTGGTGCCGCAGTTGAGGACTAAAGGGTTGCAGAAAACGGCTCGAAAGTTTGATTGTTATTGAGGGAAACAGACGGTGAAAAAATTAACATGTGTTCTCCTGACGAAAATCTAGGACTTAATGTGATACCTCGTTTTACGCATTCGCTTGCAAGGGCTTTGCCGCATCGCATTGCTGTTTAGTGACAAACACTGCCTTACGCGGGCATGGCGTTGTAACGTTTCAGAAAAGGTACTGTGGCATAAGCAACTGCTTATTGACATAGCTTTAGAAAAGCTAGAGAACACAGGAAAAACGACAGAAGTCGATAAATTCTGCACTTCGAAGCAGGTATTGGAAAGTACAAGACCTTTCCATGTGAATAACGTTACTTATCTTTGGCCCGCCGGAATGCAAGGCAATCCATGGTAGCCAACCACATTCCTCTTATTGCATTTAGGCAGCTAACGTTCTTGTTTTGCGGTCGCATGTACTTGCACTAATTACAACTGGCTGGAAACAGCGTTGAACAAATGCGACATAACAGCAAACAAAAAATAAATGATGTCGGCTCAAGCTGCTCCAAGCGCAGGAAAAGGAAAAGTCGAACAAGAGATGAGCGAACGGTCCCTACATGGAGCACGGGGGCCGAGAGAAAGGGAGAAAATTCAATGGAATAAGATTTAGTACAAATAAAGATGGCCTATGTCCGGAGTGGGCAAAATGGAGGGTGGGGTACGTGGATGTCCATTTGAAGAGGAAGAAAGAAGGATGATTATAATAACAAGCAGACCCGTTTCACTATTGGGAACCAATGCTGTTGCATTCACTCCACCACACCGAGTGCTTAGGTGACTTAATTTTTTCAACCTTCGGGGCATTTAACACTTCCACCCCAAGCCGGAAACTGACTCAAGCCACATGTAACGACGCTCCGCCACTTCCATCTTATTCAATCACACCCACAGGCAGCTAAATGTACCCCAGTAGCGTTCCTAGCGTAACATTTTAAAGGCTCCGTATTTAGGCACAATGGCTCTCGCTTCGTGCGCCCCTTCCCGTCTCTCCGCCATGTTGTACGATATAGACTTTCCTATTGTACGTCTTGTATTGCGAAGCCTACCCTCGAAATCACGGCCGCAGCAGCACCCATTACCATTCCTTTCAATTTGGAAAGCTGCATACAGGGTGCAGGGAAAGAGAGGAGTCGAAGGGAAGGGTGTAAAGGCCGGCTGGAGAATCTTTCAGTTGCTCCTAGTTGACGACAGCAACGTTCGTAAAGCGTTTAGGTCGTAAGTTGAGGCCGCGAGTGTCGCGAGTTTGGTTGTCGTGCATACTGATCGCGAAAAGCAGGGAGCGAACGTGGCGGCCCTGTTTCTTGCTGCGGCCACACTACCGATTAAGAAAGTCGTAGAATTTAGGCTTAAATGTCGTTTCTTTTCGTCGACTGCCCTGGTATCTGAGGGACTTATAAATCTCCTCGCTGATTTTTTTTTTTTTTCGACCTCGCCGTTTTTTGACCTTCTCCACTGGCTGACTCGACAATACTATCCGTAATTAGCGGTTACATCTTTGTCATCGTCACTGACGCAACGAGTGGACTTATTACTTCATTCTAAGATGAAAAGTACTTGTCTGCGTCGCCTCATTCATCCCTGTGCAAAACGTCATTGTGTGATTTCTAGTATAGCCTGTCCCTCGTAAGCGAAATCGCTGAGCCCGAGGCTTTAGCACTGAGCAGAGCGCGGTTTTGCGGCGTTGCTTTTCGCTTGTGTGGCGGCGGTCAAAAAGCGCCGACCCCGCGTCTTGTTTATTAATATAAGAGATCTCGCCGTGCAAAGGCCGTAGCAAAGGACCGCTTGTAAAGCTCGTAAAACCCGAGTTTAGTGTTGGCCCCTGAAGTCCACGCGCGAGGTGGATGACGACACGGGAAGTAAAAGTAACCGGTGCAAACAAACATGGCATGAAGCTAAGGGGAAAAAAAAGTTTACAGCTCGCACAAGGGACGCGAGGCATGAAAAAAAAGAGTTACGACACGGTGACCGGCGTGTAAGTGAAGGCCCGGCTGAGGGCGGCGTCGTAAAAATAGGCACCGGTCTGCCGTCGTCTTTCGCGTTTTGTTTAAGATTCAGCTTAAACTGCACAGTATACACAACGACCGCCGCTGTTTGGAGGCGTTCGCTTTACGAGAGGGTTGTCTCTGGCGGTCCTCTTTAAAGCCAGATAGAACGCCTTACCCCCTGGGGAAATCGTTTTTTTTTTTGTTTGTTTGTTTGTTTCCGGCTGTGTAGGGCCGCGACACGGTTTGGACTTTTTCCGTTTAGGTGTAACTGGTATAAACGCGCCGGCGTTTGGTTTGCAACAAGGCGCTTCTTATTTCCCTTGGGAGCGACGCAATCGCGACGTCCCGAAAACGTCACGCAGGCTGTGAATGGCTATTATAGCTTCCTTGGCTTAGAGCGCTACCGGCTCGGGCTTGTGTACGTTGTTTACGATTTTATAACGGACGTGCAGTTTACGGAGAAGAAGGAAATATACGTAATGATACATGTTATCGTAGAGGAAGCTGGTTGGTCTGCTTTAGGTCGACGCACAGATTGGTAGAACCCGCACCGCACCACGCACTTTATGTGACGCGCCGCCAATTCTGTACATTGGGCCGTTGCGCCACTTGGAAGGAAAAAAAAAAAACTTTAAGCAGAGGTATGAAACCGGCCCATTTCATCTCGGGATCGCTAAACAAGTTCAATAAATATCAATGTGTGGCCACGTCGAAACGGATATTGCATTAGCCGCAGTCGTTCATTATTAGAACGTAACGACGCTTAAAACTACACTCCGTAGGCTCCCCATTGTCAGGGGTTCCTGCGATTCCTGCTCAGTCTTCGTAGTTTACAAAACACGTAGAGCCTTCTTCAGAAGCACACGGGCCACTGTGCGTGATAATTGTGCTCGCCACTCAGTTAAAATCAGTGGCTTGGAGACGCACGAAGCTGATGTTGCCGAACCATAATTGGTGCAGTGATCCCATCTTCTTGCAGGTCATTGCAGTGATTAGTAGACTAATAGAGGGTCGCCCCTTATTCACATCACGTAGTGTTGGAAATAACCTTTTGAGTGAGGCGCCAAGCAGAGGCTCCTTTGATTTGATTCAGCCTTTTACTTTACGCTGTAAAGTAGACGGCTGACGTGCCTCCTTTCGTCGGATGAAAAGTGCTTCCAATGCCTCGTTGCTTGCGTAGACCGAGGACAGCCGCTCTCATCATCTTCACTTCGGCACACCGTCTCCCCTCAGCCACCATTTAGCCTCTAGCTCCTCATATTTGATATGAAATGGCGTATATTGCACCTGAAAAAAAAAATTAGCAGTGGCTTAGCTCGGCTATGCCAGGATACACGTAGCGTGAGCTAAGGTTCAGCTGGTTATTCTTAGCTTTCCTGGTTGTCTAGGATTAGCTTGATTATTATGCTTACTGCTGCTTCCATGACACGCACACGGAATACGCATTATGAGACACATGTATATTTATCAAGCGGCTCCGGCGCAGCGTCACCAGTCGCCCCAGAGCTAAGCTGGTTCCACAGGTGCACGCCGCTGTTGCTGCGACGCACGAGCCATCGGTTGCACACCCGACCACCCCTCGCATGATCATCAAGTGGACCGGGCCGCCACGTGCGGAACGGAGGTTGGCGAAGACGCTGGGCGCGTAGGGTGTGTGAGAGACGCCTGGCAGCGAGCAATGTTCTGTGCGCCGTGTGACGTCACTGCTCCTCGCGCATGCACAGCACGGCTCTCCAGGAGCCACGCAAAACTGCTCAACCTCGGTCAGTGTAGCTCGCGCTACAAAAATGTCTTCCCAGCAACGTACCTGTGTTTTGAAGTAAATCTGAGTAAAGATATTGGTGTAAGCTTGGTATTTGTAAGCTTGCTTTCCCACATTGTGAATTCCACAGTGGAGCGTACTCAGAAAAAAAAAAAAAAAAAAAAAGCGGCAATGGGCGCGAACGCGTCGAAAGGGGTCCACCGACGACGATCGGGCCGCAGACACCAAGCGTGAGCGCGATGCCCGTCAAGACGTCGAATACCGCGAGGCGGGAAACCCAGGACGTCGGCTCGGCTACGATCCCGCTCAATGCTTCCCCGGCACGCACGCGCGGTTTGAGTCGGGGTTTGGAGCAAACGAATAACCTACAAGCAGCCCCGATGGTCATCCACCTCCACAGATTTGAATGACAGGGAAATTTCCGGAAAGGAATGGCTGCCAAAATAGTTTTCGTTTTTCAACGTGGAGGCGTCCACGCGGCCAGTCCCCTCTCTTCCCCTTCTCGTTATCCTTATTTTCGGTCCTTTTCGTAATCCTCTAGTATAAGAGATGGGCGAAGGAACGGAAAAAAGAAACAGGGTTGTCCTCTTTTCCCCTCAGTTTTCATTTGGAAAAGTTCATATCCCATACGTAATCCATCTCGGCAATGGATGCAGGCTCATACTAGGTGTTCTCGTCTGCCAATCAAGAAACTGTCCGCAGACGGCACGGCTGACACCGAGGGAGTAGTTTTTTGTGTCCTCAGCTTGGCCACGGGCCGTGCAGGAGTGGTGCATCGAAGAAACCTGTGTTGAGGAATTCTATCGTATTTGGGATAAATTAGGTGGGCCAACGAACGCCAAGTCTCGCACTCAACGTGTCGTACAAAGAGATGGGAACCATATGTTCTGATTTATCGGCCGCTTTGAAAAAATCTAAGGACACCAATGTACCTCTTATGAGTGGTGAAGAGGGATGCATTAATGTCCAATTTAACGCCGCTGAGTGCTCTGCGGGCTATGTTTTCCAGTTCTGGGATTAAGTTGGTGCGGGCAATATACTCAGCTTTGGTAAGTCAGCTTGTTGACTGTTGAGGGAAATCGTTTGGACAATGTTGCTGAAGATTCTCCTATCGCGCAGAGCGGTCTGGGTTACAGTGACTTGCGCCACTGGCTGAGGCTATCGCTGCCGCAAGATGCCCAATGGCAGCAGGACCAATCGGCGTGCTCTCCGCTTCCCAGATGGCTTTGCTATACCCAGGCGTTGCCTAGCAACACTCTGCTTTCCTCGTGTTTTATTTATGCTAAACACGGGCTATAGAACCCGTCACAGTCAGGTGGGTCTAGGAACCGTTTCGCCACCACAGACGCCGCCGATGCTGACGCCCATTTTTTGGCTCGTAGAACCATGTAATGCATTTGCATTAAAACTGTGTTTTAAACTGCCCTTAGAGCGCTAGCAGTTTGTTCCGAGTCTAGGGAACTTTGATCCTTGCAACGTTTTAAGCTAGCAGGTATACGCGGCACCGTGCCTTCCGCACACGGGTAAGGAGTGAATGGCGCTCGTAGAAATATCCTTTGAGATTGTTATGAAGGAAACTAATGAAAGAGCTGCCAAAATATTTCCCCGAGTGGTGTCCTAACATGAGCAGAGTACATCGGCCGCTTTTTTTTTTTAATAACTGCCGCAGAGGCTTGGTTCTACTAGCGCATCCAGCCAGTCTACGCTTTCGGCGGTGCGCCCATCACAAGCGTGTTTCTTCTACATTTTCTTTGCCAGAGGATGGTGGCAATCAGCGAATCAGAATAGCAGTTATCTTCCCTTTGAATGAGTGAAATGATGATAAACTTTGTGAATCGTTAACATAAAACGCGTCGTATTGTTGGAAGACGCGAGAGATGGTCACTGGACATGCGGGGTTAAGTTTTTGTTATTTGGCCGTGTTTTAGAAACCAGAGTCTTTCTTGGGCTGCTTAAACACGAAACTTTGGTCTGTCTGTCTGTCTGTCTGTCTGTCTGTCTGTCTGTCTGTCTGTCTGTATGTATGTATGTATGTATGTATGTATGTATGTATGTGTGTGTGTGTATGCATGTATGTATGTATGTATGTATGTATGTATGTATGTATGTATGTATGTATGTATGTATGTATGTATGTATGTATGTATGTGTCTTTCTGTCTGCTTGTCTGTATCACCACCGATTCAGCCAACCCTGCAAAAGTAAAAGAATTCTTAAACGAGTTTATTTAGCCAACAACTAAATCTGGACACCTAGTTTATGCTTGTCAACATTGTTGAGCATGAAGAAAACATTAGGCATATTAGAGGCAAAACATCAATGCAGAAATGGTACTCGCAGTGTTCTTTTAATTGAAAATAAATGTGTGCTTGACCTGTGCAATAGAAAATAAAAAAAAATACGCGTCGAAAAAAAATGCTTTTACCCGAAAATACATAAACAGCTCGCGAGAGCCTGGGCCTCGTGGCAGTGTTTCAAGTTAAACAGTAACAAAATGTTTCAGTAGATGGCGCGAGCAGTGGAACGCGCGAAAATTTGGATGACTTTTGCAACGCTGCACCATGGGAGATGGGCGAGAGAGAGAAGAGAGACTTATACGTGGGAGAGGCGGCAAAAGACTATCGTCTTTCGGCGACATGTGCAGCGTAGTTGGCAGATACGCGGCAAGTTTTTTTTATTCATAGCAGATGCATTGAATTCCAGCTAATGCCATGCCTTTGCCTTCCTCTTACCTGCAGGCAGCGGGAATCGATGCCTCCGAGAAACAGCTCCCAAGTAGGTCGCCGCAATGGTTAGCCACCTGAAAACATTCAAGTAAGTCTGCTTTAGTTGAAGTTTCAGCCTCTGTTACGACGTCCCTACATCTGTGTGCTTTCCGCACATCGTAAGCCTGCCTCACGTTGCATCAGAAACAAATGTGCATAAGACGTCGCCGGGACAAAATAGAGTGAAGGCAACTTTTGCAAACACCGACGTATGGCTGCAAATGTGTTATGGGGAAGTGGAAACATTTATTCGCAGTCTGTCGGGCCTCAAACATTACCAGAAATAAGGAAGTTTACGAGTTTTGTCAGCATGAGAACCAGCATCGTGGGCGTCGAAACTGTGAAGGGTTTACAGAATTCTACGAACTGAACCCAATGTCAAGCGGCCTGATTCGAGCTGCCGCGGTTTCCGTACAGTACAAAGTAGTTGATGCTTGTACCTGTTTTAATTGTCTCGGAGATGCTGTTTCCACTCCCCTTTTACAATTTCTTTATCCAAGCACATCACTTTATCCCGTTAACGGCCCGATGTGCCCATTACGATATCCTCAGTTGAGAAGCCATTTTGAACTGCGCAGGTGTACCAGAGCTAATACTACGCATATCTTGTAAAGTTTCAAGAGATAAAAAAGCTTCAAAAATAGGTCGTGTTACGGATTTATGCACTCTTTGTTTTATCTTCCACAAAATACATTCTATAGGGGTCATGCTATACTGGATAAGAGGAGTATGAAGTGAACGAAAATGCAGAGAGGTCAGTCATGCGCTCAGCTTGATTGCCTGCCCTGAACTGGGGGAAGGGGTTGATGTAATGTAACGAAGAGCAGATCAAAAGCCGGAAGTTGTAGTAAAAGCACTTGCACACTCATGTTCTCCTTCAGATGCGCAACGAACTTGCAAGTATGTGTGCGAACTTAGTACTGTACATGCGACGAGGAAATAAATCATTAAAACCTTAGTATGCGGTGTTTAAGTGCTGTCCAAGCTGCACAAATGATACAGATAAAACGCTGTGGTCTATAAAAAATAACAACATGATACGGTGTTCCGTTTAACAATGCATGCGAGAGCAGCGAGCCATTACAACATGAATGGCTTAACACTGCATCGATAAATGATCAATGTATCCGACGCCAAGAGCGTCGAAATTATTCAAGAACCCTATACTACAGAATGGCGTGCGTGAGCCCGCGTAATAATGGTGGAAGATGAGGGAGACCAATTATATATCGTTACTTTATTTTTCCCTCTCTCGCTTGAATTAACGGTGATACCAAACGTTTACGCACAAAAGTAAAACAAAAACCCCGAAGGATATGCGCACGCGAGTTGTGAACTAACTCCGGCCTGATGAGGCCCTCAATATTTACATCCAGCCAACGATCTACTTTAATGCGAATTATGAACACAAGATCCTTCCACCGCCCCTCTCTCTGAAAGTCTGTTATTCTCTTCTGTATTTTCCTTCGCGCGAGCCAGACGGGACGGCTGTTTTCAGTTTATGACTTGCGGTAAAACAGTCATTTTGTGAAATTGTAGGTTAAGCAGGGCGTATGAGTCCCATATGTGAAACTCCTCGTGGTGACGGAAGCATTAAGATGACAGGAAGTATGTCAGACTTGCATAGTGCTCTGGTAAGATGTATACAGGGAAGGAACGGGCACGAGGGCGCTTACTAATGCGAGTGGGAAGTTTCCTATTACGAAAGGCGTAAGGCAAGGAAACACCGTATCACTAAAAGTATTTGCAGCATACATAGAAGGGATATTCATTAAGCTTGAGTGGAAGAAGACAGGGATGTAAGTAAAATTAGAATAATTGAGCCACTTGAGATACGTGCATGACATTTCGTTCAGGGATACGAGTAAAGATTGGCAGGAAACGCTTCGGGAACTTCACTAAAAAAGCTGTGTCGTAGGACTAAAAATAAACATTTCTAAGACGAAATTAATGTTTAATAGACGTGCAGAAAGTCGCCTTTCAGTATAGGCGGTGGAATACTAGAAGAAGTTGGTGAATGTAACTAGCGTGGGCAAATTGTGAGTGCCGATCAAAAACACGAGAAGGAAATCAATCTGAAGAGTATTCGGCGAATAACTAACGTTATGCTTCCTGGTGTGTGCAACCAATGTGTGTGCAACCAATGCGTGTGTGCAACCAATGCGTGGACTTATGGATCAGAAACTTGGGGACTTAGTAAGAACCTTGAGAAAGCTTAAATGGGCCATGCAGACAAAACGCAAGTTTGGTTCATTAGAAAGATCGCCTCGTGAGAATCATACTAACACCACTTTTGATGTACACTTCACTCAAATAAGCTATATAATTAGGAAAAAAGGGAATGGCCATGCGATCCGCTAGCACATTTCCCGCAACAGAGCCTATGATGGCATATGTGCCCAGCTGTGCGATTGGCTGAAGCTGGCAAAAGCAAACTAAATTAGGCACTGCTTATAAGCTTGCCGAACGAGCCATTTTCGCTTAAATGTAATGCGTATTCATTTTACAGCAGTACGGATGGCGCGGTAAACAATGAAAGTTAGGAAACACACGTAAACATAGAACTACCGATTCTCTCTGCTGTTGGTACAGGGCGCACTATGCTTGTTTTAGCTGCACACTGCAGGAGTCCGCCGCTTTGGAGTCGTCTTACACGACACTGGCCGATTGGCGTAAACGACGTTGTCTTACGTGACCCTGATTGTCGAGTGTACCCCATGTTCCACGAAGCGATTACTTTCTACACTCACAAAAACAAGTCAGGTGCAAATACGGTTAAAAACAGAACAACGGCGGACAATGGTCCGTGGATGTTACGTGGATGAGTATGGTAGCGCCATCTGGGAGGAGTGACGGCAAGCAAGGCTGCAGAGCCGAATGACGCAGTGGAAGTTCGTTTGAATACGCGCATTTATGACTTCATTGCTGACGTCCCGAAAACACACGATTTGGCGGGAGAATCAAAATTTTAACATAAATTGATTAATTTCTTTGTGAATACGGCGTCATTTGTTGCCGGACAAGCGCTGGGTGCTCTAAAAACACACGCTCTTTCGAATTAAACAAACATGTATTTTGTCTGCATGGTCCCTTTAAGTCAGCCCTATGTGCCATACAAAGAGGAATAATAGGAGCAACGCTTATAGATATGGAGCGAACGTCTTGGATTATGAAACAAACTCGGGTGAAAGTATCCTAGCTCAAATAAAGAAAAAGAAGCGCAGTTGGACTGGACATGTAATTCGAAAAAATGACAACTGGTGAATTGATGTGGTACCAGACGGGACTAGAAGTAGGAAGATACCGATAACTCGGCGGAGGGATGAGGTGAGAAAATCTGATGGCGAAGGACGGATTCGGACGACGCAGGATAGGAGCTATTGCTAGTTAATAGGAGGGGCCTTCATCCTGCAGTGGGTATAAAGATGGTGACGATGATTAATCGCACATTATTTATGCGCGGTGTGCGTTTTTTTTTTCCTGCTCAACAGTTTTTCAGAGTAATACCCTGGTTTCCAATAACGAGGGTTACTCGATGCGCAAATCAAGAACCACGAAAATATGGCGTGTGGGGAAGTGCGAGCCATAGAGTTTCATACTAATAACTAGAGGGGACGCGGCAATCGTTCAACCACCATGGGGCCGGTTGTGTGACGTAGGGCCCTATTCTCGACTGCACAAAGTGCCGGCAATTCGCCCATGTTTTTTTAAGTAAGCACGACGTAAGCATTCAGTGACGTGCTGCACCTATAGCTATGACGACGTGCAGTGTAATTTGACGAGTCACTCATAAAGATCGCTACAAAGGTATCAAATACTGTGCAAGAAAGATATAAAAACACTTGGCATGTACTATAAAAATTAAGACGGTAGCTGAGGCTGACAAGAAAAACACCCTTCTGGACGTCAAATTTGGCGTCAACACCACAAGGCGATCGAGTAACGTTGATCCAAAAGCGAGCGAAAGGCGGATGTCGAGCTAAAGAACATCACACAATTTTTTTACCGTATCTATTTATTTCTTTCAATCGCTTTTAGTAACATAGCTGGGCTCTCTGCTTCAATGCAAGCTTTGTTGCGTTATCACCTTCCCTGCCGCCACCACCGCCACGCCATCGTCTGCTGCTATGTTACAAGTTTATGGCGTGGGGCCCTATTCTCGACTGCACAAATTACCGGCAATTCGCTCATGTTTTTTTGCGTAAGCACGACGTAAGCAATCAGTGACGTGCTGCACCTATAATTATGATGACATGCACTGTAATTTGACGAGTCACTCATAAAGATCGCTACCAAAGTATCAAATATTGTGCAAGAAAGATATAAACACACTTGGCATGTACTATAAAAATTAAGACGGTAGCTGAGGCTGACAAGAAAAACATTTCTGGACACACAAGGCGATCGAGTAACATTGATCCAAAAGCGAGCGAAAGGCGGATGTCGAGCTCAAGAACATCACACAATTTTTTTTACCGTATCTATTTATTTCTTTCAATCGCTTTTAGTAACATAGCTGGGCTCTCTGCTTCAATGCAAGCTTTGTTGCGTTATCACCTTCCCTGCCGCCACCGCCGCCACGCCATCGTCTGCTGCTATGTTGCAAGTATATGGCGTGATCACAAAAAATTGGGCCCATCTCCCCGCGAAAGGGACTCGAGTTAATGCGTCTCATAGGGGGTGGGTGTATTGCGTTAACGTTTTGTGTTTGGGCAGTTGGTGGTAGTGAATGCGTTGTATCAGCAGCTTCTTGACGTAGTTTGAATGAGTCAAGGATATAAGGCGCGTTCGTAGCCTTTGAATCTGTGTCGGCTTTGTGGCGCAGTGGGTAGAGCACCCTGTACCTTGCGTTCCGCCCGCAAGGTCGTGGGATCGAAACCAGGCGCCGATAAGTATTATTTTTTTATATAGTGTAGGGGGAGTGGTGCGGACCTGTTGTTGAGAGCGAGGAGGGTAGCGTGATGCGGGAGAGGAGGAGTGGGGGAGAGGGCGCACCTGCGCGCTGAGCTGTTGCGGACGGACGGCGGACGCTGCATGTGAGTTAAAGAAATGCTCTGCATTTAAAAAGACGGCCGGGACCATCGTTTCTATGACACATAAGAGCAGCGAAGCGCTACGCCTGATAACCGCGGAGCGCACCGATGTCGCCGATTCACTCATTCGTCAAGCTCGACTTCAATCAGCGCTGTAATGAACCAAATAGTCACTTTTCTTTGTTATTTTTCTCTTGAGTTCGATCATGTGACCCGACAGCTTACTACAACGAGTATTATGCGCCTTTAGTAACGGGAAATAAGACAAACCTTAGAACTGGTGTCCGTAAACGACATGAAACGTCAAAATGACGACAGCACACACAACCGCTTTGTCAACCGAAAGCACGTGACCAAAATTGAAAGCCAATCAGAAAAGACTTCCGGCAAATTGCAAGAATTGCTGGCAATTTGTGCAGTCGAGAATAGGTCCCGTAAACTCGGGATTTTCAAACTTGGCTTAACTTGAGGCTTGACGGTTGATATATGTACTAGGCTTCATACTTTTTCGCGCCATCAGTTTCGGTTTCGGCGTCAAAAGCATGGGCGGCTTGTTCCGGGCAGAATTGATGCTGGCGTCGGATTCTAGCAGCTGCAATGGCCAAGTACTGCATGGCTGGAAAGAATGGATACGGGAAGCAGTGGCATCGCCTTGTATCTAATACTCTAGAACCCCTCATGTGATAAGCCATTTGAAACGGATGCAAACTCGGGATTGCGCACCATGTAGACGGTACAAGCACACTGTTCCCTTCTATTCCTCCCGTTCATGACGGCGCTTGCGATTACAGTACGAGCGCGGTAGCGCAGAAGCCAAATAAAAATCCTTTGTCGGCAGTAAGTACGTGTGTACAGCCAGTGATTTTTTGAATAATGCGGGAGCGTAGCAGCGGGTGGGTCAGCACTTTATCGCGATAGAAAGCGGCGAAACAAGTGAGGGTAAATCGCATGCACAGGACGATACGCCAGTGCAACCGTCGCCTGCTAGGCTGTTCCCGCAAGCACAACACAGTTCATTTGCGTTGCCAATCGGCTGCGTGTATTCATCGGCGTGAACAAGGCGCACGCACAATCGATGTGACCAGCCGTAACCATGTAAACTTGTGGAATGCTTTCAGGGCGTGACGCATATATGGTGTTTGAAGCTGAAGGTAAAAACAATGTAGTTAAATGAACACTTTGTAATACACTGCAGTATGATCTCGTTAAGTCGTACCATACAGGAGGGGGGGGGGTGGGGGGGGGCACAAATGTGCATATACAACGGTGAAATGGCTTTACCTGTGGAAACGGAACATGGTAATGGTTGCTTCGGGGCATGCCAGTATTTTTGAGCCATAAACTATGGCTTACGTAGCTATGTACTGATGAAGCTATATGCCCGTAAGAGGCGATTACCGGCATGCTTGCTATTCAATAAAGTCGCTGTAATTCTACATTGGCCACAGTGTAGCCCCATCTAGGGACAGGTGTTGCTGCAGCTACTGTTTGCATTACTACACCCTCGGCTCAGCATCTAAAGATGAGCAGATGCAGAAAGAATTGGCGCGTGTAATGGGGGAATTTATTGTGCCAACATCAAAGTGCAGAATTCACTTTCACTCATTTATAAAAAAACACTCGCCACAGTCATACGCTGTAACACTAATAGCTCAAGTGCAGCATTGCTTAGTACAACAAAAGCAAGAGTGCCAAGTTGCCTTGAGGAAGTCGTTTAGAAAGTTTTAAGGCTGGTGAGCAGCAAATATGCACACTATGGAATGTCATGAGTGCAGGCATCAGCAGTCGTTTGAATGTATTTTATCGTTCCATGCAAGAGCGAGTGTCGATATATTGGTACCAGGATTTATTTTGTAGCCACCTACCTGCATAGCCATTTTTGCGACCAGCATGCCGATGGGCGCAGGGTGATTTATGCAGTAACAAACAAAATGGTTACAGTAAGTGGTGAACACATGCGTATGCTAGGCGATGGTAAAAAGATTACATGAAAGGAACCCTGTAAAAGCTTCTAGCTGTAGAGCAGAAGTGTTTCAATCAGCATCTGCCAGCACAATAGAAACAGGGAAACAATATCTGATCAACGAACAAAACAAGGTTCTCATAATAGTGTACATTCGGCACGGCAATATACAGCCGCAGTGAACAGCAGTGGGTGGATACAATTTGCAACTTGATAACAGCCAGAAGTAGGTGAGGCAGCCTTCTGCTCCATTGATCAGAATCTTTTGAGCCGTAGTACCAGTGCAAGACGGGAGAGGGCAGATTAACATTTTTCAACCTATATTTGCAAATGTTGGAGGAAGCAGCGGCGTCACAAATCAGTGTGTGAGAGGTGCACGACCGAACCTGGCTTTGATTGATTGTGGGGTTTAACGTGCCGATGCAACGCAGGCGATGAGGCGTGCTGTAGTTGAGGGCTCCGGATTAATTTTGACCACCTGGGTATCTTTAACGTGCGCCGAAATATCGAACACATGGGTGTTTTCGCTTTTCGCCTCCATTAGAAAAGCGGCCGCCGCTGCCGCGAGTCGAACCCGCGTTCTTGGGCTCAGCAGCACAACGCCTTAGCCACTGAGCCACCGCGGCGGGTACAGCGAGGACGTGCCAGCTCTCTCTCACAGCCGTTGGCATCATGCACGTACCTTCTCAGCAGAGTCTCTCATGTGAATACCACTTCGGAAACATGGTGGGCTAATACAACAAAATTCTTCTTCTTCATTATTTCAGTTCAATAAGCACGTCCACAAGTCTTCAAATGGCTGTTAATGCTGGTAATAGTTAGAGGTTGGTATCATGCTTTGTCTACAGGCTATCGGAAAGTGTTGACACTGCTATAAGTCACATTTATACATGCAACGAATGGTCTTGAACTAATTTTATAGCACCCGAGAAAATTATCTTGAATCTTGAGTGCCTAACACTCAAGATTCAAAGAACACCTTCCGTGGCACTGCAAGGCACTCTCTTCACCAGTTGCTTATCTCTTTATTGTGCGGTTGAATGTGCACGATTGTTTTTACTATTTACGTATCGTAGGCTACACTCAACCTCTCCCCAAGCCCTTTTGCTTTTTGGGGGGTGGTCCTTGCTAGAATTGTAATGTTTTTCACAGGCTGGCGGCATGCCTGCCTCGTCTTGCACTGCTGATCATCCATCCAATGATCTCGGCTTGGGAACTGGTTGCTTGCCTGGTGCAGCTTCTTGTGTTGCCTGCTGGTCTGCCCCTTCGCGCTGTTGACACAGGTGGTACCTGTAGCGAAATGGATGCCACTGTTTCAGGTTTTGCAAGGCTTTAGTGCAGATGTTTAGAGCACAGTTTTGTTCTCTTAAAATCCAGCACACTAACATGCTTATCTACACAAAGGGCTACATCAACATAAGATATTCAATGGTTCTGGCTTTCTCATAAAAACCACACAGTTATGGCCAGCTGCTTACTGCGGTGTTGGCGTTGAAGTCGTTATTTAAACCAAATGGACGACACATACACTGAACTCACAGGCGCCCAACAATGTTTTCAAACGGTCGTGTATTAACAAGACATGACTTTAGCACTTGGATTATTCAAGACTGAACAAGCACCACATAAAAAGGGTAATATCTTTAACTTATTGCGGAACAGCTTCAGAACAACGAATGCATTAAGGCAGCTCGTGTTTCGTGGAAACGATACCGGGGAAGCACGCAGAAAAACAAACGCTTAACCGCCGAATCGCCGGCTCCGCTAAACTCAGCCGGGTATGCAGTCACAAATCTCTCCCCGTCTTATAAAATAAGCTACTAAACCTCAATTTAAGATTAACATAAAGTACAAGTTGTTTACATGACTAATAATGTATACACTAATAAACATTAGTTACAGCTCTTCTACTTCCAAAAAGGTACTTTGAGTAAAGTCAAGATGACGGCTGGGTGAAGCCAAATCCCGCATACTTCAGTCATGACCGCCTTCATAGAGGTTGAAGCAGCCAATCGGGGCTCGCTTAGACACCAGCGCCAGTGTCCCCTCTAGCGTATATCAGCATGAAACTATGATACGAGCCTTGATACGTATCTCTTAAGATTCCACTTCATGAATACGAAGCACAGACGACTCACGTGCATATACACTACGCATTACTTTGATACAAGGACCCTTCATTTACTCCGTCTTCGAGGTACGGTGTATCAGGATTCCCGCATCAATTTAAAGTTGCTTTAATTTCGCGGGTCAATTTTACTTGATTGAATGTACATGTACTATACAGTTCGTACGATAGGAGCTGGGGCTTGGGTGCGCAGCATGACTATGGAAAGGAGAACAGCATAGTTTGCTTCAAAACTATAATGCGGGTCTCTCCATTAATTCATTGTGGATACCGGAAGATAAAACCCTCTTTTTTCTTCATTTTTCGGGTTTTAACGTACAATACCAGCACAGTTTTCTATTTGTCGGTCTTCTGCGTTGAGATGTCGCGGAGTTTAACCTGTAAGATATCAACGACCGCGGGATGCAAACTGTTCGTTGTCTTGCCAGCGGCCACTTCGTCGTTTATTGATACGGAGAGACAACACGGCTGGCGAAGAAAAAGAAGAAGAAGAAGAAGACGAAGACGAAGACGAAGAAGAAGACGAAGAAGAAGAAGAAGAAGAAGAAGAAGAAGAAGAAGGAGAAGGAGGAGAAGAAGAAGAAGAAGAAGAAGAAGAAGAAGAAGAAGAAGAAGAAGAAGAAGAAGAAGAAGAAGAAGAAGAAGAAGAAGAAGAAGAAGAAAACGACGAAGAAGACGACGAAGAAGACGACGACGAAGAAGAAGAAAAAATTATTTGTGAGCACGGTTAGTTGAAGATGGTGGCTGGCGTTTTGGCGATGACCGCGGTCGCCCGAAGGACGAGTGAATCTTGAGCCTCCTGGTCTGGGCAGCGCAACGCCTCCTCCCACTGCTTACATGTGGTTATTAGGGATCTCTTGAGTATCCCCACATAATGTGCTGAAGGGTGCCGAACGAATGGTAGGCAGTACAGTTAGGTGAAGGGTATACCGCCGGCTGAGTTAGGCGTAATTAAGCGGGATTGGGAAATGTGTTCGTTCGTAAAAGACGCCATGTGTGTTCTTGATGGGCGGTGAGTTGTGTGTATGCCGGGGGGTAGACATGGCGGGCGAGCGAAAAAAACCCCAGGAACGTCGTGGGGCAGCTACACCAGAATCCCAACAATAAGGATACAATAGATAACGAGCGTGAAAAGTCAAGGCACAAATCTCGCGAGAAAAAAAAAAAGTTACAAATAGCAGCGGCAGCACACCCGATATGAAGACAGAGAGATAGAGAGAGAGAGAGAACAACAACAACAACAACAAAAACAGCGAGCCATGTTGAAGCCCGTCTATACTGCATGCGGGAAGTGACAACATCGAATGCTCTCTACGCCCTCGCAATTTTGAGCCAAACTTGCCCCATTTTTTCCCCCGACCACGATAAGGCCTGGGGAATGCCCCTCGATATGTGTCGCCCGTCTTTACGACCGGGCACAGAGAATGTAGGGTGGCTTTTCATCAGCCACCTAAAACCCTCTAGCAGCACAAGCTTTCGAAAGCCGTCTATACGGGCGGATGGGCGCGTGGGCGCATATTCGAATTTTCGCTTTCACCTTCGCGCCTTTTTACTCTTTCGAGCTCTGTTAGCGGCATGCCGTGTTTCGATCTTCTCGGAAGCCACTAACCCGCACGCGCACTAAAAGGATCGTTGCAAAAGCTCCGTGTGCTCGCTAAAACAAGAAAGCGAAGGAATGGTGAGGCAGAAAAAAAAACTATTAAAGAAGATGGGAGCGGTGATAAACGAGCGTTCTTCTTAAATGATATTTCAAAGCCGCCGGCGCCGCATGCGGCGTTGTGAAAGAAGTGTGCCAGCAACGATTTCCGCTGCCAGAGACGCTTCAGAGCTTCGACGCTGGCCGCTCTTGATGAGCTGGAAAAGTCGAGGTTGGGCGGGTCAGAGCTGGGAAAGAAAGAAGAAGAAAAAAAGCACAAAATCTGAAAGAAGAGAAGGCGAGACATATCGCTTTTGCGCTTGAATATCATTCACACTTTCGAATCGTTACGGGTCAAGTTTAGCTTTCCGTTAAGCGGGAGCTACGAAAAAAAAGAAAGAAACGGAGAGGACAGAGTCTTGCATAATGCAAGATGGTCTGCTCGCCCTTTATTTTGGTATTTCGTTGAACTTCTTATTTTTTTCCTTATTCAGGAACATTCGATCTCGTTCACACCACATTCACACCTTATATCGCACACGGATGCACACAGAGTGGATAAAAAAATAAAGCCGCAAAGACCACAGTTGTTGTAAACAACAATTCAACGTAAATGAAATCAGCGTTAATGTTCTTTCGACCGGCCGCGGTGGATCAGCGGCTAAGGCGTTGTGCTGCTGAGCACGAGGACGCGGGTTTGATTCGCGGCCGCGGCGGCTGCTTTTCTGATGGAGGCGGAAAGCAAAAACGCCCGTTTGTACGAGATTTCGGCGCACGTTAAAGATCCCCAGGTGGTCAAAATTGATCCGGAGCGCTCCACTACGGCGCGCCTCATCGCCTGCGTTGCGTCGGTGCGTTAAACCCTACAATAAAATGTTCGTTCTCTGGAAGCGTGCTCCGCATTTGGGACGTACAATAATTTGCGTGGACTTGCGGCTAGTTATAGGTTTTTCCATTTGCCACAATGCCAATAACGTATGGTCACATAGCTCAATACACTTATTGAGCTATATTATTCTGCGTCAATTGTTTTCGAACGAGCCTTATGCCGTTTCATTGTGCATTAACTTGTCAGAATGTTACTTATGTAGATGCGGCTATATCGTAGGCTAAACGAGAATTTAACCGACGGCATGTTATGAACATTTTTGTTGCAAAAGTGTTGCTTTGTTTTCCTTTTTACACAAAGCCTTGTTGATTTAGCGACCAAAATGACAATGCAGTCTATCTTTCAGTGAAATGATATGGAGGTCAGTTTGTTCAATGTGACATGGGCCCACCGCGGTGACTCAGCGACTATGGCGTTGTACTAATGAGCCCAAAGACGTCGCGGGTTCAATACCGGCCGCGCTGGCTGCTTTTCTGGTCGAGGCGAAACGCCAAAACGCCTGTGTGTCGAGATTTCAGCGCACGTTAAAGATCCACAGGTGGTCGAAATTAATCCGGAGCCTCCACCACGGCGCACTCCATAACTTAGGTGCAGCTACGCCGCCCTAAACCCGGCAACATAAAAAAAAGAATGAAAATATCTGACATAAAGAAATAACGTTAGAAACATCCGATTGGTGAGTTCACAAAAAGATGGGCTTGCGCAATGCTTTGTTCTGGCTAAAGACGAAAGCGTTAAAAGTAGAAAAGGAAAAATGTGGCGATTATAAACACACCCCACATGCCGCTACCACTGTGTCATATGCATTCCCTTAACGTTAAGTAAAAATGTCCACTTCTTGTACTGCAGACTTTTACTTCTCGCAGTGTTATTCTTAGTTATCTTGTTTTCCTTTTTGTTTTTTGTTCTTATTTCTTTGTCCACAACTCGTGGGTACGGATGCGCGTTGAGCTAGGCTTTGTTGACGCGGTTGTTCAGGTCGAGAAGCGCAACGCTGAGGGTCGATATTGGTTGTCGTACTTTGCCTGTGCATGCTCTGCAAGTACTGCGAAACGGTTGGGGCGATAGTGCTGATACACTTCACAATTACAAGAAGGTGAGTCCAGGTAAGCCGAAACTCGGCTATATGCACGTTAACCGCGCATTCGTTGTGCAGTCTTCCGAGCATACTGCGCAGTAACCGCACTCTCCATTGGCTCATACGGCAGTCGCCGCACCTAGCATGCGTGGCGCCTCCGGGTGTTGACTAGCAACGCTTGTCCTTGCTCTCTCGGTATTCTTTCGATCTGTGGCCATGTCTGACAGGCTCCACACTGCAACGGAGCGACAGGCGCGATTTTACAGAGGCAGGCGAAGGAGGGGGGAATGCCTTGCGCCTTCGTGCTAAACCGTTTTGTTTAAAAGCGGCAGCTTTTCTTTAGCTGGAATTACGGACGTCGCGTGAGCATCTGGTTAAGGCGAACGCAGACGAAGTGAAGGACGTAACGCCATCTGACCGTCTGAGAGTGTAACTTGTAGCGCTCCGCAGCTTTATCTCCGCATGCAGATTGCCAAGTAAACGCTGTTTAAGACCAGCCAGCGCCAGCAACAAAAGTTCGCTCTTTCCCGCAACAGCCGCAGAGTGTGGCTCTCCGCTCCTCTAGCAGCGAATACAACTTCGACGGAGAAAAGAAGAAAACTGCGCGGAGTGGCTTGTGGCGACGATTAAGAGCGCAGCGAGTGTGAGGAAAGGGGTGAGGAAAAATCGGGTTCACTGAGTGGCACGCCCCGCGTTTTAGCGCGGCCGCGCGTCAGCGAGTTCAACAACGCTGCTCGAGATTTGCTCTCGACATCGCACTCTTCAGGCTGTGGCGCACACCCGGGCTGTGCACTGCCCCTCGCTACCCGTTGTTATTCGGACTTTTGATTTTTTTTTTGTGCGTTTGAAGCACGCAACTTGCTAAACTTCGTGCGTTAGACAAAAACAGTAAAGGGGACTGCCGAGCAGCGCTCTTGAGATACGCGGCGCTGAGCGGCGACGATCTGGAGTGCCGCGGGGCATTGTTTGGCCCGACGCGCTTCATCTTCATTTGAGGCGCCGCCCGGTTCAGAGCGGAGCGCGCGTACGCTGGCACGAAGCAGAGCCCACTTGTGCGCTGCCATGTGGGGCTGCGATGGCCGATGCTCGTCCGAGCGGCCGTTTAGTTCGTTTATACTCATTAAGCTCAGCATTTTCACAATTTAGCTTCATCTTTGTTTTCTCCGATATCCGTTATTTATCTCTGAGGGAAAACGTATATGGGTAGGCACATGGTCATTCGTCTTTGCCGCTTAAGATTCACCTTTCTTTTTTAATTTTTTATCTCAGTACAAGGCTGTGAGCCTGGCTTCCCCACTCTCGTTTTGTTGTAGCTGTTTCTTAATAGAGGAAGGAATAAAGAGAAGGCCTTTTTTTAAATTTCCCGGACCTCTGATACACTGGTTGACCGACCTTCTGGCTTGTGTTTTACTTGTATATAGAAAGTTTACTAGTAGTTAATTTTAATACAACGTCTGCCCTTCCATTTTTGTTATAAATAAAACAAAGATGAATCGGGTCTGCTGGTTGAAAGTAAAATACAGCCTCTTTTTTTTTTCTGCTTTAGTGAAACAGCTAGAGCTTACTCTCCTATAAAGCCCGTCCGCAAGTTGCGGGGATGTTCATTCTCGTGCATCCTGTTCCTTTTCGTTTTCTCAGGCAAATATTTTGAGAGACAACAGCTACACTAATTTGCCATTTTTAATCCAGATGAAACCGGCATGTGAATCGTTTGAAAGAGTGATAAAATACCACAAGGAACGATGCACTCGCAATTTCGCGAGGACAGCAATACCATCCTTGTGCAGCAATGGAGGATTGTGGAAGGTTCTATCATAAAATAATTAAATCTTAAACACTTATAGAGACGCAACGAACAATCTCTAGTAAGCGCTGTAGATGAACAGAGCCCAACGTACAGCAAAATTTATATTCAGGTTTTGGAGGTTCATTGCGCCGAAGAAACGCCTGGGCTATGAGGTGCGCCGTAATGGGGAGCTCGGGATTAATATTAGGGGCGAAGCACCTTGGGGCCTCGCTCTGACCGGGGCTTGGCGCCCGTGTACACAGTGTTGCGCATGCGCAAGGATTATTGGATTGGATTGGATTGAAATGGACTGGATTGTATTGGATTGGATAGAAATGGATTGGATTAAATTGAATTGTATCGGATTGGATTGCATTGGAATTGTATATACTGTACACACGCATTGTCACTCATTTACATGCGCGAGTGGATAATGCCACGGGTGATTTACGGTAAGAACGATCCCCACTGCTCCGCCCACTCGTCATTATTCATTTCGTGGACATGCGTGAATTTTTTACCGCATCGGGATCATAAACGTGCATCAAAATCTTGATACACGGGCGTTTTCGTTTTTCACCCCATCAAAAAAAAATGTCCTTGTGGCTTGCAACAAGTGTAAGCATAGAGAATATTGACTGATTGGTATTATCTTCTAGAGAACACTAACTTACTGGCATTGGCTTTTAATTTGTCTCCCCCGGAAATACGTCCACCGTCTTGTTTGACGAAAGCCGTCAACTCGGGTGTCCTTTAAGCATCCTGGTGAGTAGAGAAATGACAACCATATGAAAGAGGCCGATGAAAACAGTGTGGCTAGACGTAGCTTGGCTTTGTCTTCTTTCTTGTGGTCGCCACATTTTTCTCTTGTCATCATGAGTTAAAACTGTAACAAACTAACCAACAACAAGTCGTAACTCGTTCGTTGGTCAGAACGTCTTACGCATTAACGATAAATTCGACTGGCATACGGCAGGACAGATTTGGAAGGCCCAATACTAAATATACATGCCGTGGATACAACCGAATATGTACGGGCGTGGTTTGTGTGCAGGTGATGTACTTATAAAAATTGGCTCCAATCCGCGCTTTGAAGGTGGTTGGAAAGCAAAGCTGTAAACGACACCCGCAAAAATTGCCCATGCAACGTCATTTGAACTCACACATGTGGCTCTATAAAGAGAGAAACCAGAAACTCTGCCAACTGTTACCTGGCATTCGAGGGGGCGGCGTCCCGAACGCAGCAGTGTCGGCCCCGGCCGGGCTAGAGCGGCGGACGCCGCCGCTGTAGCGCGGTCGTGCGTCGGCAAAAAGAAATGGAGAGGAGCGTCTTTCGAAAAGCGAGGAAGATGGCACGCGCGGCCACTGCGTATATCCATCTCACTGTCTCCCCCTCACTCTCGTTTTCTGTGTCGCCTCCAAAAAGCTCCCCAGCCACTGAATCAAAATCGGCTTCTGTCCCCGTCTCCACGTGTGGGCGTAGCTTAGTCTTTCTTTTTTTAAAAAAAAGTAGCTTAGTCGCTAAGACGACGGGCTCTGGCTGCGCTTCTCTTTGGGGCCAGGTTCGATCCCTGGCGCTGCCAGTTATTTTGTATTTAGCTTGGTTGGGAGTTTCTTGTAGCGCACACCACGGCGAAACCGTTCGCTGGTAGAGGTAGAAAGCTTCGCTTTAAAAATTTTGCTACGCACTTCGGCGTAGTCTAAAGGCAAAAAAAAAGGTTATGAAAACTGCATGAAATATTGAAAAGGGAAAGTATACTTAGGATGAACCAGAAAGCCGAAAGAAATCGGCATTTGCCACTCCTTACCTCTTTCGTGCCTGACAATGGCGACTCCAACGTCGGAAGTGACCAATGGCGAGTGAAGCTAATGAAGAGTGACCAATGACGCTTCCGATAATGGTGCCACGAGAAAGCACTTGATTATGGTCCCTTCTACCACGTATACGTACGCATCACTGCAGGCTTATGTCACTAATACAATAAGGTAGAAAGGCGCAGTCACGCTTGTATTGAGCTGCGTTGTCAACAACTTCAGCGAAACTTCTGTCAAGGTCGTAAAGCTTCTCGGCAGTGTTTTCCTACCTACCCAAGATAGCTGCTGTGCAGAACGCCAGTATACAAATAGTGAAAAAAAAAATATGGGCTATCACCCCGATAACGCCGTGGGGTCTGCGTTATTGATTGATTGTAGGGTTTAACGCGCCGACGCAACGCAGGCGATGAGGCGCGCCGTAGTGGAGAGCTCCGTATTAATTTTGACCACCTGGGGATCTTCAACGTGCGCTGAAATCTCGTACACACAGGCGTTTTTGCTTTTCGCCTCCACCAGAAAAGCAGCCGCCGCAGGGTCTGCGTTAGCGCTGTGATCCCGTTTTGCGTGACACATTTGTGGCGTCCACATCGTCATCACCAACTCCACCACCATCATCATCATTGTCATCAGCATTATCATCATCATTATCATTATAATCGTCATCGTCATCATCATAATAATCATCACCACCACTAACACCACCATCGTCGTCGTCTTCGTCGTCACCCCGTTTGTGCCCACGGCAGAACGAAGGGTTTTTTTAGATGCGACGCTGAGAGCATCTCTTGTCGGCGGCCCTGACCTTCCTGCGTGCGTCCGTCGTCGTCGTCGGCGTCCGCACTCTCCTCCGCTCACCCCTTCTCCTCTCCGATAGCGAACACTCTCGCGAGGGGCATTGGATTGCATTCGATTGGATTGGCTTGGCTTGACTTGGATTGGATTTGGATTGGATTGGATTGTGTTGGATTGTGTTGCGTCATAGCTGCGGCAGACGCACTGGCGCTGGCGCGTGCCCAGGTGAGAGCGAACACTCTCTCACAACATCTGCGGGTGTGCGGCCCAGCGCGCTCTCACTCCACCGGTGGGCGGCGCTGCGCGCGGTGCTGCGCATGTGCAGTACTCTCTCTCTCCGTGGTCTCCTCTCCTTCGGGCGCGCTGCGCACATACCGTATTTACCCGATTCTAACGCGCACTTTTTTTTCGAAAGAATAGGCCGAAAAATCCCATGCGCGTTAGAATCGGATACAAAACCGAAACTGCCGAAACAGCGGAAATTTCGTCCCACCCATCGCCATCGCCATCTCAAGATGGCGCCAAAGCTTTTAGCAACGATTTTCGGACGCAGCAAGCCTAGGCGCCTAGGCTTTTCTATCGGAGCTCACACAAATCGTCAAATCGTTTCACTTGCGCGCTTGATAACAGCAATGGCAGCAGCGGCTCCCACGCGTTCAAAATGAGCGGTCGGCTGAAGCGTGCACCTCTGGAGAAGCTCTCGCGATGGGCGTGCGAGGCGTGGGCCACGATCCCATAGACCATGGTTGAACGTTTGTTCAGAAGTGTGGCATCGCGAACGCGCTTCCGCGAGGCCGAGGCACCGCGAGGCCGAGATGTTGCGGTCAGCGAAGAGCGACGAGGAGTGAGATGAGTGAGACTACTTCGGGAAATAAATCGCCCGTTTCTCTCGCATTCGTTTGCCGGTGTCACAAAGTCCCGTGCGCGTTACAATCGGAGGTGCAAGTTTTTTCGGTTTTTTTGCCAGGAAAATCGGGTGCGCGTTAGAATCGGGGGCGCGTTAGAATCGGGTAAATACGGTAACCGGCGTGCCGCTCTCCGGCGGCCTTTCGGTCGACGGTTGTTCTCCGCTTGCACTTGAACCCCCCCTCAGCGTCGCATCACACCAGGGTTCCCGCGAGGGGAGGTGGACGTAATTTTTGTTATTGCGGAAGTTTGCTATTCAGCATAAGGAAAAATTAAATGTACAGATATAGACCGGATTCCCAAAGGAATCGGAGCAGGGGGCCATGATGTGGACCTTGTATCCACGGCATGAAATCTGGCGGACGTCCGGGGCGCGGTCCGCAGGAGGATATGTGCACAAGGCCTAGGCTCCTGGTTTCCGCTATGTCTCTCTATCCATTCCTATATTTCGATGCCGCTGTTCATTATTTGCAACCGAATTTTCTAGTTACATCCTCCCTATGGAGTTAATGGTCCTTCCCTACTACTGGTTCCCTTCATCAGTAGCCGCTACAATATCTTGAGGACCCATCGGTTGCAAGTTCTCACCGCGGTACACGTCCAGCCCGAATTGCGAACTGAATGCAGTTGACCCTCCCTCCCCTATCATTCGGTTCCCATCACCCTCCTGTTACTCTGTCTCTTGATAACTTTCGCAGGTGCTTACAGGCAACAAGGCCGACGTCAGGTTTTGGCAAAATTAACCTACTTGGTGAAGGTTTGTGAAGATTTTTGTACTGCTAGCACCGCGCAAAAAAAAAAAAACAAAGCAGAGAAGCGACTTAAAGGGAGGGCGGGTTTTTGAACGGGGTGCCCTTCTTGAATGAAATAAATTAAAAAAAAAGGACAGTGATAAAAAGAAATGAGCTAGGCGGTTGCCTGGTCAACTCAGCTGGCGGGAAGCCGAGGAGGTTTCAGTCTATTCGTTTTCTCGTCCTCTCCTCGCTCGTCTCATTGAAGCCAACGTCCTCGTCGCGGCGACGAAGTCGTTTGTCGGCCGAGCAGCGCCGAGTCGCCCGGCGCCTTAATGCAATCAAGACCGATTTATGGCTCTCCGGCCGCTACACGAGGAGACCGGGCAGAGCGCGCCGCACCACAAGTCGCTCGACAAAAGGAGGCTGCTCTTCGCTCCTCTTTTCCCTCCTCATACCGGAGGCATTATGGGCCGCCGGGGCTTCGCGGACTCCCTAGCGTGCGGTTGGTTGTCTCGCGCAACGCCTGTGCACAACGCCACCTAGTACGGGCGTGCCTCTGTAGTCGGCCATTACATGTATGTTTCTATCAGCAAGCAATTGGCTACACGGGCCCCCTAGCGAAGGCGTCATTGAATTTGGTCTAACAATGGCGGCATGAGCGGTAGGTATGGTTTTATGGCTAGGCAACAGCCGCCACGATCTTGTGCAATCGCTACGGCGTGACGCTGCAGCGCTAAGCGAGCTTGCTTGTCCACGTCGATGTCTTCGCCGCTACGTTGGGCGCTGCTAGTACTTGCTATTGATTATTTATCCACACGTAGACGATCGAGGATAGCTGCAGTGGAGACGTCCGGCGTGCATGGCAAAGTTAGCTCGCTGCCGGCCAGTTCTGCCAGACGAGTTGCCGTGCAGTGTGTGTGGCCTTCAATTACCGAAGCGCTGCCTCGACGCGGCTCCTGCGAACTAGTAATGCAATAAGCACCTCGCTCCCGACAGGCATTTCTCTTGTTCGGAAAACGCCGCTTGTGCTACCAGTACAGCGGCACGAAAGGCACCCTGTTCGAACAGTGTGTAGCGCTCGTGAACGATGAGCTCGTGTGAGCACTGATCACTGCTTTGACGGCTTCGAAAATTGGCGAAGTGGCTCCGCTTCACCCGTAGCATTTGAGTATGCATAGCTCGTGCGTCGAAAGTTCTTATTAGCTGGCGATGTTGAAGAGAGGATACATGCACGAGTAGTTAAGTTGTGCGGGGACACTGTGCGTTCTTTTTGTTCTTTTTGGTATAATCGAATTCGCCTTCACTGTTCGATTTGTCACTTTCACAAAACTATTTTCCCGCCAAGCTATCCCCTTCCGGCAATCGCCTACACCCCCGGGTTACAAACCTACAAATCAAATTAAGATAACCAATCGATCCTATTATTTTTTCGGTTTGTTACGTTAGGCATAGGCGGTATTAGTGGCCTTGGTCTGAGGTATTGGCGCGAAATCTTGAAAATATATATCGCTGTTACGACGATGCCCTGTTAGTCAGCTTCATTGCCCTTTCTATCGGCAGTCGCTCCCTGAAGCATGCCATTTGCCGCATCTTTAAGTCGTCCCCAAGGATGCAATTTTGTAAAAAAAAAGAAAAAGAAAGATATTTTATTGCACAACTAAAAAAGAGTGTTGAGAAAGTTTACTTTCCTTGTGTGGCTTTGCTCAAATGAACGAAAAATTTAGCGAAGCTTCCACTCACGCGCAAGACTTGAATAGCGAAGATGTATATAGGTGAGCATTGCCGGACATGGAACTAAATTTCAGTATCATTGTTTATTTGCATAGTTGCAGTGCTAGTAGCCGATGTTATATGCATCGCAGAGGTCGTAGTCTTCTTCATCAGCATTGTAGACGTCCGCCAGCTCTTCGTCATCGACTCGAGGCAGCGGTGGCGGGATCTGCAAGTCGTCTCTGGAAGGATTGGCACACTCGTGGCCATGTCTCCAATTATCCACAATGGGGCTCAAGAGAATGCGGCGGCCGCGGTGACCTCCGCCAAGAAGGGTGTCTTTTCATCTTTTTTCAGCTTTAGCGTTAGCGCTGGAGCTTCTTTTTTTATGACAGCGCTAGATTTTCTTTTTCTTTCTTTCTTTTTTTTTCAAAGCCTCTGCGTGAGCCGGGGACCCTCTCACGAGTGCTCGGCATTTTCTCCCGGCTCAGGGTATTTGCCCGGTTTTTTTTTAATTTTATTTTGCTAAAGCCACTGCGCATGCCAGGGACGCTCGGCGGTCGCCGGGAGGCAAGTGCTCATGAGAGCTCCGCATTTTCTTGATATTTTTTTTTGCAACGGCAAACTTACGGCTTGTACAACAGCTTCGCTGTTAAAATTCGTTTGTAACTAGATTCGACGTGTAGCTGGTTTATTACTTGGTGAACAGAACAATTCCTGAACAGAACAGAACAACAACTCCGTCACAACCTTCAATCAGCATCCGCCGATATTTAGAAAAAACTTGTATATCTAACGTTCGTCTGACCAAGGCTATAATATGCATCATCAATTTGGAACCCCTCTCAATCATTTACTTCCCATGATTTGGAATCGATTCAAAACCGTGCCCCGTAATCGTTTTATAACATCACAGAACTCGCACACAGTCAGTATGACGTCACTCAAACAGTCCATCAACCTCCCCACCCTCACTACACGCCGCATTATCGTTCGATTTTGCCTTCTACACACCTTTTACTACCCGTCACAATCAGGAAATGATTTATTAACGCCCCCACCAAGACCTCCTGCCCGTCTTAACCACAGTCACCCAATATCTAGAATCAAGTGCCGTTCATTATCAATGAATAGTTCTTTCTTTCCTCACGCAACAGAAATTTGGAATTCCCTACGCAATTACATAGCTTCGTGCCCTAACCGCAAAATATTTCACAAAAAAACTTCAAAGGACGAACCTTTCAGCCTTCACGTGATACTCTGGCCGAATCGTCGATTGTGCAAAGTCCGTCGTGCGTTTTTTTTTTTTTTACTTTTTTTCCCTTGTATTCTCCCCAGTTCATCATGTTCGCAATAGTTTCGCTATTCCTAACTGATGTTTATTTCTATTGTGTTTTTTTCTTGTTGTTGTTGTTGTTGTTGTTATCGCTGTATGTATTCTTATCCCTTGGCGCAAGCCTTCGGGCCGTTAAGGAGAAAATAAATGAAATAAAAATGATAACAATGGTTGCACTTTGTTGGCGTTTGGCGCCATGTTTCCCTGACGTAAGAACGTGGTGTGGGACAAAGTGTGCTCTAATTAGCAAAGTGGGCTTATTTGCTGTTCGTTCAACCTGCATTTAGGCTGCACACTGTGGTCGTGTCGAACTGCTAGCTAGAATTTTAAGCGTTTTTCAAACTAATTGAAGCTCAGCGCGGATACCTCCAGAGCATATATTTAAACGTGGCTATGAATGCGTATTGACGGGTGTTTGTCTAGAATTTCCGGTATGAAACAGTGGCTGATAGTGGACGTGAAGGGAAAACTGAACTCTGTGTACTTGATCGTCCCCTATACGAGGTATAGGAGATGATCAAAACAGAGTTTTGCGAAATAGTACGGTACATGTAAAAAGAAAAAAGAAACTTACTGCGGCAAGTTTTCAGAATGTTAAGGCGAGATTTAGAACAGGGTTGTTCGAGTATTGCCCCTGTTGGATACTCTCAGGCGACGAAGAAGAGGAAGAGACCGTGCGCTCGTGCAGCCGCAGATCGCGCCCAGCGGAGCGTGCACTACTTTCATTGTCATTGTAACTGAGTCATCACCATTAAAGAGACGTTCCATCAGGGGTCCCACGGCTTCGTTCCCTGGTACCTAGACTGCAACGAGGTGGTCGATCCGCAACAGCCCCCATTGCAATATATGGAGTGTAGCAAACCGGTTGTGTGCATAGCAGTCGTCACGTTTTTATATCACCGACCTTAAAGGGGCACTGAAGTGATTTGTAAGCATTGTGGGATTACTAGCGCAAATAGTCCGGAGTCTATAGGCCATGTTTAGACCATTCTGAGCGCATTTACGCGAATTTATTTAGTAGAAAAATCAATTCGAAAATGCTGTCCTCCTCCCTGCATCCTCGCCCATTTTCTGTGGCGTTTTCGTGTGACGTCAGGAGAAGATGGCTTGGCTTGACTGAGCTACTGCACGGCTAGCCGACCTTCCGGCAGAGTCAGCCGGCCCAGCGTTTAGTCCGCCGGCCGCCGACGGGTAGTTGCAATTCGTTCGATCAGTTGAAACGAAGCCACGACACGTTTGTGAATGGAAGAATGTGCCTTTCTTTACTTTGTTAGGTTGTACACTGTATCTAGCTCCAAGTCGAGTCAAGGTCGCCTCACACAAGCGTTGCACAAGGGCACATGCGACACTTCGCTCACTGGTACGCTAGTAGGAAAATCTAAGGCCCCTTGAAGGCGGGAGAAGAGTCAGAGAAGTCAATAGGTACAAAGTAAATAAAATCAACCGATACTTTTACCGTACAGCGTAAAACTAGGGAGCACGAAGCACTTTTTTGCGCTGGGAGAACAAGCACAGCGGTCAGCAGCTCGTCCACACATCTGCGAACGCTTTTTCGTCTAAGAAATGCAATTGTTAGACGTGAGATATTGTGAAAATTTGGGGGACGCTTACTGCACGAGCGCGATACAACAGACACCTAAGCTGCTTGAAATGCTAAAAATAAATAAAAATGTAAACTGGTTATACATTATATACCTTATATTTCTAGCGCTAGCAGCACTGGCATGTGGCCGAGTGGTCTGGAGCACTAGGCATATTAGTTTTGCAAGTTCGAATGCCCGAGGGTACATTGTTTTTTTTTTTTGCTTTTTTTTTGTAAGTTAACTTTCTCGTTTTCGGCCAATGTTGGCTATACTGAGTTCACCATTTTTGGGCCGTAACAATCACTGCTCCACGAACTAGTTCACAGAATGCGTGCAGGCTCACACTAAAGCGCTAGCGAGTTCTCGTTGGCGTGCTGTTGCCATAAGCACAGACTGCTTGCGGGGAAAGTGCATGGCATTTCAGCGTCTGCGGTGACGCGGAGAGCGTTCATCCACTGCGTAGGCCTCGGCTAGTGATTGCTACAATTCCAAGCCGTTCTGGGAGGCTTATCGTAGGCATTTTACAGCCGACAACATGGCAGAAGCGCTGTATGACGATTACTGAGATATCGAGAATGCCCATCCAACGATGCCGTCGGATGTCAGGCATGTTGTTTTACAGAACCGAAACCGAAACTTGTTTGAATGCTAACCTTGGACATTGTCCAATCATGGCGCATCTCCTCCTGTCGTCACAGCCTTTAGTTGGTGCGGCCGCCACAGACCATGGATGGTAGTTTTTCTTCTTTCGCGCTTTATAAAATAATTACCGACTTATCAACCAGATAAACGATGAAAAGTGTGTTAATTTGAGCCAGCCTACGCAGTGCAAGCAAAACCGAGAGCTTGAAAAATTCACTTCAGTGTCCCTTTAAAATTCCCGCCATTTTCAGAAACCGGTCAAATATATTTGTCGCTGGGAAAGCTGAGATTGCAGTGTGTGCACTGCTGAATATTAGAGTTTACAAAAGGCTCGAAGTTTGATCAGCCTAGTCAATCCTGCTGCTTTTTTCTTGCCCCCAGCTAATTTTGTTGTTAAACTCGTTCAAGTGCGAAATTAAGGGATCTGCGATGGTGACACGCCGAAGGAATTGTTCGCTCGCCGTTTTTCTCTTCTGCGACTGTAGTCTTTTCGCATTTTGAGCTTAGTAACTCTATATCTGCCACTGGCTTATAGCGCCGCCCACGTCCCTTAGGTCACGGCACTTTGCTATATTCTGAATCTCGGAGTTTAAATAAAAAGAATGGAAGCCCCAGAAAAAGTTCGGCGCTGCCTTGTCTTTATTAGGTTTTCTTACAACTTCGTCGTTTTATACCAGCCACTTTTGAAGTCCCCGTCTCAAATGCGGTGTACGGGATAAAGAGAATTCCTTCCCAACAACCATTCTACTTACCCTTCTTATTGTGGCTTTATAACCCAGTTACACTGTAAGGCTGCCTACTTCAGAGCTCTTGCTTTCATGCGAGTATGTATTAGATGCGAAGCATCTCGTGCTCGGGGCTGTGCCCCTCCCTCCCTTGTTGTCGTTGTCGGTCGCCGTCCGCACTCTACTGCGCATGCGCGTCTCTTCAGCCCCGTCAGCATTTGGGCTGACGTCAGCGCAGTCCCCTATAAAAAGAAATAGTTAGGCGGCGCCCGGTTTCGATCCCACGACTCTCTGGCCGCAACGGGAGGCACGTGGCGCTCTTCACAATGCGCTACAAATCGAGACGGGAGCTTGTGCGACGAACGCGCCTTATGTCCTTCACTCATTCAAACTACGTCAAGAAGCTACTGATACAACGAAGGCACGCGAAGCTGAACGTCAACGGAAACGACGAACTGAAAACTTTGGAGGAGGATGTTGAATTTCCTGCGGGAAAGATGTGGCGGGAAGCGCCACGCGCCTCGCAGCTCAACCAGAGAAGAGGACGAAGAGGGCGGGCGGCGGGGTAGGAGCGTGAGCACGCAATAAAGAAAGACGAGGACCAGGAGGTGTTCGATCAGGTAACGCGGGTGTCGGCCTCTTTGCTGTCTCTACATTTCTCTACATTTCTCTGTCTCTACATGGGGGTTCACACTACGTTCCCATTCGTGCTCCGATAAATTATACAACATAACGGCAACAAAATGGAACCTACACGGAACCCCCATGTTGCTTCGCTTCCTCCTGATGGTTCCCCACGGGAAGATGGCGTAATGTTTTGTCAGAACTTTGAGCTCCGGGGGACGCGTCAACCATAACAATATACCCGCTTTTTTACAGCGCAGAGCTAAACATGGACTTAAGCCTAGACAGACTGCAGCGGCAGTGACAAAAAAAAAAAGAAAAATGGGAGAGAGGAGTAATGCATCGCTTCTCTTTTCAAGCAACTTGGGATTCGGCTGTGCTTATCATATAGCGCCTGCCATTCACTCCCCCCCCCCCCCCCCCCCCCCACCTCGTCGCACCAGTGGTTACCTGCGGGAAATCATGATTTATACACAGGCAAGGATAGATAATCGTGCTACTAAAGTTCTGAACACCATGCGTTTAATAGTATTCCCGGTACAATCTGATTTTGCGAAACTGCGGAGGAAACAGTTTCCTGAACTCATGAAAAGTTTCAAGCGCTTCGTGGTAAATACGTTGGTTTCGGTGATTTTTAAAATAACCGGATCGGTGTTCTTTAGCGATCAGTATTTACGATGAGTGATAGGTGTACGCAAGAAGGCCCTCGTGTGCGGAGGCTGCTAGGTAAGGTACAGGCTTGTACGGACGGACATATAGTCGGCCCGACTTGCTATTGGAATGCTATCGCATGCTAAATTCGTGTTAGTCCTGTGAATTCTGAAACCTCTTGCCACGCATACTCATGGCTGAAATAGCATTGTCGGGCATCGAACTTTGTCCTCCTTCTCTGGATACGTTCATACATGCGATAGGGTGCATATAGGTAGCGCCTTGATTTTAAACGCGATTGAATTTTGTAGCGTGAGCGACACTTGCCGAGGTTGAGCAGTTTCGCGTCGCTCCTAGAGAGCCGTGCTGCGCATGCGCGAGGAGCAGTGACGTTTCACGGCGCACAGCTGGCGGGCCCAAGCCGCCGCTATGGTCGCTATGGTCCCTGCTAGCCACCATACCACCGCCGCCACGACTGGATTGGATTGGATTGGATTGAATTGAATTGGGTTTATTTGGATTAAATTGTATTTTATTGTATTGTATTGTATTGTATTGTATTGTATTGTATTGGGAATCAGTTTAGCAGCAGTAAACATGATAATCAGCTAATCTTAGACAGCCAGGAAATCTAAGAATAACCAGCTGAACCTTAGCTCACGCTACGTATATCCTGGCATAGCCGGGCTAAGCCACGGCTAATTTTTCGAACTCGGGTTGAAAGCCTGTACTGTACTTTAGTTGAAACAAGTAAGAAAACTACGGAACTAAGTAGATAGCCACCGAAAAATACATGGTTTTATGTTACGGGATTTAAAGTTTCACCCGAATTCTCAAACGACACGTTTCGGGTTTCATAATAACGAAGTTCTTTGCGTAACCCAAAGCGTGGCCTTCCCTCATAGCAACTGATGTGACTGAGTCATGACTTAATAAATGTTGTCGCATCGTTTCGACGTTGCCAAAGAGTTCGGTTATTTTATTTTTGCCCTCGCACGCCAATTAGCCATTCGTTCACATGACGCTAACGAATCTCGCTCCAGCTCACCTCAGCGGCCGCGCACGCATGCAAATTGCAGGTAGCCGGGGAACAGCAGCGTTCCTGGGCACAATAGTATGGGAGCTCCGTAGTTAATTAGCACCACCCGGCGATGTGCGAGAGGGGAAAGAGAAGCGCCTGTGCTTAATGCGTTGCCTCCCCTGGGATTCCAGCTGCATATTGAAGCACTAAGTGGCGTAACGTCCGGACGAAGTGTCGGTAAAACTGGAAAGTGTCACCAAAGACAACTTACGCTCGGTTAAGCTCGTCAAAAAAAAAAAAAAACAAGTCACAGTTCTTTTAAAAGGACCCTGCAACACGTTCGATAAGTGCTTTTCACTCTTTCCTTCGCGCGTGGAACCACTGCGAAAGCTACAGTTATCGCCAGCACGGGGAGGCACTGAGTGATTTGCTGGTCGCACCAGATACGCCTTACATTCCTGCTTTGTTTTTGTCGCTTTTTTTAAGTTGCGATCTATTAAGTTCGGGTCCCCCACTAATTAATTAAAACAGCCCGGCAGCTAGATATACGAAACAATGCGCGACGACCACTGCACCTTATTTAGCACGACATAAGTCGATGAGCTTCGCTTGCTTAATCTCCTGCGTCATTACGTTCACCAAACTGTCTTCAAGCTTACTGACCCCATTCAAATGAGAAAGCCCGGCGCTGTCCACTGCGCCGCCATGGCTGCGAATAAGGCTGAATGCTGAGGCAAGCTCGGCTGCCGTAGGCGATTGGGAACGTCGTCAGGGTCGCTATAGGTTCTATTCACTGGCGAGGCACGCATGCAGGCAACCATGGGAGTGCACCGTCACTGGTTACGTCGGGCTCCACAGGATGGCGGTATTTGTCCGTGCTAAGCGCATGATGTGTGTTGGACGTTCCAAACTCTACCCCACCGAACGCAAAGTAATGCCTCGACTCCAATGTGAGTGCGATTAATAACATCTCTGTTGACACCACCGTTGAGAATCGGGGTGAAATGCTGCAGACAACGCACACCGGCGTTTTTTTCTTATGCGACGTGCGGGCGCAAGGCTTCGGCCGCCCCCGTTGCCATTTCGTGTTGCCACGCCAAGAAATCGACAGCTACACTTTTCAGTGAATACTATCTATTAACGTCCGCTCCTTCGGTAACGGCGATCCCCGCCGCGATCGCCGCATTGTTGCGATCCGCCACCGCCTGCACGTAGCCCTCAGCACTTACGAACTTGCGTGCCGTTACGGCATCCGGAATGGCGCGTGCGAATGCTGACAGCTCTCTCATTCACTCTCGAGGCACTCAACGTCATCGTCTTCTGTGTCCGAACACGTCTCGCCTGGATCCGCAACGAATCCGCTTTGTTGAACCAACTGCAGAAACACGCCCGCGACACGCTCCAGAACGGCCCAGCTGCGTTACCTTCGCCTTACGACAGCTTGCTGCGCAGTGTCGTGCTCAAACGTGCTGCGAGGGACTTCAAATTTAGAAGCCTCCGCAACCGACGACCACTTTTCACTCGCCTCCACCTGTCTGATGATGTCCTCCTTCGTCGTTAAGTCCAAATTATTCCGTTCTTTCCGCGACCACGGCTCCGATGAAATGCTGCCGCGAACAGGAACTTCAACAAACACGCACCACGCCGAACCAGTCGCCATACCAGCAGAGCCGTCGGTGGGTCAAAACACCTTTCGTCGGTTTCCCCTTCCCATTTCGCATCCAATCACACCCTGCGTTCTCGTTGTCTCAAGGCTCTCCCCATGCTAGTGCATCACGCAGGTTGAGCATCGAGTTTCTTAGTAAGTATTAGAGGCCACCCAAGTGACGCGACGCACGATAGGTCATAATCATTGCCCACAGCTCTATCAGGAGAAGCGCACTTGCAGGGGCACTTGCGGCGTGGCGTTCGATGTATGGAATGTGGCGGTGAACGACAGTTCTATACACTCCTACAAAAGGGTTATACTTTTGCATAGGATTTCCAAGGGGATGGTTGGGCTGTTCGATCTATGCAATAATCCGATATATCCGGGATCGACTGTATACTCTCAATCTTCCGAACGTCACCCATTCAGCATGCGTGACGTACCCCGACCGGCGGGTGTAGGTGTTCGTTGCGGTTAAAAAAGTGTACCTAGTATGTGGAAGATGGGACGCCCTGATTCTAGAGTCTTCAGTACTTTACATGGACTTATCCCCGGATGGAAAGGGGGGGGGGGGGAGTGATATGGTGCGTCGCTGCGCTTCCGTTGTGTTGCATTTCCTTTGCAAAATTCGCTTCGACCTTGAATGACTTTGGGTCGCATTCGTTTTTGTTTTCGCTTGCCTTTTTACAGCGAAGCCGTTTATGACTTGGGTGGGTTCGGAGGATTTTTCGTGTCCGTCAACATACCTGAAGTGACAAAACCCATAGAGTTTCTCAATATAGTGAGAAACTCTATGACAAAACCGACTCTATCATGAATGCTCAGCAGAAAACCGCTGTAACATCTAATACATCTACTGCTACTACTGCCAACTAACTAACACTGCGGTTACTAGACCGGAATTCCCAGTAAGAATTTCGCAAAAGGCGGGTTTCCGCTCATCACCACTGAAAACTATGTGCTTCTTTTCGGGAAATATGGCTAGGTTTTTGCCTCGTTTCGTAACACCTGTCGGAATGCGAACGGTTGGTGTGTATGGAAAACGGTCTATCGGTTCTCCAGTGCAATAAACAGCCTGGTATTGTAGGGACTCGGAGCTTTGCGCGGGAATGTTTCAACCGGGACGCGGGCTTATGTAACAACGGATCTGAATCATTGTCGCGTTGACTAAACACGCCCTACCGCTCGTTTACACTCTTCCATTCCAGGGGTAAAACGAAACGGCGTAATGGTGGATTTGCAGGGAAGAAGGGGGGGGGCAGAGGAATTAGATTGCGTCGTGCGGTCGAGCTTGAGCAAACAGGTGCGGGTGGAACAAGGCGTTTTCCAGCGGGGATTGTATAGTGAGCTCAGTTCTGCCTTGGGGGACCGACTGCGTCTATGCCGTGCGGGCCGCAATTAGGTCGCAACGGTCAGCCCCCAAAGGGGGAAGAAAGAACCGCGATGTCGTCCGGCTACCACATTCGGATCCCTCCCTGAATAAACACGGGGAGAAGCAGGCTCATTGTCGCTGCGCGACAGTGATTGGTCTGCGCCGATGCCCGCAGCGACGTTGAAAAATCGCGGAGGCCGGTCAGTGATGTCCCGCGGTGAGCGAAGCGCTCCCCGAAAGGTAAACATGGCCGCGTGCTCAAACATCCAAGGCAAATTTACAGTGGACGGCCCTCGTTTTCTCCCGTCATCTTCGCTGATTTGACTTTTTTTTCTCCCTTTCATGTCGCCCACGGCCTCGGGCGGTTCGATGAGCTTCGGGTGTTTAGATCGCACGGGACAGGCGTCGTCAGTTTTCGTTAGGTAGAGGATAATATTGAGGTGCGTAATCAACGTTAAAGAGGACGGTAACTAGGACTGGGAACTTTTCAGGAACCCGTTTTTCTGCCGTCTTTTGATGGAGTTGGTGTTTAGGGTTGTCTGTCAAAGCTGCTGCAGGAAGCGCCTTGATTATTAAGTTTATGGACGATTATTTTCTAATGGATATTTGACTTTTATTTCCGTAGCACACGGATTCTTCCCTGGTTTTTTTAACCGTTGGAGGAGAGGGGGCAAAAAGAAAATGAGATTGAGGCAGTGCATCCGTTATGCGTGTCGACAGCGGGAGCTTCTCTTTTTTCTCTTTTCTGAGCAGCTGGCGAACCGTCCGAATGCACCACACGACCAAGGCAGTTTCTGTGAGCGCCAAGAGTTTTGTAGCTAACTGCCCGAGTTTCGAAATTCGAGCTCTTAGTGCCCATAGAAGTAAGGATAATAAATGGGGGCTCTAAGGGTACTGCGGTTTCGACACGCACTACACTGGCGGAATTCGGAGAGCAAAAGCGAGCGGCAACGTTTGTGTCCGCCTAACGTTTGATAAATGAACATTTCTTCCCCTCGCAGATTCAGGCGGTGCTTGCCTTCAGCATTTCGTACCGATCTTCGCCATGCACGCTGACGTCTCTCGGCGATGTACGAACTCGAATCAGTCTTATTAAGAGTCCGGGCTTTCCTGTGCATTACTGTTCCTGCCCTGTTCCTCTTTCATTGCTCCTACTCCTCTTCTCAGCACCTTACATAAATGCTTCTTCGCGTGTTACTGGAAGACGGACGTTGTATGCTTCCTTTTTTCTCAACGTGGTTTTACCTCCTCCTTCCCACCCTAAGATCTCTCTCTTTCTCTCTTTTTTACAAACTTTTCATTTCTTGACATCTCTATCATTCGCCCATCTCTTTTATCGCCTTGCCGCAAGTCTGTTGTCTGGCTTGATCTCTGGAGTTGAAGCCTGTCCATTTGCGACAACCCTTTTAATTTACCAGCATAGACTATGATGGGTAAAAGGGAGAGATAAAAGGGACGAGAACACCTGGACGGGGCGCAGGCGCCCATGACGTCACATGGGCTCCAGGGAATGAGGAACCACTCCCAACGGGCCACAAGACCCAATTTAGACACTCAATAAATGTATTCTCTCTCTCTCTCTCTCTCTCTCTCTCTCTCTCTCTCTCTCTCTCTCTCTCTCTCTCTCTCTCTCTCTCTCTCTCTCTCTCTTTCTCTCTCTCTCTCTCTCTCTCTCTCTCTCTCTCTCTCTCTCTCTCTCTCTCCAGAGATAAAGCAAATAACTTCAGTACGCCGGAGCTATGACGCCTGGTTACGCGTATTGCTATTTTGCCTAATACGGGAAAAGGGGATTTAGATTTTTTTTTAGTTATTTCCACTCGCAGCGGCGCCCAAGTGGCCAAGGCATTGCGACGCAGAGTGCGAGGTTGTCGGTTCGATTCCCAACAGTGGCGGTGGTTTCTGCGATAGATGTGTAAAAAACAAAAACGTCCTTCTGTCGCGACATCAGCCTTGTTAAGAATCCCCAGTTGACAAAAATATTCCTTCGCCTTCCACTGCGATTTCCTTCATGCATATAGTCGGGACGTTCATCTTCAGTGAGTAAACTTCCAATTTCAGCCAATTTTTTTTTTAATTTCTGGACTAAGAAGGCCTCCCACGAAGGAACGAATACAGTTCAATAAACGTTTCTTCCTCCTCCTCCTCTGGGCGATATATACCCTGCGCTTGAGCTACGTAGTGGAGTTGTCTCACTAACCACCCTCTTATTGACGTAAATTAAGTTCGTAATAAAAAATGACGCATCGATTCTTTCTGTAGGGCCTGAAGCATTGCTGGAGCACTTATATGACGTTGGCGCCTATGCCTGCACCTGCACTTCTGTCTTCGGCTCCATTATGAACGATTAATGCCATAATAACCCTTTCTTTGCTGTTACATATCGAGAGAAGACGCGGGGCTCACGGCTTCGGGGTTCGTCACGTGTGTACGCTTCATAATTAGCAAGTGGATTTAAGAGGGGCCGAAGAACCAAGCATTCATGTCAACGCCAATCCTTTGCCCTACGTGCCATCACGTCCACATTACTGTAGCGGTGTCGTCGATGCGCGAGCGGTGAAGAAAATGGGCAACGGAATTGCAGTTCTGAAGCCTGTTGACTGAACTTAGCAGTATTGCTCATGTATACAAGGCTAGCTTTACAAAGTGTTGACAAAAGTAAACGGAGAGCAGCACTGGCTCTGCATGAAAAATAGTGTGTGTGTGCATGCGTGCGTGTGTGCGTGTGCGTGCGTGCGTGTGTGTGTGTGTGTGCGTGTGTGTGTGCGTGTTTGCGTGCGTGTGTGTGTGTGTCTACGTGTGTGCGCGTGTGTGTGCATGTGTGTGTGTGTCCTTTCTCTCTTTCTTTCTTTCTTGTTTCTTTCTTTATTTATTTCTTGTCCTTTCCGTTTTCTTTTCTTGTACTTTTTCTTTAGCAGATCTTCCAGGGACTCCCACTCGTCTAGAAGGAACAGTATCAAATCAGCTATTCCTTGTTTGACTTCCCCGGTACGCGGTGTAGTAGGCCACGAACAAGAAACATTGAAGAAAGAAATTCGCAACAATAATCTGAACGCAGACATCTCAGCTCGCACAAGAAAATTACTTTGCCTATACGGGCGCCACTAATGAAACAAAAATGACGCAAGAACAGCCACCGCAGCACCAAAAATATATCGCAAATTTTACGTTTGCCTATGCGTGTGATTCGAATCTGCTGTACTCCCGTCGCATTGTAAGCTCGCAGGGAACAGAAATCAAATTATGTGCCTCGCCGACAGCACCCTTTCATCTGCTCCGACGGCGCGCGATGAGGTACGCACTGATTGCACGCGACTAAGAACACATACCGCTTATGCTTCGAAGATTTCGTTTAGTACAAGGGTCACCCTCCGCTGAGATTTATGATTTCTGCTCAATACGTCAGAACATTTCTATTTATATCCCTTTTTGGGACACACACAGAACACCTAGTAATCACTTGCTACATCTTCCTTTTATCTCTGTTGGAACTGTCGAGGAAGACAAGGAAGCACCGATCCCGTCAGACGCATACGTAGGAGAATACAAGGACTACGCGAGTCATCAAGATAGCTGTTCACAACACGGTTCTCTGTAACTAATAGAAAAAAATTGGCTTTTCACCCACGACGGCCTGTTTTTTTAACGCGCAAGTGTTTTATTCCTGGATACACCAAGATTTGACTGACGTCATATCCGTCGCGGAAATGACTCCAGTACAACGAAACAAGTGGCCTGTGAACGGTGCACCCCTGCACACAGCGTCTTCTTGCGGGGAAGCAACCTTTAGTACTAACTAGTACGTTATACTTAGGGTCGTTCGTTTTCGGGTTTTATATTTTAACACGAAAGTGTTCTATGCCAGGGTACACCAGGATTTCGTTGACGTCATATCCTTCACGAAAATGACGCCAGTAGACCTTTGCCGAAGTGACCCGCCAGCAGGACGTGGCTCGCCAAGCACACCCACAAGCCACAAGACCGCCGCCGACCCGCCAATCATGCTTAGCTGCAGATTTTGCTGCACATTTCACTTTCGTGTTTTACTGATTCCTATTAAAGAGGAATCAACCAGTTTTTTTTTTTTTTTTTTTTGCCCTACCTCGCTGTTTTTCCACAACCTGTCATATCTTTGCCGCAGTCTGGTAATTTCTTCATTTGCGTCTGAGTTTCTCATCTTACCAAACAGAACATATTTTTTACATTTATTTTCTTGCTGAGGGGCGAAGTAATTTTGCCGTCATACGAAATTGTCGCGCATCCGACACTAGGAGTGCGTAGCCAATCCTTTTCCAGGACGGGCAACACCACAGCCCGTGATCACACCACCAAATTCAGACGCGTTTAATACAAACAACGCGTTCTCTAACATGCACGAAGAACGCACGGAGGTGGCGAAAAATAAAACAACCGTGAAATTTACTTTGCTTTATGGAAAGCTGCGGGCAGACGCATAATATTTTACCGCCCGAAACAAACAAACAAAGATTATTCTGCCCTTTCACTCCGTGAAGAAGGACAAGAAGCAAAGGTGTGGTGTGTTTTCCCTCAATTGACGTGTCTATGTACGAAACAAAACACGTTTGATTGTAATTTGTGGTGACCCTACTTCCTAGTTAATTAGCTCAATGAAACTTGGAAGGGTGGGAGGTTTATTCTAGGGAAGGAACAGTGGGATGTGAGTTCCCTCCCTTAGAAGCCCATGTATTGGTAGCAGAAGAAAATTTCCCAACATTTACAAATTTACGGCGAACTACATGATTGCGAGAAGTGGATGATACCCTTTGAGGTGTACGAGAAGACACTGAACACCTGTTCTGTGTTAGTCCACGTTTCATCTCGGCGCGAATGACAGCGCGAAGTTTATTACGGGCGAGGACTCTCAACATGACCGACGTCTTAGGCCCCGGAAACAGCGAAGACAGTGCGGTGCGGAATTTTAAAGCTGTTGTGAGTTTTCTTAGAGACTCTGGACTCGACTACAGCCTGTGACTGCCTCTGCCTTTTTTTATGTGTGTGTGTCTGTCTGTCTGGTGGATTTTATTTCGTTTTTTTTCTTTTATTATTTGTAATTTGTATTATTCATGTTAGCATTTGACCCTCATCACATGTTCACCAACCATCTGAAGTAGCAAGCCCAGCATTATGCAGGGCTGACCTCTTCAGTCTTATTAAAGAATTCTCTCTCTCTCTCTCTCTCTCTCTCTCTCTCTCTCTCTCTCTCTCTCTCTCTCTCTCAGATATTTAACCGGCGAGACCATATGGTTTTCAGATCCTTGCAGTAAGCAGTCTGCCTCTGTCTAATTTTTCTATGTGAGTGGTATAAAAAAAAAATGCCCGTAGCGCTTAAGCCTTTCAAGGCAAATGCGTGTTCTGGCTGAAACGTGAGATAAGGTGCCATTTTTGCAGAAACCACCGCGAGGCTTCGCTGCGTGCATGCCAAGAAGTGCGCGTTTTGAAGAGAAACGATTTATGGTTTTTTGTGTGGGTGCAAGGCAGAGGCATCTTTCAATATTTAAGCGCAATAAAAAATAGCTGGTCGCTTCTGTGGTACATCGCTTTATTCAACTGGAAGTTTACATTTCGGTGTTCCGCGCGCCTCGGCGATGGTGCTTCCGCCGCACCCGCTGAAACAACAGCAACCCGTTCTGTCGGGCCGTTCGCGTATGTTTTTGGGTCATCAGTCTTGCTGTGATAGATGATCTTCCGCTGCGCTCACGGACGGATGTTTTGGTTTTCCTAAATAAAGGATACACTGCCGCGATGTTTTTTGTTTCTTTTCTTGCTTTGCGTTATTTACACATTCTGTTCTCTGGGCCTTTCACTCCACCGAGTTTCCCAGCTTAATGGCTCGGCTTCATGCGTAGGCCGGGAAAAGTTTGTTTCGCGTGCTTTCGCAAATCCACACATGCACGAGTACACACACAAAAAAATGAAAGAGCACTTTTTGTCTCGCGTTAGGGCATGCTTCAATGGAGAAATATTTTTTCGGAAAATTTTGTTACGTTATCAGAATTATGTGACACCTACACTCGTGCTTTATAAGTGAGTGAGTGAGTGCAGAGCGAGTACGGAGTGAGCGAGTGAGTGAGTCAGCGAGTATGGAGCGAGTGAGAATGAGTGAGTGAGGGAGTTAGTGAGTGAGTGAGTGAGTGAGTGAGTGAGTGAGTGAGTGGGTGAGTGAGTGAGTGGGTGAGTGAGTGAGTGAGTGAGTGAGGTGGGAGTGGGTGAGTGGGTGACTAGGTGAGGTGGGAGTGGGTGAGTGAGTATGGAGTGAGTGAGGGAGTGAGTGAATACGGGAGTGAGCACGGAGTGAGTGAGTAAGTATGTACGTATTTATGCACACATGCACAAATACACGCACGCACTCACAGTCACAGGCACACACACACACGCACATGCACACGCACACACACACGCACGCACATATATCGCAGGGTCAAAGGTGCTGTAGGAGGCGGAATAAATAATCAAAGCCGTAGAACGTAACAACGTTAGCGCGCCGTACGCGGGCACGTTTTTGTGTGTGCTGTATTGAGCTTCGCCACCTGAAGACGTCCTGACCATGGCCACTCGATAAACGAGCTGGCAATGAGCAATGGCCAGCAATTTATACGGACCCGCGTGGTTTACACGAGCGCGCCGAATTGAACCTCCCACGTGTAGTCGAGCTATGAACGATTGAAGTCTTGTAAGGCTGCGGAGCCCTTCGCTTCACTGAATAGCTTTGAAAAGCGCTCCGACGGTTGTTACAAAGTGAAAAGCACCTCGTTTTATTTTTATTTTTGACCCCCGGAATATACTACACCGTGCGCCCATGCAAAATTTTTTTATTGTAGATTACTTTATGGATGGAAAGATGGCATAAACCTAGACACCATAAATTTTACCGCGAACCCTGTTCGCAACGCCCACAACATATTGGAGTAGTGTGGGTAAGAAGAACGCAACAATAAGCTCTGTTTTTGCTTTCGAATGGGGCTAAATCTAGCTACAAAGAAATTCATGCTTATAAGCGCGAACTTTTCCCTGAAGTGGCTCTTTTTTTTACGTATCGTTCTTGAACGCGGGTAATGTAACTCGGCGGACATTTTTATGTTGCCTGCATGGTCTTGCAATTTTTCTCACTTTCGAGGAACAGCCTTGCACCGCTTTACTCTGACTATTTTCCACACAGACCTATAGCGGGGCTCCTTCACCGGCAAAGGAGATGCGTCGACAAATGTCAGCCCTGTGTTTTGGCCATCTTCGTATAAGGCACTGGAAAGCGTATCCAAGCGTATCACAGCGGTGTTTATTGTGCAACATGATGAGTGATTTGCGTTTTCAATGAAACAAGAAGCGGGCGTAAAACGTTGTGTTTTTCAATAAATTTAGTGTTGGGCGAAAAACGGCCTGACCTGGCGACTCATAAAAAGGGAATGAATGAATGAACGAACCAATATGATTGATTGATTGAATGAATGAATGAATGAATGAATGAATGAATGAATGAATGAATGAATGAATGAATGAAATATTAAAAAGGAATTCCAAAGGATTGCTGTGCTCGTGTTGCAACCTTCGCTTTCGTGGCCGTTAAAAAAATACGGCGTCTTTTTTAGACGAATTCTAGTTACGGACGGCAGTTCAAAAATGAAATATGAGACTTACGTGCTGAACCTACCCGAGGCTATGATTCATGTTGTTAGGGAAGGATTGCGAGTTGGCTTAGACTACCTATAGGACCCTTCAAAGGGCGCTGAAACCGATAGTTCGTGAACATACTATTGAAAATTAACCGAATTACACTGCTAATTAGTTTTCTTAAAGCTGCTTGAGAGTGTTTAAATTAAACGTGCGAACTTCGGGCCTTTGAGAGCAATTTAATTAAAATCCTTTTTGAAATGTAGTGTCATTACTTGTCAGTCATGGTTCAGTGCCCGAACAAAAACCCATACATTGTTTTTACTGTTTATTTGCGATATAAATCTTTTTCTTACACTGGAGGCAGCAACAAGCGTTTTTTGCAAGAAATATCAGCCGCATTTAAAAAGAAATTAGTCTAAGAAAGAAAGGTAGCCTAAGCCAGCTCGCAATCCTTCCCTAACAACATGAATCATAGCCTCGGGTAGGTTCAGCATGAAAGTCTCATATTTAATTTTTTAACTGCCATCCGTTACTAGAATTCATCTAAAAAAGACGCCGTATTTTTTTGAATGTTTGGTCTTTGATACTGCTGTGAGATGCCAGAGGTCTTTGCGCCTACATTTACCCAACGTTTTAGTTTACCACTTGACTACCTAGTGGCCCTGTACCTGTAATCCTAAAGTTTGCAGCTCTACTCGCTCGGTAGCCCCAGCCTCCCAGTGCGTAGAGTCGCACAAAGGAATACGCGCTGAGAACGAAGCCACGATGTCTGGGTTGCAAGTAGTCCTGCCTACCCAGGGGGGTACAGGCAACAGACTTATCAAAACATCACCGCACAGAGAAATTTGACTCAAATATGGACTTTGCTTGAGCAATGTAAAATAAAAATAAATGGCACAGGAGACACATTCGCCACAGCACTTCAATGTCCGGAGGCTTATGGCACGGCGGGACGAACGGCTGTCCGCTTGCTGCCGTGCGGGCTCCTTGAAGGTGGCTGGCGGCGGCTGGTCTTTCCTGGCTGGCGACTCCCCCGCTGACAAGCGCCGCTGCGCTTATCTGGCGTGCATCCGAAGTGACACGCCCCCTCAGTCACACAGTATTTCTAAAGTTCGCCCCTAGACGGTGAGAAAAGCAGCGCGCGGTAATTCGAACGGACCAACGTGACAGTTCATAGGGGAGAATCCCGACAGGGTATGTTTACCCTTTTAGGCAGCCCGCACAAGAAGCTCGCCCAGCCGCACGTTAAAGCCACTGATTCTGTGCACAAACTTCGGTACACATTTTCAATCAAGTGAAAGCTTTCATGGTGGGACCGAAGTGGTCCTGTCAAAAATATAATGCATTTTCCTATAGACGGGTTGGTCAACCAAAAAGCTCAGAAAGGGTCTCCGTTCATACGGCACGTGCGTGAAACCGGGCTTCGATTGTGTCAAAACGGTTACTTATAAATCGCGAAAATGAATGCTTCTTAGACAGCGCACGCATCGATAATGGCATACCTGTATTTCATAAAGTACGTGTCGGTATACACTTTGATCGCTCGTAGATGCGTTTACGTAGTGCGCGAAAAATCGTCACATAAGTTTGTTCTTCGTTCGCGATTTGGATTTTTGAAGGTTTGACTCTAGATTGGAAGCACTTTCAGCGAAAGTTAAACGCACTGTTAGCTTCCGCGCTCCTCTCAACTTTCTTTAGGGAGGGATGGTAAATTTTTTTTACAATGCTAATAATCCGCCTTTCTGCGCAGGCCGTGTGCCAATGAACATAGGAAGGCATTGAAAGAGGGTCAGTAAACATATGTGTCTAGCAAGCTTTATTCGGTTCCGAACGACCACTGACTGAAGCTTAGTGACCATCCGGCAACGCTTTACAGCCAAACAAGCTAAATCAGATCTAGTGTTGAAGAGCTACCTCTAGATCCATTTTTTCATCCAAGTAACGCCTGCACGTGGCCGTGAAACCGAGCAAGGGATAATACTCTGGATTTGGCAAGGGCTCCTCGAAGACGGAATCGGGCTTGTAGGCGCGTAAACATGCATAAGCGCCCCAACGTTTTGTGTTTTCCACCAACCCATCTGTATTTACACCTTTGACCATGCAAATTAAGATTTTCTTTAGTTTTATACGGAGTTTTGCCTGACTAGTACTGGGGGTTTAGGCAGCAGGAGCTGAACAATGCTCTGTATTTGTGCGCTTTTCGACTTCATTTAAGGTTCTCTCTCTTACCCGGGCGTGGAATCGAAGGAGCGCTAATCCTTGGCTCTCTTCGGAAGTGTCCGTAGAAGACTGAAATTAGGCTTCGAGATGTGATCCCGCTCCAGCTGCACACACTCGGGAGTGATCCATTTTCCTCTTTCGCACACACGCAAACGCACAAGACACCGCTAGCATTGCCTCCAACTTTGCTTTTTTGACCAAGTTTACCTCCAACGAAGGTTAACTCTCAAGACTGACGGAAGTATAAAAACGTTTCGAACGAATTGACTGCACTACAAATGAGAATGAAACGAGTACACTGAGCCTTAAATATAACTCAGCATGTGCCAATAAACCGTGTCTTATTTTAAGACACATTGCCTACAGTATTCTAGGAATTTTCGCGCGCTACATTCTATTTCTTTATGGCGGCACAGTGCGCGGAATCTGGGCTCCTTTCAAGCGCGTGTGGAAATAATAGTTGGTTTAAAAGGAGTACACAAAGGGAGCATTCATGCATACCCAGTTTCGTGCACGTTAAAAATTCGACTTTTCTAAATCAGGCAATGGATACGTCTTCGAGAGTGAGAGCCAACGTGCTGTTCTTTGGCCCGTTAAAATGAAATTTGCCTTCTTAGGTGGGCCCAGTTCGTCACACAACAGGAGCCAAGCAAACTGCAATAAAATTATTCCACGAAACAGCACCCCTGAGGTCCTCAGGCGGCAACGCCAGGCAAGATCTTTACAGGAAATGCGCCCAACGCATTCAGTTTGTCCACATCGCTTAGCGCGTTTCCACTTATTTCTTATCGGGAATCGCTCTAGCACCCAGCGTTAAACCAGCCGGCCTCAGGCGCTTCGGTTTCGCTGAACACCTTTTTGCACTTTTCGCCCCACTAGCTTCACTTCCACTTCTAAAAGAGAGGAAGGAAGACGGAAAAAGGAAATCGGACATATTTTTCGCACGCGAAGCGAACAAGTAAAAAAAAATAAAAGAATGGTGTATATCCATGGCGCCAAGGTGCTGTCGCCGAGGGGAAAAGGCACGAAACCGCAGCAGCTCTCGACGTTCGGTCTGTCCCTTCCTTGATAAAAAAAAAAACGATCGCATTGAGCGTGCACTCCAATTGCTAGGGATCATACTGAGCTCTGTCTAGCGGCAAGAAATACAGCAACAAGAAATTATCTACCACGAAGCTCACGCAATAAACAGATACAGAAGCAAGCACCGAGATGGGAGAACTGGCAGGCCTTTTTATTTCGGCAGTGTTCATCCGGGCCCATCTCTTCTGCCGGTACACGCGCAGCAGAGTACGCGGATGACGCAACGACACGCGTCGCCCTATGTGCACGGGACAAAAAAAAAATGGCGCATTCAGACACACCAACTCGACTGCAGATCGCTGTGGCAGCGGCTTCACCTTTTACTTCTTGTCATTTCCGTTCCACGGGTTCTTCGTGTATTTGCATCTCCCATGAAGCGTTCCGAGAAAAAGCGCTCGCCAGCGAGTGGTCTCGCTTGCGCATGTCGTTTAAGACTCGAACCCACCATCTCTGCCCGGCAGCCAGCGTAGCCTTAGGCTGCGTGTCTTAGAGCGCGCGGCGCCGGCACCCTCCGTTCCTTCTACGCCTGGTAATAACGCTCTTTACAAAACTGCTCTCACGTCGGTCGTTTCGATCCTCCAGAACCTTGTCAGGGGATCTCTGTTCTTTCTCGGGTCGGCTCTAGAAGCCTCCGACGACACGGCCTTGATTTTTTAAAAGCCTGTTTGCTCGCTCAAAGTTCCGCGCTCCTTTGGTTGCTAGCGTCAAGTCTACCGTGTTGTGTGCGCTTTTGTTCCCCCTTTTTTTTGCCAGCGTTAATAACTAACGCGGCGTTGCTTCCCGTGTTGAAAACATCGTTCAGGACGGCTTTCTCTTGCAGTATATTCACGTGCGGGTGTCTGCTCAGGTAAGCTTCCTCGGCAGCGTCAGCTGCGGATAATGAAGAGAATACAACGAAAGCGCTAGTTCCTTCACAGGGAATGACGGAGTGATCCCAGGAGGAAAACGATGCGAGGAGTGGGCGGATGGGGGTTCTAAGCTCCCTCACTCATCAGGGACTAGCGGCAAACGACTGGTATGAGGCGAGTTTCTCATAAATTCTTGATCTCCTTCTGGGCTGCCTAGTCGTGGCTTACCTGGCATCGCGGTTGTTTGTGAGGTAATCTCGCCGTCCCAAGCTAGCTTACTGCTTGACTAGATGGCCATTTATATTGACGATGTGCAAACGACCCCAGCCAGATGGGGAGAAACAGAAACAGAGCAAAGCGAGGAGAGGATGTAACTTACTGACAACTCCGTTAATATTTGATTGTGCTCCTCAAAAACAAGAACAACTTCCATCGTTGTTTTTATTTTTTTTTTGTTCCGGTGGTAGGTTTATACATCTCTTTCCAGATTTAAGTAGTATTCGTACTCGTCCCGGATTTTCGTAAATGTTGAAATTGTATGAAACACCCTTTTGTTGTTAATTATAGTGTGGTTGTTGTAGTAAGAAGATGTTGACAAATCCACGGAACCTAATGAATACGTGAATACTGCGTTTATCGATTGCTCTTTACTTTCTCTTTTCCCTGTTGAGATACGGAGGTGAAAGAAAAACAGAAGATATTACTAGCATGTATGCTGGAACACTGGTGCAACAGCGTAAGCGCGTATTGTTGGTGCTTCAATGGGGTATATGTATTTTTGACTCCAAGAATGTACGCAACTGAAACACGTGTTAGTGGGGGCTACGGCCAATAGCGCGCTAATAAGGGACACCGAAAGCGTGCAGCGTACGCAGAAGTTCGATTCATTGGTTCCTTTTGAGCCAAGCATTACCATTCATGATTGCGAAATTGTGTGCATTTATTTTTTGCTGTCTCACTCCGGAGATCGCACTGCACTGTGTGCGGCAGACAGCAAATTATGTATGGTATGTATGCTGCCTGCTAGAACAGAATGCTACCTAAAAAAAAAAAAAAAAAAAACTCTGAAATGAATGCTACTTGAAAGTCGCAAAGGGAATCAGGCAGCGAAGGTTGTAAAGAGCCCAAGAAGCCAACTGAAAATACCCAAAGAAGAGCAGATATTTTCTCGTCTGGCCTCACTATATGTAATGTAAATATGCCGAAATATTCTGCATTCAATTGATCCTGTTTTTGTGCGTGTTTTATAAAATAGTTAAGGAATTTTCAATGAGGTTCTTGACGCGAATTCTCGCTCTTTTTTGTTATACTTTGTGTATTTTAAACTCAATAATACGCACAAGGCAAAAAATAAATTCTCTGGGTCATCAGTAACCCGTGGTTTGCCCCGAAGTGCACAACCCGCAAAGCAGCGAGCCTGAATAAATTTTATTCTTGTGTCTGGCCCCCTCCTATTTGCTCGGGCTACATTTCAGACGACTTTAGTAATCCAATTAGTATAAGGCACTTATTCGCAGTCGTCTTTTCCTTCTTTCTGTGTAGAACATCCCTGTGTCGGCGGAGAATACTCGAATCGGGAAGCTTTGAAACATGTTTTCCCTCTTATGTTTTGCAAGTAGCGAGCGAATTTGCATTTAAATAAGGTAAGAGGCTCGCGCCATCATTGAAGCTTGTCGCGCAAGGGCTAACGGGAGAACATCAGAAGGAGACCCACGTTGAGTTTAGAGTGGAAGTGGGTGAGAGGGAGAAGGGTGCGGAGGAAGGGAAAGGGAGGAGAATATTTCGTCCAACGCTTGTTTTGTTTGCCGTTCTTCGTTAGGGAAGCAATTCAACGAAACTGTTTCATTCTTATTCGTTACCAGCGGTTGAATCCTGCTGGCTTTGTATTGCATCAGTGTCGATACCTGATTTAAAACGCGGAGCACTTCATTTTGCTTCGTTCAAAAGCTTTTTTTTTTTTCTTTTTCGCGAGCGAGACACGGTGAAAATTCCCAGACTGCGCTAAGATGTTGTCATTGATTCCTCACAATTTAGACACATCCACTGGTTGGTATATTTATCTGTTCATTGGTTAACCGATTTTATTTTTTTTTATTCAGAATACCCTTCAAGGCTTTCACGCAGGAGGGTATTACTTAGGGGAGGTGGGTCAGTACAACAAGAAGAAAATAAAGATATACACTGTGATAAATGAAACAAGGAAAGAACAGTGCATGCGCGAACACAAATATGACAAGGTTATATTGACTCCAAATAGCACGTAAAAACAAACATAGAAGAAGCAACAACAAACAAATCGGTGTAAAAAAAGAACAATGTCTCAGAAGTTATGCATTAAAAAGCGATAGCTTTGTTTTCAATTCACAGCTTCCGTGAGTATTTGTTCATGAAATTTAACAGCAACAATGACGGCGGCTATGTGTGGTGGCAATGCGTTCCAGTCAACTATTGTACATGGAATAAATTACCGGGAATAGTTCAGAGTATGACAGGCTAAACGCGTCACTTTGAAAGATGGTCGCCTCTAGGAAGGATGGCCGCCGGTGAAAAAAAGAAGTCGTCGTGAAGCAGTGGGTGATGATAAAGTTTATGAAAATGTGATAACTTTGAAGCTGTGCGTCGTTGCGACAAGTCGAGCAATTCTGCCTGAATTTTCAAAGCTGTGGCACTGGAATGACGGGAATAGTCAGAAAGGATGAAGCCAACTGCGTGGTTTTGAATTGATTCTATGTTGTTGATTATGCAAGCTTGGCAAGGGTCCCAAATGGCTGATACATATTCGAGTTTTGTCGTATAAGTGTGATGTAAGCGAGTTCACGTATGTGAGGTGGGGCACGCTCCAAGTTATGTTGAATGATACGTAGTGAGCGGTTAGCCGATGCAAGTACGACGTTAATGTGACGATTCCGGGATACGTCTGAACAAAGGTAAACACCAAGGTACTTGTAAGTAGTAGTAAGTTCAACTGTAGTATTGTTTAAAGAGTACAAGGTTGAAATGAGAGATGTGCGTTTAGTAAAGGACATAAGCTTCGTTTTAAAATTAAGGTGCACATTAACCATTTAGAGTCAGATTCATGGTGAAAAACAGCGCAAGGAACACAGGAACAAAAAGACGAGGGGACGACACACAGCGATGCACAGCGCTGTTCAGCGCTGGGCGTCGTCCCCTCTTCTTTTTGTTCCTGTGTTCCTTGCGCTGTTTTTCACCATGAATCTGAATCTGCACCAACTAGCCCAACTTGCCACCTTACTTCAACCATTTAGAGCTCCAAGAGGTTATACGGTACAGGTGAGCCTGGAGCGCCTGTTCATCATTTTTGCATAAAATTTCGCGATAGATAACGCAATCGTCCGCGAAGAGCCGGATTGGAGATGAAACCGCGTGAGGCAAATCATTAACGAAAATTGAAAAACGCAAGTGGCCTAGCACGCTGCCCTGGGGAATGCCTGAGTACACTACCCCGAAAGAAGAGGAACTGTTATTGACTTTATTCCCACTAGTTTCCTTGTTGATTTGGTAAACTATTGAACATACTGTGAACGCAGTATAGCCATTTTTGCCGTATGTGCATACCATCTGCTCCATCTCAATATCATCATACCTGTCACCCTCAACCTACGTTTTTTTCTTGCTCCTACCCCTTCCCCTCACACAGAGTGCCAGGCCACAGCCGATATGATTATGCCGACATCTCTGTGCTTTCTTTCCATAACATTACAATTACGCTCCCCCCCTTCCCCCCCCCCCTCTCTCTCTCTCTCTCTCTCTCTCTCTCTCTCTCTCTCTCTCTCTCTCTCTCTCTCTCTCTCTCTCTCTCTCTCTCTCTCTCTCTCTCTCTCTCTCTCTATTTCGTTTTCTCTAAAACCAGGAGTTCCATTTTGGAAATTTCCCATGGTACCAGGGCGTGAGTTCAGTTCATTTCATTCCTAATGAAGTCCAAACACGCAAACGTTGGAGTTCTCGCTTGTTTAACTGGATTTTTTAGCACGTGTCACTGAGTGGGCGTATTTTTCTCACTCGTTTTTCGTACTTACGGGCACAAGATTCCTGGTAGGTTATGTTCATAGATTGCTTTTCCACCGGGCGTGCGACTTACGCAAGAGGGCTGAACGTGCTTTGTTTTGGTGTCTTCATGTCAAGACGTTCACCGTCTCGGTGAAGATGTCCGTACGGGCACACATGTGCGTGCAGGCGCACCCCTTGTACGCAGGGAGACACTCTAGAACCATTAAATTCACATTTCGTATGTAAAACATGCCTTTTTGAATCCCGGAAAGATTTCTGGCAACGATTTTTTGACGTATATTTCAGCTTACGCTGACAGTACCGGTGAGAAAAAAAAACTCTTCTGTGAGAATCAAATTCATGCACAAGATGTATGCGTATGCTCGCAATTATTCTAGCTACTAGCATGGGTGACATGGCTTAAAAGAGTCAGCTTTGATTAGCGCAAAGGAAACATTTATCATATTTAAGGCATGGCGTAAGTACACAACTTAGATTAGTAATGATATCTGAATTGAAAATTCGCCTCGCATTGGCTTTTACGTAGACGAAATAAAACCATCTATCTCATATCGGTTGAAAAATTCGAGGACGCCGGATTTTTTTTTTTTCTCCTAGATGTTCCGGAAAGGAAGTATCAGAAGACACTGGATCCTCCTTAAAGCAAGTAGCTGGTAAAGTCACCGTTTTTACGTTGTTGAGGTGACGCATGAAGAAACCAATGGAAACAAATCCAAGGATGAGATATTGAGAAAACTTCAAAGGTACAGCGAACCGATTTTCGTGGAGTGTTTGTCCTCTAGCCTTTATAAAGTCCAACGTTTTATATGGTGGAGTGGCGAAAACAAATTTTTTTTAATAAATCGGCGGAAATAATTTGAATTTGGCAATCAACTTTCTAAAATTTCAAAGGTGGCCGTGGATGCCCGTCCTATGTATGCCGTAGTACTAAAAAAAATTAAATAACTAGTAGAACAGCCAGTTTCATTATGAGCCGGATGTAGAATTTCCGAAATGTACACAGAATTTATAGCTAGAAAGTTAAAATCGGCCCATTCATGAGATAACTAAATTTGCTTTACACAATTGTCACAATGTTGTTTATTCGTGCAAATTTTATCTTTTAAGGTACTCATCATTTTAAGGAAATGGTGAGAATGGCGCTAGAGTTTAAATGTTGAGGTAACTGAATAACTTTTTTTTTAGATACCGACGGAGGGCTGTGGTTCGCATCAGCTTTTCCACCAGGAGCGAAACAATATACTGAGGATGAGCGAATACAGAGCCAAGAGCTCGCATACTTCTGCCACTATACGTAGCATAGATTGAGTCACAAACTGACATTTGGACTCAAGCAGTGATTGCCCGTACTGGGAGAAAACATTTCCCGTTCGTGATTTCAGAAATTTCCTATTTGTAGCATTTTTCTTCACAGGTTTCTCAAGATTTCCCTGCAAATTTTCCTGCATTTTCTTTTGATTTCCTTTCCTGCATTTCAATTCATTTCATTTCATTTTATTTCCTTAAAGACCCCTTGCGGATTATTACATAAGGGGTGGGTACATAAAAAACTGAGCAGAAAACAATCACTTTTCCTACGGTGAAAGGTGATAGTGATACTGCTTTTGAAGGTGGAAGTATATAGATTCTTGCGTGGATTCCTGTTCGGTTTTGGGCATTAGCTAGCGCCACCTATAGCCTTCCGGACGCAGACGCCGTTCAGAGAATCAGAGTTTCAGCTAGAACAAAATTTCACTACATCTGCCGCTCACCAGCATTTGCGGCGTATTTTTTCGAAAGGAGACAGATCCACCTAACGCCAGTTTGAGAAACAAGCGGAAGTTTGTTACCGGGCCTAAACAGGGCTTCAAGAGCGGTAGAACTATACATGGACAGAAGGCGAGTCCTCTCGGCACCATTAGCAGCTGTTTTCGAATTCTTCCCTAGAATAATTTTCTTGGGTACGCCTGAAGGCGAAGTAAGCAAGCTCTTCATTGCTTTGCCATGAATTTCCGAAATGCTTCACAAGAAGGCCGCTCATATCTTCTTCTTCACCTTAATGAAGTGGTTCGTTCTCTCAAGGGAAGGGAGGGAGGGAGGGAGGGAGGGAGGGAGGGAGGGAGGGAGGGAGGGAGGGGGTTGCCAGTGCTTGTTAGCGGCAGCTATTCAGTTAAGTACTAAAAGGGTAAATATTGGAGAAAAAATAAAATAAATGCAACCATAGTTATTGAGTAGGGACAGGAGAGGGAAAATGAAATCATTGTGTTACATCTCTCAAATTCATTCCGTTCGCTTCTTTCGTTCACCTCGTCATTGACATATGGGGACAGATCTAGCTCTTATCTCCTAATTGCCGCCTGAATTCGTAATAAGCCAGCTCTGAAAAGCAAAAAAAAAAACACTTCCGAAAACACCAACGAAACAGTCTCAGCAGTCAGGCCTAAAGCAAACCTCTATTAGGCAAATACATTTGGCTCAGTTTGATTCGTGAAACAGCGGTATCTGGCTCATTTTTTTTACGAACTACCATCTGCATACACGTTTTCAGGGTGTTATCTCAACTATTTTCTTGCCACTTCTTTTTTAGGGGGGAGTTGCAGAGTTTTTCTTGTCACTGCAGTTTTATCCGACTTAGTTTCGGTTTCTGGATATGGCTCATTTCGAAAAAAAAAAACGACCTCATTTGACTATGCATTTCACGTTTTTCTAACAAACAGCATGCTTACCTTGCATGCTAATGCCCTATGTTATAACTGCCCTTATGAAGAAGAACGAGACGTCGTTGGATAATTGAGGTAATTTCAGCTCAACGGCCGGGTCTGCTGGCGCCATATCTCGTTGGCAGCACACGGACTAAGGTGCACCAGAAATACACAAGCCTCAGCCCTTCAGCCGCCGCCGCCTCACGCTTGACTATGTATTCTTCATGGAGTATTCTTTCCTCTATGCTTTGTCCTGTTTTATGAACTGGACTAGAAACAGTCTTGGGTTCTTCTTATGGCTTGCGGGAATACTACTGCGGATATTTGGACATAAAGCCGACGAAGTGTTCAGGGAACCTTTTAAAAGAAAAAAAATGTAAAAAATAATGCCAGGTCCAGTTTACTGGCATTATTTTCTCTTTTTACGCAGCGACTCCTAAAATCCGCCTCTTTCACAACCCCACTGCGCATGCGCAATCCCCTAGCGGCCAAGTCCCTAAGCAGTCCGGTAGGGGCAGCAGACGACATTCCCCACAGCTCCCGCACAAGCGGGAAGGGGTCGTGGTTGTATTTACATCGTTTGATTTTTTGTGTGTGCTCGTTGTGCGCGGAACAATGCCCACAACGCATGCTGCGTTCCGCTGTAACTCGGAGTGCCGAAAAGGGAACGGTGTCGGCTTCTATCGCTTCCCGTCGGCCGCACGCGATCGGCTACGGCGGCTTGCGTCGCTCGCGTCGGCTCGGGTGATGGGAACTTTAGGCTTAGTATCCTGGAGGATATTTGATCGCTGCTATCTGTGCAACTGCGAATGACGATACGCAACACAACTTTTCACTACACTATCATCCCCTTACTCGCATGTGGAACTCTATTTAAGTTATAACTGCCGTTTGAGCGATCGGTGACCAAGACATCTGCGTAGCCTGTTTCGATGCTTCCGCGCAGGTATCGCCATCTCTCGGCCGCTCGGCGCACCGCGCGCCGCGGCGACCGGTCAGCGTAGGTTTGCATCGCGGCAGATATATCTGATCGCCGCTTTTAAAATAAGCCCTGACAACAATCCCTAGCACAATTTTTCACCACACTAACACCTACTTTCTCGCATGTGGAACTTTTTAGCGATCAGATTGATTCAGAAGAGCAGCGACAAGCGCGGTTGTTACCGTGGTCTGCGCCGGTTCGAGCCGCTGAGTGTGCCGAGCTGGCAGGCGCGGCCGGCGTGTGCGCGGACTGTTTCCGAAGGCAGAAAACGCTTCGCGATTGCTTGCTTTATCCATTTCTTTCGAGCAAACGCGCAGAATCTACAAATTCAGCTCAGCGATCATCGTAGTTGACCATGGAGCAAAAACAGTGGGCGGAGCGACGCCGACGACGCATCTCATGCGCGCATCGGGCCGTCTCAAATTCACGCTTACGACTATTCGTGGCGACAGTCGTAGCGATCAGTCGCATGCGAATCGCGTGTACCAATAGTACATGTGTCCAGCGCTTAAAGGCATTTTGCGAACTGCCGGCCTTTGTTGAGCTGGCGATCGCACTTCATGCCAGACGACGCCAAGTACTGCTCGCTCTGCTACTCGGACGGCACACGGATCTGTCCGAGATTTCTCTGCCAGCCTCATTCAGTGATAAGAAGCCGCCTGGTATTATGTGATGACCAGGGGCTGTCGTCTTAAGGCGTTATAACACCAACACAGAAGAAAAACTTCGGCTGCTCCTCGCCGTAATGTGGGATTGCCGTGCATACAACGAGAACGCAGCGGGAGGAAACGCCGGCAAACCCTACAGCTTCAACTTCCGCTAGGCACGCTAGGTGGCAGCACACCGCAATGAAAGAGGCGGATTGTCTTCATCAATAAAAGGTTCCCTTTTTGCCTTTTGGCTACAATTATTACAGCCGCAAACTCCCCCCCCAAAAAAAGGAAAATTCCTCGCACGGAACATCACCGGACTCAAGTCATACCCGCACTCAAGTCAAGCGGAGCTTAAGTTACACCGAGCCATCCAAGTCCGCATGAGAATGTTCAAGCCAGCGCCATCAAGGTCTCAAATACAAGACATGTAATGTGCATGCATCTGCAGCTGCTTCTGTCATACTAGTCAGTTTTTTTCTAAAAGGGAGATTAAAGGAAGGCCTCGGAGCTCCGGTAGTCAGTACGCGGCAACGTAATAGGCTTTTTTTTTTAATCAAAGACTATCCAGCGGGCGCCTACGCATCAGCACCTCGTTTCGAAGATCGAGGCAAGCCGCAACGCCCTTGCACCTTATTGCTCTGCGCCGGAGCTCATAGCACGATCATCACGCGCCTGCATTGCAGCAGGACCGTGCAAGTCCCAGGTGGCGGTGGAGGCAGAGGATCGTCTCCGACACCGCGTGTCATCTTCGACATTGCGTACCGGATGGAAGGCGCACGGGACAGGCAGGTAACCAGAACCATGCAGCTGTCCGATCGAAGCGACTCCACCGCCGTAAGGCCTTGCCGCCGCTTTGTGACCCTTAGAACCGTAAAAGTGTCTGTTTAAGTGGCCTTTCTCGGGATAAAAACCTATAGAGACCGTGTTGTTGACGTAAAGGTGCTGGTGCAGGCGAGATGAGTGATCCGGTTCGTGTCTGAGGAATGGTCCTTCATTTAACTGCGTTTTTTTTTTTTTTTTTTTTAACAGCGGAGCTGTTTAGGCCGACACAAACCCTTCCTGTGTAGACACTGCAGAAAACCCCGCGCGCACGTGAGCGCGTGCCTCGCGGCGACTTCCCGGTACCGTCCAGGCTTGCGCGTGTGTTTGCGCCACGTGAGGAGCTCCCGCCTTCGTGCGGAAGCTGCGCCAATTTTTTCTTGCATTTCATTTTACCTGAGCAAAGACAGAATTTTAGCCAACCATGCTGCCGAAGCTTCCTAACGCATGGTCTGTATGCAGCACCCGTACGCTTCTTTTCTGTAGGTCATTTTTAGGGATTGTGAAGGAAAAATTAGAATGGTGACAGAAAGAGTACCAAAAGGCATGGGAGCAGCAAGAAGACCAAGCAAAACTGCGTCGTTCATCCAACAAATTTGCGTTCCTACGCATGCTTACAGAAATCTTAACACAATTCCTACAATTCCGAGTCTGAGTCACGACGACTGACATGGCCCATTTTAAGCAATTCCCGTTGTTTCGAGATACGACAAGTGGAGTTAGGAAAATATAACCTGTGCCTAGGCAAAAAATACGAGAGAAAATTTTCGTTTAACACCTGTTTGGGTATTATATACGCGCTAACGCGCATGCACTCCCACACTATCCGTTGTTTCGGAGGGGCGCGTGACGTCCTGTCTTGACTCCGTTCGCCTGGATGACACATAACACCGCATCATAAGGAACAAGGGTGACTGCTTTGCTCCCCGATGAAGAGTGCAGACAACGGCCTGTTACTCTACTGTGCTACTTCGCGGTGTTTCTCACGAGGAGCCAGCTTGCAGTTGCGCAACGAGAGGTGCGGAATCGTTACCATGATTAGGTGCTAAATGGCATTCACCGTTTTCCTCCCTGCCAACGCCAGGTGTGGAACATGCCGGGATGCATTGGCGTGACTACGTGAAATAAAAGAATTGCTGGGGTCTAGAAGCACGCTATATTGTATGGCAACAAGAACCTATAAAGTGCGGTGGATTTGCACAAGCCGTTACCTTATAAATCGCGAGTACCTAGTCTAGAGGAAACAAGATATGGTACGCATGGTCAAAAAAATACACAAGGTAAGCTGTTACTCTCACCGTTCTGCTAAGACTAAGGCGTTGTGCTGCAAGGCCCAAGGACGTGGGTTCGATTCCAGCCGCGGTGGCCGGTCTTCGATGACAAACGCCATTGTGTCACGAAATCTCCGCATATTAACGATCCCCAGGTGGCCAAAATTAATCCGCAGCCTGCGACTACGGCGTGTCTAATAGGTCAGGTTCAGCTCAGGCGCATTAAATCCCCATAATGACCCTCACATGATAGCAGCCACGTCTCCCGAATGTATGCACACGCATTGAGAAGCGCCTACGCTGCCCTATTTCTGGATGTGTGGATATTGGCCGCTTCGTGCTCACGTTGTGTGCGCCACCTCGTCTTTTCTGTTCGCCAGTATATGGTGCTGGTCTTAATGAAGGAGAAAGCCCCTGCACTGCGGCCCTAATTGCCTGGCTTTCACGCCGGGTCTAATAATGGGAGCTGGGAGCGGGACACTATCAAGACGGAAAGCACAGATGTCTACAAGATGCAGCTCACTTTTCCGGTATAGCTGACTCGACGGCCGTGTTTCTGGGAGGCGTTTCATGACACCCGCCAGTTCGAATGGTGTATCCCTGATGGAAAGCTCCGGGTAACGGAGCAGTGAGTGTACCTATCCACCTAATTGCAGGCGGCCAGACGCGCAGTTTTGATTTATCCTTGCTCCAAACTGCCGCCCCTCGCGCAGCTGTGAGCTACCGCATCATCGCCTTCGAAAAATAGTTCATGCAAAAGGAATAAAAAAAAGTGGTTTTGGCCAGACCACGCTTTGCTTCGAGCCCTCCTCAAAATCTTCATGTATGAATGCCACATCCCAGGGAGAGGGAAATGCGCCCTTTCCGCCCGATACCTCCCCGTTTCGTCGCTCTTTGAATGTATTTTTTGACAGCATTAGCAAGGTGTATTTAACGAAAACAGAAGCTTCTGCTATGGCTAACCACTTTGCTGTGACTGAAACAAACCGTCTGTTTAGTAACTTGCAAAATACCCGCTGCTTTCTGCACACTATCGACCGAAAATTGAAGTCGAGACTCCTGAGACAGGCCTCGCAACCTGGAAACTGTATCATCGTCCACGGCTGAACTGCGCATACACAAATAGTTATCTCTTTCGCCTTGAAGCGACGCCAAACTCCCACTGTGATAATCGCTCTTGTGTCGAAACAGTTGAACAAATTTTATTAGAATGTGCCGCCTACATGTAACCGCAATCCCACTTCCTTGAAAACATTGAACGTCGAGAACAGGGACCAATAACTCTCAAGATTATTTTAGGACCATAGATTTGTCTCTCGAAGCAGCGTCAAGCTCTACGGAGTTTATTCTCTTATTTGGATGACATGGGCCTAATTTCAAAATTGTAAATTATGTGGCCCAAGCTCAGACCAAAAACCAAGTTTGTGTAAGTCCGTTATCGCACCGAGCCCACGACAGTTTTTTTTTCTTTTTTTTTTCCTGCCCAGCTTTCTCTTGGGCTTTTTCTTCCCCTATCTCCAAGCCTCAGAGGAGCATGTAGGCGACAGTAAACGCCGGCAAACCTCTCTGCTTTTTTAATAAAGAGCCTTCTCTCTCTCTTTAGATTTACTTATAGGTGTCATGATTCATTGTAACATTACTGCCATTGTATTCACGTGTGTGCCGATATTTCGGCGCAAGTTATAGATCACTATTCGGAGACATCGACTATGACAGGCCTCATAACCCCGATGTAGCTGCGGCGCGTACAAGCACCAAATATGAATATTTTATAATATTCACGGCCTTCGGTGCCGCATTCGCTAAGAAGCTATTTTACAGAGCAGCTGACGCCGGGATGCTATGAGGGCCTCAGTCACGAATACATCGCCCGGCGAAAAATGGCTTTGAGTCAAATCCGCCCTTTTCCCTGTTCCTTGCTTCCAAAATGGCACCTGTGGAGGAGTCGAGGAACACCGGCTCTGAGAGGAGCCCGAACTTCACGTGGCCTCCTGACTTGACCTTCCCTCAGTCGACGCGGAGCGAGGTTTGCGCCCCGCGGCCTTGAGCGCTAAGGCCCCGCGTCTTCGCCTGGCACCGATGGCTCTCGGTCGCGACCACGCCAATTCCTCCAAGTGGTGCTGAGACGTCCCCCGCACTCGTGGCAACAGGACGGCGGCGTCCTTCGGACTAACAAACTGGTCCCGCGTCGAAGTGCGCATATGCGCTGGCTGCACAGCGTCGAGTTCCCTCTCCGTGGCGTGATAAGGAGCGTGCCTCCTCTCTCGCGGCGAAACTTACCCTCGTGCGACCGCGCCATCATCCGTCTCATCACATGTGACACGAGAGCCCGAAGCCTAAACTGATCTTGGCTGGCGTGTTGACTGACGCGTTCTGGGCACTCTTATCTGATCCCTTTTGTTTCGTTACGCTACAGAAAAGGGGCAAATGCTTCAAAAAAGCCTAATATGCTTCGGTTTCCACATGTAGCTTGCGTGGATAAGGTGGCGTAGAACGGAAGTTATTCGCGCCGAAGAGCTAGTGCTTTGTGTTTCCTTCCCAAAGGGTTCCCGGACTGAGGTATTGGCCGGTATTTTTCTCGTTCAGCTTTAAGGGTTTCCTGAGCGACGTTTTAGCCGGTTTCTCTCACGGCTAAGCATGCGCAAATCACCGTTTGCTTCTTGCGCGTGGTATGTTACACAGACAGTAAGATGCCTACGACTCCGGAATCAAACGGAAAACCCAGGTTTGCCCACTGGAAAAAAAAAAAAATCTCTATAGTCCTTTCAAGCTTCATACAGAGCTAATTCGCAAGGAAGTATGCTGAAGCCACACTGATCACTGTTCTTCACACAGTGGGAGGACACTAAGTTTTTTTTTTCTCGCCCAGCTAGCGTCACGGTCATTTTGAGCATGGCATTTGGACCGAGTCATTTGAAGCGGTTAATGTCTCGAGTCGCTGCGTTCCTGTCAACGAGTGCAACGTGCTTCAGTTTTCTTCGTCGCGCGATTGTAGGTTGTCGCACCGAGAGGGCTGCATTTGTCGGTCCCCGCGACTGTTTTGATGCAAGCACAATCTTCTCTACATACAGAGAGGAAGGAAGTATGGAAAGGGAGTTTGTCGCGTCGTGCGAGCGTCAGTCGCTGCCACTGCCGGCCTGCTGCGTCCCACTCGCTGAGATCTCTCTCCTCTCACACCAGCCCCGTTGGACGAACGAGGCCCCGGGGGGAGTGTCACATCCCGTGTTCGTCGCGCGTCCGCAACCGCCCCAGCGCCTTTGTGAGAGGGCGCGCATCCGCCCCACGTGTTCGTGCGACTGCGAAGTCGCGGGTGTCGACGCTTGCTTCGGCGCCGAACGCCGGCTCAGACTTTGAAGCGATAGTTCGGAGGAGGGACAAAACTGGCGGGCAATTGAGAGAGCGAGCAAAAAACCCAAAACTGTCGTTAAGAGACGCTGACGCGCTGCGTGATTTCTCGCCGGGCTGGAAACGCTTCCTGCTTTTGTGCGGGCGACATCTCCGCGAGACGGACGAACGAGAGACACTCTCCCGCCGGGAGAGCCCCGGCCGACCACCGCTGTGCGCTCTCAGCGTGTGAGCTCAGCGCTCCGGCGTCCTTGTGCCGCATCTTCGTGGTGTGTTTTTGTTTCAGGCGCTGCGCAACGTGGTTCGTGCGTCCCCGCCGCTGAATTTGCGTCTGTGCGAGTCCGCTCGTTTCGTCTGTGCTGCGCGCGGCGAAGGGCGTGGTCGCGCGCCAAGTGTGTCATGTTTTGGTGGTGCTTGTTACAAGAGCAGTGACGGACGAACGACAGCGCGCCTTTTTTCAAACCCGGCGCGCCTGCGTCTAGGCGCCGAGTGGATATCCCCCCCAGGTGTTCCGGATCACCTTGACCTTCTAGGTGCGACCAGGAATGACGTAAGCGGTGAGAAAGGGGGCGATTGACGCCCGACCGCTTTCCTTCACTGGAGCGTGCACTCCCGCACCACCTTGTAGAGAAATTATCATAGCCGCAAGGGGCCGGGATCGAAAAGGAAAAAAGTAGAGAATCTGCTGGCAGTGGTTTGTCGTATAAAACCGCCGGTATCCAGGTGCCGAGTGCTTCTGCTTTCGAAGACTTACGTGGCAGCCGAGGAACGCTTAGCCAATGGACTTCTTGACGTTATACTTTTTTAATCACGTGCATGTAAGGCGAAGCGTGGCATACCCACATGTGGTGGTTATCTCGGCAGGCGTATTCGTCCGAAGGCTATTCTGCAGCAAGATTCGGGGCTACTTGTCTTCTTTAAAAGTAAGAGTAAGTTGTGAACTATTAGGCAAAAGGGAGCAAAATGGGGACTAAAATACGGCCAGTAGTCTTTGCGGGCAACCGTTCATCTTCAAGTGCAGTACCTGTGGCAGAGTGTGTGCGTGTGCACAAATGCGGACTATATATTCGTTCCCGCCGATCTATAAGGAGTAACGGGAAACCGAAACGCATGCATTTAGTCTCTCTGCTGCGTCATTAATCCCCTGTAATGGCGTCGTCGTTGCCATTTCGCGCATATATCTGTGGACAGTTATAGATTTCCAAAACACAAGTCATTGCAGTCAGTGGGTCCTTTACATAGTGCCACCGGAGAAAATATCGCTGCTAGTTATAAAAAAAAAAGCTCCTAGGGTTAATCCAGTGGAGGGTAATGGCAAGGAGCGGCAAAGCGCGATGGACAAACGCTTCTCGGTAAGGTTACGTTAATACGCTGTGTTGCATACGATTCGAGCGAGGTAATAACGGCCAATGAAAGATTTCAAGTGCGTCAACAATAGTACAGATATTAATTACAATAGCAGGCGTTGAACAGACGAGAAAAACGCATTAGTTGCTGATGACGACAACTGCAAATGAAAATGCTCGCTACAGCTGACAGTCTTGAAGTATTCTTTTACACTCGATACATAATTGCCTTGCGCACCAAAGCCATGACAATGCTGCAACTGCTGTAACACACGGCAGCATTTCCCAGTACCGATCATCTATCAACGCTAACTTGAAGAATTCAGGCTAAGCAACTCCGAATTTGGTTTCGCCTATGCATGGAAAACATGGTCTGTTACCCTATTCTGACGCCCACACGGACGACCGCTTTCACATACGATACCTAGAGCACCTAAAACATGTAGCAAACACTAAGAATATACTTAATTTGCGCTAATTTGTGCCGAAACAAATGAGTCGTCCATTCACCCAGCCACCTGTCTAAACTGGGCGACGAGTTAATTGTTCTTTGCGCGAAAAATACTATGGTTGTGAGGCTGTACTTAGAATCGAACTGAGAAATAGTCCCTACCGTTAGCAAAGCGCAAATCACGGTCACGTTCGCTTGCACGGATAGAAATTCGGTCACCAGTTGCAATGAATCTGTCGCGTTGTGCACACGCTGTACACTCATACGTATTTCCTACAGAAACTTCCGTCCGGAGGCGTAGCCTAGTGCAATAAAAAAAATTGTCGCCATCCCGCCCTGCGGGAGGGGATGTACAGCGAAACTTTTGTAAACGACTAGAAACGCTGATGGGGAGGGTATGAAATGTCTGGGCTTCTCTGGCGGCAAATTATGGGTCCTGTGTAGCCTGACGCATGCGCTCGGCGTCTTGGGCGAGAACTTCTCGGTCCTGCCTGGGTTTTTTGTTTACGACACGAAATTTTCTCACCAACGAGAGGCTAACAGCTTCGCTGTAACAAAAGCGGCATGGCCTATTGGTAGCGCATTGTATTCTTTGGGTATTCTTGCGGGGGTCGGTGTTTCAATCCCTGCTGGTGCTGTTTTTTTTTTTTTTTCGCGACTCCCTTTCAGCAATGCGTGCTTGGGAAGTATCGGAACGGACCAACCGGGTGGTGGATCCCCGTTCGTCCGCTCACATTTAGTCCCCAAAGGGAGTAATGATTGTAGCAAAGGCCATTAGTCCCCCAGAAGACGAACTTTTAGTCCTTTTTTGCCTAAGAGGGTATGCACCATTTCATCCGTTAATCTGTAATAAGATCAAGACATGTTCTGGGCTGTGTTGCGCATGCGCAGTGACCTCTTCCTGCCGACTGCGCTCATTATAGGGCCGCTAGCACAGGCCACTGATAAAATGGCAGCGCCCAGAACGAAGATGATAAAAAGGTCTAGCAGGAAGTGGCGTATTAGCGGTGTAGACACCCTACGATCATTAAATTATGGCGTGTTTTTTTTTTTTTTTTTTCATTACGGAGTATAACCCGCCGAAGCTGCACGTGACTATGCGACGCGCGGTAGTTGAGGGCTCCGGACTAATTTCGACTACCTGGGGATCTTTCACGTGCGCCGAAATCTCTGCACATGGGTGTGTCCGCTTTTCATTTCCATCTGAAAAGCGGCCCACAGCCGGGTTCGAAACCACGTCCCTGGGCTCAGCCGCACAACGCCTTATCCACTGAACCACCGCGACGGGTCTTCGAATAGAAGGATAAGTGAATGTGCAAAGCACCCGCCAGAGAAATATAGAGAGTGGGAGAGAAGGAATGTTGTTAAAGATTGATTGATTGATTGTAGGGTTTAACGCACCGACGCAACGCAGGCGATGAGGCGGGCCGTAGTGGTGGGCTCCGGATTAATTTTGACCACCTGCAGGGGATCTTTAACATGCGCCGAATGTTGTTAAAGAGGGAAAGGATAGAAACTGCCACTGTCTCTCATTTATAGGGTCGCACAATGTTTCTAATGATGGTGCAGGGAGAGGGAGAAGGTGCAGGAGGCCAGAGTAAGGAGACAGAATAATAGAACTTGAAAAAATTCGCGAAGAGGTGGAAGCGAAGCTTGGCAACGAATTTTGCCAATTCACACCACTGAAATATCCCACTAAGCTTGCATACGGCGTCAACTCTTTCATGAAGGTTTGTGGACAGTGTGAACAGACCCACGTGTGTGCGTGCACACAAGGCGTTCTAGGGTGAAATACCAAAGAAGAAAAGGCAAATAAAGAGAGAGAAAAAAAGAGAAGCAGAAGCTACATGACAATGCTAAAGTCGAGGCGCGACGCCGGGGAAGTTTAAAAGCGTGCATCGAAAACTCTTGCATCCTGGTGGAAACGGAAGACGATCAAATGAAGAAACCTTGACCATTTGCAGGAGTCGTACAAGATCACTGCGATCTTCGGTGTTTAGTAGGCACAATGAACATGTAAGCCTCGATGTTTTTGGCATAAGTTCAACTCAAGGTAGATAAGCGAATAAGGAAAGACGGTGGAGGTGGACTACCGACTACCGACGCAGATATGCAAAAGCAGATAGATGCCTAATTTCGCAAATTTACGTGCACAAAGTGGCAATGGGAAATTTCAGCACGCGACACGAGGCACCCGATTAAGGCATAGCACAAGTTGAGTAATAATGCTGTGAGCAGCGTAAAGCTGACAGGCAGTTGCCCCCATGGCTGTAAGCTTCGTGCACATCCGTGTCTTAACTTCCCCGGACACTTAATTGGGAGCGCAAAAATTTAAAAATAAATTATCACCCACACTCTCCCAGCACTGAACAAACACTTGGCATTTCGTGCGCGAAGAAATTCGCTGGGTACTCTTGTCCGATATGGCGTAGAAAACAGCGAAAATCCGTCAGCGCGTATTTAAACGGGCTGCAGGGCTGCTTGTACGGCCGCAAGCTTTGCCGTAGATAACAACGGCAAAGAGCACAACGGCCGCACTACTGAGCCGCTAAGTGGGGTACGCAACTGTTGCACTGCTGTGGTTTGGCTTCACTGACGCTTCAGGGCAAACCTGGAGGTGGTCGTTTACCACGCGAGGCGTTCCGCGATACACCGACGGAGAACTGCGTACGGCATCGCGGCTTTTGTGCGCTCTACCGGTAAGCGCACAGAGCTCTGCGGGGTAGGGCCGCTATCAAACCGCGCAGCATGAGGAGATGGCTTCCCGCCGTCAACAAACACTGCCAGGAAATCGGCCGCATTGTGACCCGCGACAGAGTCGGGGTTATTCCTGATGCGCTAGAGTGAACACAACCTCGCTGATGTACGAGCCAGTCATTTTATGTGTTATAGGAACATTCCAGAACATGTAGCGGCGGAGGTACTATTTGTCAGGGAAATACTTGGAAAGCCATAATAACTGTCGCCGTTGCCTTCGTAGGGGTGTGGTCGATCAGCAGCATTGCGCAGCTTTTCATCTTTACGCGTTGGGTGGGGGGCCATGACTTATCTAATCAGATATGAGATTTTTTAGCTACAAAAAGACTGAGAAAGAAATACGATGGCTGCACATCTCCGTAGAACGAGTAGTATCTCACCACTGTTACGTCTTCCCTAAACAAAGAATTGCGAACAGTACACAACATAAATGTCACGTTTTCTGCAGCGTCAACGCTAAACAAACAGTGTGGCTGTACTCGCTCGGCTTACGGTTTCTTGTACTATTGTTTTTCTTCCGCTTTATTACCTCTTTGTTTGCGTCAACATATACTGCATACAACGCACGAGAAGATTACTGCGAACTACTTATGAGAAGTGCGCTGGCCTATGGCGTGTCGTGATAGTCGTCTCTTGCTGCTCCTCAAATAGCAGCTTGCTGAAATATTTGTGTAACAGTGAGGACCAAAGTTAGGCAACATTTGATAAACCGCTACTCGCTGGTTAGGCTTTCGGGCTTCGAATGTGTTAGCAGGAGTGCGCCTCAGTTTTGATTCTCCTCCACACTATTCGTGTTTCCTTGTTCCTCGATATGCGCATCCTCGGGAACAATTAGCGAGACCATTGGCTCGTTTGGACTGTCGCGTGGTGTCGGAAGAAGTACTGCTGGGCCCTTGGCCATGGACGAGCAGCACTCCCACAAGGCATTCCAAGCAGTGCTGACATTTCTCCGCAGCAGCGGCCTGGCAGTGATATTGTGGCGTGAGCTACACTGGCCGAGGTTGGGCAGTTTCGCGTGGCTCTTGGAGGGCTGGGCTGCGCATGAGCGAGGAGCAGCGACGCCACATGGCGCACAGAACGTTGCTCGCTTCCCGGCGTCTCCCACGACCCCCGCGCCCAGCGTCTTCGCCGACCTCCCTTCCGCACGTGGCGGCCCGGTCCACTTGATGATCATGCGAGAGGTGGCCGGGTGTGGAACCGATGGCTGGTGCGTCGCAGCAACACCGGCGTGCGCCTGTGGAACCAGCTTAGCTCTGGGGCGATTGGTGACGCTGCGCCGGAGCCGCTTGATAAATACACACGAGTAACATAATGCGTATACAGTGTGTGTGTCATTGAAGCAGCAGTAATCATGATAATCAAGCTAATCCTAGACAACGAGGAAAGCTAACAATAACCAGCTGAACGCTACGTATATCCTGGCATAGCCTAGCTAAGGCACTGCTAATTTTTGTAGTTGAGGCACGTCTGGCTGAACCTTGACTGGTGCACTGTATAAGTATAGGCATCTTTTGTACATAGCCATTTATTCATTTCTCCGACATCTTCATCTCTCTCATCCTCTATCCGCACTCTTCCTTCCCCTTCCCACTCACAGAATAGCTGGCCAGGTCTACTACCATCAGGTCGACCTTTCTGGGGATTTTTTTTTTCATGTCAATAAAAATCCCCTCTCTGTCTCTCTTTTCTGCATACGAGAAATAAGACACAGAAAGTATCGTATTCGAATGCAGATAAACTCCCGCATCTGTATGCGATAGTTGTTTAAATGCATCGAAAGCGCTTTTCTCTCTGAATTCCAATTTCCCGTTGGGTGGCCGATCGAATGTCAGCGCGGCCTGCAAATAAACTATTCCAAGCAGGTCTTGCTTTCCTTCGTGCTAAAATTGAGCAAACACTCACGTACGCGATAGACTCAAACCTTGTAAAAGAATCTAGCTCTTGCCACGAAGCGTCGCGGGAGATATTCCAACGCTTTTCTGACGTACCGTATGTTGACTCGTAGTTTCGCCGAAGCACTCTTTTATGTACTGCACGCAATTCCCCTAGATTGGCGGCGAAGATGTTTAGGGGCACTCTTCTCTTGAAGAAGTTGCAACGCTGGTGTTTTTATGATCGGTTAAAAAGTCATCGTGGCTGACTGAAGTGTTAATTTGTTGATTTTTCAGTGCTCACCGACAGCCCCGAACATTTACTGTGGTCAACTTTGGACGTAAGTTTAGTTGTAGAAAAAGGAGGAGAAATAAACATTTATTTGGGCAAATTGGTATAATGGGTAAGAGTGTGGATAGGTGTGGTCAGCATCCCATGTTCAGAAGGCCTGCGCCGCATTCAGAGTTCCCTGCACCATGGCTTTTTGAAGCTAGACACATCAGACTATGTGTATATCGTTAGACATATCAGACTATGTGTATATCAACAAAAACACGCGCACGTTCAGGTGGATGAGAAACAGAACTACGCACGGACAAGAGGGCAGTAAAAAAGTGGAAGTTTATCTTTTCTTGAAATGAAAGTTCTGTCTGAGTAAGCTCGAGCAGAAGAAAAGAAAAGCAAGCATCCTCCGTGTAACTAAGGTCCGTTGCCAAAAGCATTAGCAACAATAAAGAACGTTGTGCCATTCTATGCATGGAGCAGCGTACGCACATGCACGCACACGCTTTTATTGTCACTCTGCTGATCCCAAAAATTCTGTCAAATCGTGCACATGATAATTAACGCACTACAAAAGCATATCCAAGTGATGAGACATGTATGCTCGAGGTCTAAATCATGCTTTGGACACCGTGTGACTTTGGTGGTCACTGCGTGCTGATAGCACACATACGAGGACGTTAAAGACACGAATGTGGAGCATCGGGCGTTTCTGTTCGAAGACATAAAAAATACGTCGAACCCTAGCCTAAGCTTCGCTTAAAAGATATTTTATACGAATGAAGCAAATAAAGTAAACTAGAAGGGGGGGGGGGATGGAACTAAAAGGGGTACAAATAACAAAATAGAAAAATCGAATCCATTTTCATGTAACGAGAAAGATGGTTGGAACTAGAAGCTTTCTCTGCTCGAAATTAGTAAGCGGGCTTTTACGATTAATTTATTTGAATTAGATTTATTTAGAAGTTTGAATAGCTTAGAGTATAAACAGACAAAATCCAAATGGCTTCGACCGGAATGGAGCAATCAGGTAGACGTGCGCTCCATAAACGCAAGATACCTAAGTTCGAATCCGATCACGGGAAGCGTTTTTGTTTGAGGCGCTTCGCGTTTCACCACCGCCCTTTGTGGAAACCCATTGTGTAAAGTTGGCTTTCCTGCAGTGCATTTTGGCGTTACAATCTGAGGCGCAAGTGAGGCATAGAAAACTTCGCTTTAAAGCATTTACTTCAGGGATATCTAAGGCTCAGGATGCATTTTGCATGCGCCTGTCATAATTCTACCGTCATAATTCTACCGTCTACCGTCAAAGCCGTCTGGCGATTGCCACTTTAGCAACATGCAAGGAGATGCGTCTTATGTTTTTATCTTGGGGTAAAAATACCCACCCATGCACGAGGAGACGCACTCACAAAAGTTTATGATGAGTAGGGTACGCAAAGGGCATTTAAGCCTAACAGACCCACTGTGGAGGCGGGCTGGGTACAAATGTTCAGAGGAGGATATAGATGAATAGATTAATATATACATGTAAGGCAAAAAAGCATGTTCGGATACAACACAAGGAAGGAAGGAAGAAGGTAGAAGGAAGGCAGGAAATCAAGTTAACGTGGCCAGAGCCTAGTTTGCTATCCTTCACGTGGGAAAGGAAAAGTGGCCAAAAAAGAGAAAAAACAGAGAATGGAGAAAAGTTGGAACAGATAGGTATACGCATCGCTGAAGCAAGTTCCGTGATCGTCACTGGAGTCGTTCAGTCTATAGTTTGGTGTTTAAGTTCGTCGCCCGTAGGAAGCGTAAGAGTTCCTTAGTCCCCTTCTGAGCTGATGACAGAGGAGGCCAGTGACAGAATCTTCTCCTCCAAAAATGGCCGCAGATAGTTTAGGGTGCTCAGTGCTGACGACAGCTTCCTTCTTTCAGTCGAGTAACGTGGACACTCGGATAAAACGTGGCGTATCGTATCTGGCGTGCCGCATGTTTCGCACTCCTCACTTGCTGCTATTCTTATTAAGTATGAGTAAGCATTTATGAATAACACCCCCAGCCACAGACGGCAAAGATGAGTTTCGTTAGACCATGGGAGGCTCAGTGGAAGCGGACGTTGCAGGTGGGGACTAAGGGCACCAATACGTGCACAGGGGAATTCTTCTGGATGCCACTGAGAGAGTGTTTCTTTCCCAGGCAAGTATGCGGATGGCCCTAGCTGCGTCCATCCTAGAATGGGTACAGTCGTCGCTGTTTGACGCGCCAAACGTGCGGCGGCGTCCGCACTTTCGTTGCCTACACTGCCGCAGTGACTGGGAAGCCACTGCAGGGTGACATGATGACCCGCCTGGGCAGCACGGTCATGCACCATTCTTATTTCTGTCAGGAACTGTTCATGAGGGCCCCGGCACAGGGCTGACTGGAATGGCTGAAGTGCATGCTTTGAATCTCAGAAGGTCGCCCATCCCCGGCATGAATTTTGCTCGATGGTGTGAAGAGCGCTACGGATGGCCGTACGCTCTGTAGCAGTGGAGGTAGTGGGACTGGCTATCTTTAAGTTGCTGGACAGTGAATTTCGTGATATAGCAACAGCGCCGGCAGAACCCAACGATGTTACCGAGCCATCGCTGTTTATATGGGTTCGGTAGCTGTATGTCTCGTGTAGGTATATCTAAGTTAGCTGCCGTAGCGTTGCTATTGGAAGATCACGTTTTTTATGCACTCCTGGAATATCTAAGCACACCCGGGGCTGCATAATACTTAACAGCAAAAGGAGCGGCCTCATGGCAGGCGTATAGTTGGATGGCATGCTGGTGATGTGGACAGCTACTGCCCTCGCGAACGACACACGGGGACGGGTCGCTGTTACACCTGCTAAGTGATGATCGGGCAGGCGGGTGAGGTGCCTTATATGTGTCCTGTGTAGTTAAATTGCCACGAAGGTTGCCAAAGGGTGATTCCGAGCCAAGGCAATGGTCACTGCTGTGGACGTACACCGTAGTAGGCCAAGACAGGTTCGCAGGGCCTGAACTTGTAGGCCGTGAAGTGGCCGAGTGGTTGTGCGGCAGATACAACTCAAAATGAACACAGTAACAGGCATATGGCAACTTCACAGATAGGGCTTGGCACATACCGCAGAAATATACGTGCGCTGTATTAATGTATTAATGTGCTGTGTGGTAGATGATATCTGCACACCGCCATAAGTCGTCAGCACCTTCAACAGGAAAACAAATATAACAGTGTAGTGACCTAGACAACACTCAGAGCAGACCAGATAATATCAGTCTGGGGCGACGAAGCTGAGATTGGAGGAATTATGAAGGCAAAAATAACCCGACATTGCTTGCGTTGCTTGCAACCTGTCCAGATGAAGGGGTTCGAGATCGTCGCTGTTTGAACGATCGTGTTCAGTGTATACACCTAAGAAGGGTTCGGGAGAATCGTTCCTGAACGCTCTGCAAATGAAGACAGAAGGTATTGCTAAGACAGTTTGATATTGCCAAAGGGATGTCGAGCTCCGAAACAATCAGAACTCAATAGAGTGCCACAAAACAAGAACAACGTGGAACTTTTGTACCGCGCGAGAAATAGCACGAAGCGCGTGACGACACGAGTCCGTAAGAATGCGTTTACATGAGAGCTAAAAAGAAGCTTGAAATCCAACATAACACGTATCATGGTAACGCGTTGCACTGTGTTCCCTTAATGGTAATAATGGGCAATTTTTTTCACATTCTGCTTGAAAAAGCTTAATTCTACTTGAAAAAGCTTAAAGCTTGAAGAAGCTTCACTCTGCTTGAAAATTACTCTACTTGAAAAATCTTAAGGTTTGCTGGTTAGAGTCAAGGAAGCGGTTGCGTTGGAGCACGCTGCTCGCTAACGTTCCGCCATTTGTTCCCGGAACAAAGGCCGTCACGCACGGTCTCGCGCTTAAGCACAGCACCCTCTGAAAGCCCTAATGTTCGTGGCACCTCGAGCGCATTCTGCGAAGTACCGCAAACACAGGCGGTGCACACTTTGTCACGGGACTTCTATAGGCAGGCTGACCAAGAGGGGCCCGCGCTTTCCCTTCCCGCAGGAGCACTTCGCTGGCGCACCTGATATATACGAACGGCGCAGTGAAAGCGGAAGCACAACCTCGCACATTTCCTCGCTATCTCGGCAATCACACGTGCGGATTTGTTGGAAGAGGGGGGCCGAGAAGGACGGGGAGATAGCGGAGACCGAGAGGTGCGAAGGAGGAGACAGCCGCGCGTTGACAATGGACACGGTCGCGATTCCTGGGCTCTTCGCGGATAATTTGCGCCGAGACTTCACGCCTGAAGCACCGCCGTGAAAGGACCGGCGAGGTGTAGAGTGGAGCGCCGACTATGCGAAGAAAGGGAACTGGCTGCGTTTAATTTGTTCTTCTTTTTTGAAATCATGGCCCTCCATCTCCCCGTTTCATCTCTGTGGGCAAATTCTGAACAGTGGAAGAGGACATTGCGTGAAGCGCGCATTCATTCCAACAAGAGGGCTCGCCCGAGCGCGGAGTCTTAAATCTCGATGCGATGTTTGAGCAGGATAGGGCGGATGCCGGAGAATGGGAGGGGAGTAAAGGGCGCTATGGTAGCGTTCGCGTAATTTCACGCTTCGACGGAAGCGTGCTCTGCTCCTGTCAGCTTGTGGGAAATGGAATGCCCGATCCTCACTGAGTGCAGCGCGTCCGTGCGTCTAGTCATAACGACTGGAAAGTGCCCCAACAATTGGCCCGAGATAATGTTTCCTTCATCTTTTCGGGTCCTTATTACCTTTTCTCTGTGAGGACGTTTCATTCTTTTCCGCTTATTTGCGGCGTATATATCTCGACAGTTTCCTCGTTTTTTGCACGCAGTTCTCCTTATTGCGTGCGTGCTTTTTGGTAGTTTTCGCTCCGCCTTCTGGGGAATTGATTGATTCGCCGGATCTCATTTCCGCCCGACGACAAGCGCCCGCAATCAGAAAACTACTTGAGAGAAGTCACTCCCCCTAAACTCTTGATTTACAGAAAGAACTTCCGCCGTTAACTTTACGGGCGACTAGTTAATATTTCAAATCACAGCCCCAATGGTTAATCTCCGGAAGAGAAGAATAAATTTATTCCCTGAAACCGCAAAGTTGATATACAATTACTTTCATTAGGCAAACAAATTCTGGTCGTGCACGTTTATCGCTCTGCTGTTTCAAGTTTTGCTTATGAGCATGTATACACATACAGGGAATTCAAAGGTGAGCCCAAGCCTTCAAAGAGACATGAAAAAAAAACACGCAAAATAAAACATTAATGCTACAAACGGAAAACCTCATATCAGCCTGATCATTCTGCAGCCGAGGTGTGTATGCATATGACAATATAAAATGGTAGGACAACTAACAGTGTTGTTCCTTAATGTGACATTTACGCCATGCCTTTTCAGTGCTTAGATATCAAATATAGCTACCATTTTTTATTTGTATCAGTAATGACTACTTTTATTCTCATCTGGGGCTTGATACTTTTGTGTTCTTGTGTTTAATGAAACCATACTTCTTTTCGGTTTATGTGCGTGAAAGGAGCCGGTTCCTCGCATTTTTTTCGTAGTTCGCTTAGCTGTACTGAAACATAGGAGTCTGTATCCGAGGAAGGTTTATCCAGGATTGTAATATTAGGGAGTATTATGAACTTACGCGACGTTACCTTGTTCTACCGTTTTGATATAAGAGAAACGGGGAACATAAGGTGTTGCTCCACGGTAAAGCTACTATAGGACCCATTCCGGGATTTTCTTGTTCGTCACCATTCGCAGCCAAGAAAATTCCGTCAACAAAGCAACTATCGTCTTTGGCGTCATTGTCGTTGCCTCCTTTCAAGACGTTGGATCGCGAACGAACAAAATTCTCGGGACCATCTTTGTCAGCGGGGGGATAGTTGGTAGCGTGTTATGACGTCCAGAAAAAGATGGCGAAAAGAAAATCGAAAACGCTTGCTTAAGGCACGGGAAAGGTGTTTCGCTGCAAAGCCAACTTTATAGCGGAAGCTATCTTTGGAGCAAAGCCAGTGATGTCCGCTGGTGCAAAGGATGTTGTAACACAGCATAGACCAGTCCGTCGCATGCATTGGACGGTCGCACAGACAGAGAGCCCATGTAAAGGTCATAGCGGGGACGCTGCAAGGTTACTAGTTCAAAAACTGTCTGGTATGGTCGAGGCGGTAAGTGCTATTCTTGAAGCCAGACGTGATGTCACGACGAGAAGTGACATGATCGGTAGTTTCACAACAATCACTCAGGCCATTTTTGTTATGACGTCACGTAAACTTTCGGGATATCGGCTGCCACTGAAGTGCAGTGTCGCGAAGCAAGAATGGATAAGGTATACGAGCAGATTTTGAGGTCGGAGAGAAACGCTAAACTGAAACGAGGAAAGGAGACAGGCGTAAACGACACGCGTTCGACGCTAACTAAACTGCACTGATCGTTTGTTGGTGAAACCTGTCTTGGTGTGCACAGTTTTATTGGCAGTTATGAAGCTAAAGCGCTTAGCAAAGGCAGTATTATAGCAAGCTACGAAGACTTGAGACAGCAAACTGAAGTAATTAAATGTACGAGACAGAAAACGCAAAACATACCCTTGAGTTGAGTTATAGCTATCAGCCGCTGTTCAAGAAGCCCGCGCTGTTTCCTTCTGAAACCTGTCGCACCCGCTTGACAACTACGACAAAAGAAAAGCTTTATTTTGAAGAGCTTAAACTAAGCATAAGAGGGCTAAAACGATTTGTGGTATTAAACGTGCTGTCTAGGGAAGTATCACGAAGGATGACGTTTAGATGGTGCTAAAAATCACTCTCATCATGGTGACGGTCATTTTCCCCTAACATGAAAAACAGGCAACCCAATCAATATCTACGGTTTTAAACACGCGCTTACGGAGTGCTTAACAAAACTACGCCAGAATAAATAGAAAAAAGAATACCACCAAGATGAATCGGAATATTTTAAAGGTGCGTGGTTTTTCTGAGTTAACGATATGCCACCGGGTTTTCCGCATACGAGTGTATAGAGAAGCTTCGGTCATTCGAACCATGCGTGACTCTCAGCTGAAGCTAGCAATTCGATAATAACTTGCGGTCACCTTTTTTTTTTTTAAATACAGGTACTACTTTGCCACGTTGTAGAACGTCTGGAAAGATACATTAAAAAAAACGTACTCCTGGGCAAAAACTCCCGTTTTGCGTTAAAAATACTTCTTATTGAGCGCATACCTCCCAGAAAAGTGCTCGCAAGTAAAAGAACATGTTTTAGTAAGGGTGAATGAGCGAGACTTCTTAACGGTGAAGGAGCTGTCAGGCCCAAGAAATTGGCTCGACCGACTGTTCACCGAAGAGCTCGCGAGCGGAAGATTCCGTCCGCTGAGCTTGACATCCGGAGCCGATATCCGCCTGGTGGCGGGATTTCCATCGTGATATATCGGATGGACGGCGACTCCAGGCTTTGCCGCGCACCGCGTAAGGATCAGTCTGCTTCGTGGCGCGAGGTTTAGCGATCCCTGCGGTCGCGAGCCCGCAACGTGGAAAGAAACGGAGTGTTCGGGAGCGTCTCGCGGTGCGTGCGTGCGTGTGTGCGTGCGTGTGCGTCTGTACTTTGCGTAGCGGCCACCTGCGTGGTACCTTCACTACAGCATCGCGAGATCACAAAAAAAGTTTAGCCTGCGTAGAAGCGACGCAGAGGCAGGAGTTAAAGAGGAAGGAAGCGGTGAGCACAGGAAATGACGTTCATCTTTAGGCTTGTGTGCACGCGTCCGGGAGCGGAACGCGATCTGAGGCGGCTGTCAGGGAACTACAACAAAAGAAAAAGGAGAAAGGAAGCAGGAAATAATAAGCGCACCAGCTTCGACACCCTGGCTAAAAAGAGCCTCCCACGCGGCCAGCCGGATGCGAATACTTCGGTTCCGATGTTCTTGTGCGTATATTTATGCGCGGGCGCTTTTCAAATAGTATATATCAGCCTTTATCGCTGTTTTTCTTCTGTTTCATCCAGTGGATGGCGAATTCATCCCTTAGTCTCCTCTGGTGGCACGAAAGAGAATAGCCTTTGAGCTGATATAGAGAATGAATGAAAGCTTTATTCTATATATATTTTGCCGGTATAGGTCCCCTCTGTTAAGGGAACCTCTAGGTTGCCTGTCGTGGCTTCCTAGGCGGCGTCGTGTGCACTATAGGTTGAGTCCTTGTCCGCTTGCACTAGGTTGAGTCCTTGATTTCCCTTGCGGTGGCGTTCCAGGTCTTGCTTGATGAAAGCGGTGAGGTCGGTTTCGTCTTCACGGGATGATAGTCCCACAATGGTTTCTTGCCCTGGTCCTTTGTTGCATTTGCCGAATAGGGGACGCTGGTCCAGCACTCCCAGGCATTTCGAGCACTGTGGGAGTGGTCTTCCTTGCTAAACGGCCATTCGTGCTGGTGTTAGGAGGGTACCCGTTTGCGCCTGCCTCAATAAGACATGTTCTTCTCTGGTTAAGTGTGTGTGTGTGTGGTTTAGGTTAAGCTTCCGGGGTGTGTCGTAGATCTTTCAGTGTGATGGGTTTTCGTGGGATGCGATCTCTCTGGGGCTGGATGCGGTTGCAGGGAGCCGGGAGTGTGGTTTCGCGGGCGAGTCGGTTTGCTCTTTCGCTACCCTGCACCCCGACATGACCAGATAGCCAGTAGCGTCTAATCGTTCCTTTTATCTTTTCATAAAGCGTGCGTGCTGTGGGGCGTATTCGATTGTATAGGATGCGTGAACATGCTTGTTGAGAATCAGTGTAGATGTTCAGAGGTTCGGTGGGGTGTTGAATGGCTTGGCCAATGGCGTATGTTTCTGCTTCACTGCTCTGTGTGCAGGGACAGGACAGGTGCCCGTGGCTTCATATCCTTTCAATTCGACGGCGGCCCATGCCCATTGGTTCTTATGGTTGTTAGCGTCTGTGAAGATGTGTCGTTCTTTTCGTGTGCGTCGTATTTTCTTCGTAAAGTACGCTGCTGTAATTTTTCGTCTTGTGTCGTTCTTTTCGCTGTTCATTTGTCTTGGGATGGGTGCTACGGTAATTTGGTTGTGGTCTGCCTGGCTGATTGGATTCTTTTCTTCTGGAGGATGGTTGGTGTCGAATTTGAGTAGTCGTAAAAGGTCTTGTAATGGGATGGTGCTTCTTAGTCTAGCTAGTTGGTTGTGCTTGTGTGCTGCTACGATGCTTTCGCATGTTACGTAGAGTCCGGTGTTCTCAGTTTGCGTGTTGGAGGTGCTCATCGGGACTCCCATGGCGAGCTTGGTGGATATTTTTAGGAGCGCATTAAGCTTCTCGAGGTGTTTCTTGGTTAGCGTACAAATCGGTATGGCGTATCTGATACGTGACGTGATGAGTGCGTCATGAAGTTGTAGTATATCGGCTTCTTTGAGGCCACTATGCCTGTTGGCAATTCTTCCGCTGACTTGGAGAAGCCGGTTCCCTTGTATTATTACGTTAGCTACCGCAGCGTCTCCTTTTTGGTTGGTGTGTATGTGTAAACCTACAATTTTTGTCTCCTTCACTGTTGGTAGGGGTTGTTGGCCGATGTTTAGATGTATCGGGGGTGGATGCCATCTTGGGTGATGTAATGGCAAAAGGATAGACTTTTCAGGGCTGCACAACAGTCCGATTTCTGCAGCTGCCGTTTGAAGTGCATCCAGTGCCTCTTGTAGCGTATCCTGAATCTGTCCTGGTGACCCCTGAGTAACCCATAAAGTAATGTCGTCGGCATACAGAAGGTATCGAAGTCCTTGGATGTCTTTCAGAGCTCGACGTATTTTCAGCGTAGCTAGGGTGAATAGCGTCGGCGAAATCACCGCTCCCTGAGGGATGCCTCTCTGGGGGTGTCGAATTTCTTGGGATTGATGGTCTTCGATATGGATGAGAGATAGAGAGAGGAGAGGCAACTAGCCACTTAACGGGTATAATGAGTCGCATTTTGGTCATGTCGGTTAAACTATGACAAGAAACTCTGAGGACAAGCATAAGTGGCCGAAATGCCGGTAGTGTGAGCCGCGGTGCGCCGCGCATAGCGTCGTGGCTTTTTGGTGACTTCTGTGCCGCTGGCTGAGGGCAGCGCCTAACGCACTTTTTTTATCTCCCGCTGCGAAACCAGCAGTTAGACTGGCCCCTAAGCATTGACGCCATTGCGGGTGAAGCTTGGATTAATCTCATGCCAGACCATACCCACGTCCAAAGGCAATGGGAATTCAGGTTCCGCTTCGCTGCTAGGGACAACGAGGATACCGGCGTTTTCCCTCAATGGGCCATTGGTAGCTTTGCATTCAAATACAGCTACCAGCTTCCTTTGCATGCATTTTCAATGAAGCTATACATGAGAGAGAGAGAGAGAGAGAGAGAGAGAGAGAGAGAGAGAGAGAGAGAGAGAGAGAGAGAGAGAGAGAGAGAGAGAGAGAGAGAGAGAGAGAGAGAGAGAGAGAGAGAGAGAGAGAGAGAGAGAGAGAGAGAGAGAGAGAGAGAGAGAGAGAGAGAGAGAGAGAGAGAGAGACCTTTATTAGAAGAAAGCAGAGAGGTCCGCTGGCATGTATTCGCCTACATGCTACTCTGCGGGGATTGGGTGAAGGGAATAAAGGCCCCAAAAAAGCAGGGCGAAAGAGAGCGGAAAAAAGGAAGAGGTGAAAAATAAGGCAACATGGAGTGTTGCGTGGGTTACGTAAAAGTCCAGGTGGTCTCACAGGGTTACGATGTATAGCTCTCTATACATATATACATTTCTCTGTGACGCCGATGTCGTGTAAATAATCAAACACTGCATCTAATACTTTTCGCTGGGATGATGGAGATCACCATGGTCCAAATAGAGCTTTCAATGATAAAAGTACACGAGGGCGACTTTTGAACAATGCGGAAGAACCGTATATCCTTTTTAATCACGGTATACACTGCGTTTGGTGCGGTAATGTCGCTCTGTGTCGAAATGTTACAGGCGTGGTTCTTCTAGATATGTTGCAGGTTTTCCAGCCATATGCCTAATGAAATATGTAAATTTAAATGTTGTCTGAAACTGGCATACGAGTAAAATAAATTTAGTCCTCTGCATGTTGCGAGAAACAGGGGCGAGGAAGCTAGGCAGCACATTTGGTCAGAACGAAGTTGGCAAGGCATGTGATGCAGCGGATTCACAGCAGATTAACTCATACAGCCAGTGGTTTTCGATGACTGGGACGGGGAAAAGAAAAAGGCAGACGATTGGGGAAATGTCGCAGCTCATAAAATTTGGGTGCAGAAGATGAAATAAAGCAGAAACTCGGTGAATATAGGCTGAGACTTCTTTCAAGATTGACGCTAGAACCAACGCCACCGCATTACAATAACCAAACAATAGACTTAAATAATTTAGTTTTCTCTGTGCGAAAAGAATAACTGACGTTTCATCTACGCGGATAAGTTACAAGCAAAGGGACCAGCCAGCGAACCAACCACACAGACGACTACCCGAAAGCTGAGAAAGAAACAAACGGAATACAATGCTCTGTTACTATGAATAACCAATAAAATACAAAACGGCATTGTAAACAAATAGAGATGAAAGCAATTTATCTTGCAACCCGCACGCCCGGCTATCAATAAATAGTGAAATATCGCCGCTGAACCTTACCTTCTTTTTGTTCTCTTTACGGATGTAGGTATACGCGCGAGACATCGCAAAGGGAGGGGGGCTTCTTTATCAGGCTGCTTGCAAATCCCGACGGCTTGAAAGCCCTTGATCCCGTCAGCGCCACATGCTGCCGCTTCAGGCTTCCTTCCTCGCGAAAGCCCGACCGGGCTAGAGGGCCATACACGTTCCGCCCGTGCTGCCTGGTCATTGTCGTCAAGACTCCCGCCGGCACCGCCTGGCACTGACGTAAAGCCTCGCGACCAAACACAACGCCACCCACAGCGAATGCCTGAGGACTCAGTCACGCAGTCGTTTCTCTAGACAAACCATCACATCCACTGGATTTGCAACCCGACGGCTTTTTTGTGTGTGTGTGTGTGTTAACCTCCAAGTGCTCGCGGATGCAACATTAGTGGGGTGATATCTAATTACTTAGCACAATCTCGACGGTTTTCGGGTACCTTGCACGGCTTCTAGACGACTTCCTAAGCAGGAATTGAGCAATCTTTTCCGAGGTCACTTTTCTTGGAGGCTCTTGTACATTGCCTTGTGCCATAGCCCGCACAAGTGTAGGCAGAACGCCGACCCCGCCCTGGGCTTTCGCGTAACACCACCTCGTCAAGAGACCTTGGTGGCGCATGAGCAAACCACCAGGCAGTCGTCCAGGGCGACCCATATAACCGGTCAAGGTTTGAACGGTTTCAGGCTCTCAGTGACCACACGATAAAATGGGTTAGGAGGAAAAGGAACAACGACCTCGGTATTTTCGCTCTGTTGTCTGTTGGCTCCAGTCCGGGCGACCACCCCGCTGACGACGAGGTTTCCGGTGCGAATCCGTCACTTTCAGACTGACAGCCGGAATGCGGTCGGTTCGGGGAACACCTATCGCCGGCAGTTTCCTTGTGTCAAACGGCTCCGATGATGTATGCGGGCAAGAGCGGCGTTTCAGAGGAAGCGTATGTTAAAAGCGAGTGGGTGGTCACGGCCGGCGCCAAAGTGTTGATTGTTTTGAGAGCTAGTACATACCTACTCCCGTTTGCCGGCCCCATCCTTCACAGTATATCATCGCGTGCCCCACATGTGTGCATGCGTTCCGGGGTGTTGGAGCGCCTATGCAGGGTCTCTCGTGAACACAATAACCACTCTAATTGGAGGCCCTCGTTGTGAAAAGAGGGTGCGGAGAACATAACGTGTGCACTCATCTTATCTTCTTCGCACAGGGTTTTGCGATAACGAGCCTGCGTAAAGGCAAGACTTGTTAACATCTTTGCGATGTAAAATGTGGGACATTAATAATGTCGCTTTTCCAGCAGTCGCAAGCAACTGACAGACATTCTTTTCTCAATAATTTGGAATGTCCCAGGCAAATTGCCAGTCTGTGTGACATCTGTGGCATCTCCTCGGAAGATAACATCTTCGAATTAGGTCTTAATTATTCCTGCATTATTACTGCTTTTGTAAAGCTTTGAGCATGCTGCCGTAGATAGGCTTGCTGGAGAAGCCTTTGCGGTGTTCGCATAGCAGCGCCAGCGCCATGTTTATCCACACCTTCTTTCAGGGACTTCCTCGAAGGAGGTAATTATTCCCGGGACGTTCCCACATTTAGCCGGGTGTTGTTGGGTAACCCGGCCCGTACGTCAATTGCGCCTGATTAGGTCACTTGTCTCCGTGTTGCGCACAATCGCGCTCATCGCCAACAGCTCGGTCCTTGCCTGCCTCCGGAGCTCCTCCGTAGGTGCTTCCACTATGTAACTTCGCTGGGTTTACCAGCCGGCTGCTGGAATGGCTCTAAATATAGATAGCAATTGTGGCCGCCCTGCTTGACGTTGTCGATTTATTTTAAAGTTTGGCTTGGAATACAACGTGATGTGCTATTCGATCTCCTCACCTAGATTTCTAGTGTCCTTGTTTTTTTATTTATTTATTTATTTATTTATTGATTTGATTGATTGATTGATTGATTGATTGATTGATTGATTGATTGATTGATTGATTGATTGATTGATTGATTGATTGATTGACTGACTGACTGACTGACTGACTGACGGATTGATTGATTGATTAATTGATTGATTGATTGATTGATTGATTGATTGATTGATTGATTGATTGATTGATTGATTGATTGATTGATTGATTGATTGAGTGCACTTTATAGCCAGACGCAGTGACAAAACTAGCTGAGTAGAGAGAGAGAGAGAGAGAAAGAGAGAGAGAGAGAGAGAGAGAGAGAGAGAGAGAGAGAGAGAGAGAGAGAGAGAGAGAGAGAGAGAGAGAACAGTCTTTAATAAAGTTGGAGAGGTTATCCCGGCAAAGAGGACTAGTTTGCTATGCAAGGTGGATGAAAAAAAAACGAAGGCAATTTTTAGGCACAGTATATTAGTCAGCTGAGAACCAATAAGATCTACATCACCACGAAGCCGGCTTATTCGAAAGGATCGGCAGGCATAAGAAGCGGCCACTTTAAACAACACCTAGCATTCAGTTTCTTCGGCCTCCGAGGTGCATCCGCCGTATATGAGGACGCCCGTACGCTGAGGTAGATGCCATGAGATTTCGCGTATTCCTGCGGTAGCAATTTCCTTCGTTCATACGTTTTCAGATATCGAATTGGGGCTTTGCGCGCTTTTTAAGCAACGGCTCGGCGTCTTGGGGCGCCACAAATCAATATAAGGCACCATGACTCTTAAATGTGCACAGAAAATTTGTATAAAAGGGCATTTAGTTTCTCACGTGTGTTGAAGAAAAGCATCTCTATACTGAACTCCCGTGCCAAAGGCAATGCTAATTAACCGAGTGTGTGCCATACGTGATTCAGTAACCATATTAAACCTAATAATTTAAGGCGGGATATACGACACTGGCTTTAGGAACACAGTTTAAAGCACTCACTCGACAACTTTTCCATGAATAACGTACCGCGAAAACACAAGCGGAATAAAACAATCCACCCCTTGAATCCGCAATATCGGGTCTATGCGCACCTCCGGCTGCAGGCTCCACACGTATTGAGCTGTAGGCGACCGCCGGAGACACTGCTTGCGAAATTTACTTTCCCTTTATCAAGCATCAATAGAGCAATCCTCGCAGCTAAACTGACAATTTCTCGGTCTACGCTTTGCAGTAAGTCCCATTCGAGCCCACATGGTACACAGATTAACAGCGACTGTGTTGTTCACGCCGGCCGGGAATATTACCCGCACACATACCGCAAGCACCTTCAGATTGATTGATTGATTGATTGATTGATTGCTTGATTGATTGATTGATTGATTGATTGATTGATTGATTGATTGATTGATTGATTGATTGATTGATTGATTGATTGATTGATTGATGGCTTTAACGCGCCGACGCTCCGCAGACGATGAGGCGCACCGTAGTGGAGGGCTCCGGATTAATTTTGACCACCTGGGGATCTTTAACGTGCGCCGAAATCTCGAACACACGGGCTTTCTTGCTTTTCGCCTCCATCAGAAAAGCGGCCCCCGTGGCTGTGGATCGAACCCGCATTCTTGGGTTCAGCAGCGCAACGCCTTAGCCACTGAGCCACCGCGGCGGGTGCAAGCACCTTCATGATTGTGGAGGAAGGGCTGATTGAGCAATCCAGGCATTTTGTTTATACGTTCTGAAATCAGTTGCCGTGCGAAAATGCGTGTTTATTTGCCGGTTTTCCTCTAAAAGGGCAGTCAAATTGTACGTTTAAGGGGACTTTTCTATACAAAACACTTAAAGTTAATCGCCTGGCCCTTTTACAGCTACATGTCAATCGAGTCCACTTAACTCTGTCGCATTGATTCAAGTTGCACGCACTAGCTATTGATTCTAGAATTTATTGCCCCCTTGTAGAGAAAATACACACACACTGTAGTAAAGCAGCATACCAATGAAACCCGTGTCCTCCTTTTCAGCCACACTACCGTTGTTATTACCTTCGGAAGTAGCGTTCTTGCCGAAAGCTACACACCCGGTCCATTTTTCACTCTATCGCTACTTGTTGTCGTGGCGGCCAGCTTATGGCCAGTTGCCGTGTATCCGCACGCGTACGCAGATCAAATAGCAACCCCAGTAGTCGACATATTGCTGGGCGGCAGCTGTTCGTCTTGCACAGTGTGTTCGCCGTGTCGGTACTGTGTGCGCGCCAATCGGCGTTTCGTCCTAATTGATGTAGCTAAAAACTGAGTACAATTCATTCTCTAGTCACATTCGATTTGGAACGGGGAATATGGTCCTTGCTAAAACCGTTGTCGCTTCAATTGGAAGCTAATGGTCAGAGCTGTTTTTCCATTTCTATGTTTTCTCTCGAATTTTGAATTTCGCGCCGTGTGCGTTTACGCGAAGCAAGCAGGCTCAAGTACAAACTTTGTTTAGCCGGCATACGTCACGGGTCAAGTGTTTGAAGAGCGCGGCACGCATGACTTCCTCTCGCTGCATGGGGCGACGTCGCGTACATAATTGATAGGCGCCCTACGATCGTCGATAAGGTCCACTACCCCTCTGGCACTCTTGCGAGGTTGACATCGTGTACACTGATTGCAGCTCTACTCCTGACATCAATTTGCGCGAAACAAGCTCGGTGCCGGGATGACTGCATCATTTATGTGTTGACACGGAAAACTGCAGCAGTCGTCAGTCCCGAAGGATGGCTCAGAAAGTCGTTAAGGATGAACAAATACATTGCTATTACATTGCTATAACGTACACGTCAGGATCTCCCTCAGGGACATGTATGTATTGACTTATAGGTTGCTATAGCGTGCACGTCGGGATCTTAGTCAGGGATATATACGCACTGACTTGTACATAAAACAGCACAGCTTGCACCTTCATGAATGGATCATTTGTGCTGGCATCTCCCTAGTAGGAGCACGTACCTTGCTAACTGTTTTTTCAATGCTGCCATTGTTCAATTGGGCTTTCGAACTTTATGCGTGAATTTCATGGCATATGTTCCCTTTAGCCTAAATATCAAGGTTTTTCTAACTTTCATTTGTCAACAAGGTGGACACTGCCATTATAACAGACCACGCTGCCCTTAGACTAGAACCCAAGGCGTTCCGGTAAGCCCTTTTCTACAGATTTCTTAACTTGACCCACTAAAGGGACGGTTTAATTTTTGCTACAGATGTATATTTGCATTTCCATCTTTTCTGAATACGATTCCATTCATATACAATGCAAGCTGCGTAACTGCTGACGTTGTAATCGGAGGGTGGAGCCTGTTTCAAGCAGCTTTTATAAATCTCCGTTTGAAGAACACGCGTTGTGAGATCGAGAAAATAGGTAGTCCAAATAGAAAAAGAAGTATAATACCCCTGTCAAATGTGCCTATTTAAGTGCATTTACGCCAAGTGCTCTCGGGCTTCCCGAATGACACTTTGGCTGCGAGCGGCTAAACGACGAAACAAAGTGCCCTTGGCCAGGATGTCAGTGACGACAGAGGGCGTAAATATTAGGCCATATGACTTGAATTTTTCTCTGTTTATTACGTGAGCAAAAATGTAAACATTAAGTTGTGTTTGCATTGTTCAAAAGTGCAGTCGGCGCCTCGCACGAGTCCACAAAGAAAAACGGAGTCGAGACGGCAACCGAACACCGGCGCTGATATCTTCACTGTTATTCACTGCGCAGTGGATCGCAGTAGCATTATAATTTGGGGGACATTATTTGAAAGCGTGGAATATAACAGAGAAGGCTGAAACGGGAACACAACCACAGGGCCACAGGAAGACACCTACGAAAACGCGGCCGAGAACGGCCGCCATGGAGCAAAACACCACCAGCCGGCGCTGGCACGTGGTTGAGAGCGACGTTATTTTATTGTTTTCCGTCGCCGCTTCTCTTTTTGTAAGAACAATTGAACAACATATCTATAATTAACTTGTAACATTACTTATCATCTAATGAACTTGTAACATTACTTTTCATTTAAACGCTCGCTGTTTTGTGTTATTTTTCCCGATTTTTGACCCCTGTGGCCGAAACAACTCAGTCGGCGAGCCGGCCCCGGTAAAGTGTGTTTCTGAAACACATTCAGCTTAAAGTGCCTTCGGTGGTGTCATTCAGGTTTGCCGTTGAGCTACGCCTGAATGACATTTTAGCCGAGTGCACTCTGTGGGAGTGCACTTAAATAGGTATGTTTAAAAGGGGTGTAAGATTCGCGAGCCGGTAGCGTAAGCCTGGAATCGCGCGCTAGGAAAGGGAAACTGCAGTGCGGGAGGAGGGTCGCAGGAGAGACCTTAGAAAGTACATGCGCAGGAAAATGGCGATGGCTAGCGACAGGAAGGAGCTTCGGGGGTGCTGTCCCGGGTCTTGTCGAGAGCTTACTGACGCGGCCGCAGTGTTCAACAGAAAGTTCAACAGCAGGTCACCAAGATGCTCTGGGCGAGATCGCAAGGGCGAGATGGCAACAAGATGGCAAGCGAGCGGAACAAGCTTTGAAAGGGGCTGTCTAGCGGAAGGGTCACGAGGTAACTGACGCGGTCGCAAAGTTCAACGGCAGATCAACAGAAGGTCCATCTTGGCTTTCGCCTTCCCATTCTTACAAAGTCCTAACGGTCGCCTGTGTTTTTATCGCTCACCTCTCCTTGTGCCTGTTACCATGATATAAAAATGTCTATGCCTAAGTACCGAACGGAGCTTTCTTTTCCTGGATAATTCTTTTAGGTGCGGAGTACCTTAGGGCCGCACAATGTCCGTCCGAGTCCGTGCGCATAGCATTTACAATCGCGAAAAATCACACAGGAGCCGGCAGGGTTCGAGCTTGTGTCTGGTACACCAGGCAGAGTTAGTGTCAGTCGTCTTACCCATTGGGCTACGACCTTGAGCTAGTACCCGAGAGTCAAACGGCTTACTCCCTTGCCTGTAACGGTGCGGAGTACCTTAGGACCTCCCAATGTCCGTCCGCGTCCATCCGTGCGCACACCACCATCAAGCAAAAATCAAGCGAAATTGTATTTGAGCCGTGAGTTGCAGTTTCATTTAGGGAATAATCAAGCTGCAACTCACGGATCAAATGGAATTGCGGTCGGGGTGCAAATCGGATGTGACTCCGTGCGCAACTTGGATGTCATTTCGAGTCTTCGTACTCCGCACCCTCGCCATCATCCACGGAGTGGAGATGCTGCCCCTTTTGCTACTAATAGTAGCGATTCCTAGAAAACAATTGCTCTTGGTTTCCATCCTGAACACCGTATACTTTGTACGAGCGAAGGGCCCACTTCAATGCGTCTCCGTCTGCATTGACACATCTGAACCAAGTTACCACGAGAGAGCCAGTTGTGTATTTTTTACTGCGGTAGCAATAGCAGTCTCGTTTCGGTGTTGTCGTCGCTGTGGCAACCTGTGTGAAACCTCGGCGAAGGAGGTTGTGAAGTGAATTCGGTTCATCAAAGAAAATGCTTTATACAATCGGAATTAACGATCACTTGTCAATTTTTCTTTTGCAATTTCCGCGCCATGCTCGCTTGATACTCCGCGGTTCACAGCACGTAAACTAATCCCCCCCACCCCTCCCCAGTTCGGTGGCGTAAGCTATACCAGAGTCTTTCAAAAGCATTGAAGGACTCTGGCTATACTCAGGTACAACGCAAGAACGGCAACGGAAGTTGCCCCTGCGCCTCATCACCGCAACCGGCTGTTTCTCCGCGCGCCGCCAAGAGAGCGTTACTGCGAGCGTTTTGAACGTGACGCAAATATTTTCTGTGATTTGTTGGACTTGATCTGCTTACCAACTGTTGCAGCGGCGACGATCAAACTCTTTTCCAATAAGCAAGCGGTGTTGCGCATTTTAATCGCAATCTCCTTTCGAAACTCTCCCGCCCATTGATATCCGGGTCCGTCGCTCCGGCGGAGTGATACACTGCATGATCTATTGACGTATGCCACAGAAACGACCAGACTTATAATCGCTCCGCGTGGTAATATTTAAATATCTGCTAGGTGCAGTGACCCCATATTTTTGGTATTCTCCATCAATGTAAAATAACAATGAGAAAAAAAAAACATTCATGTAATTGTAAACAAAGTTATCTTGTCTGTGTTCTTGCGTGGCGTCATAGCACAGTAACGAACTTGTGTTTATGATTCACAGAACGTTCGCTTTGCCAGGCGGAATAGCCTTGCCCGACGGGTTACCGCAGATAAGAATAATCTCCGCACTTTCATTCCTTCATTAATCCCAATGAGTTTCTGTTTACAGGGTCACGCACCACTCACGGAGCACAGTTAAGCACAGCAGTAAAAACAAGAAACTGTACGATAAAAAGAAAGAATGAACACGTATTTGAAAAACTAAGCAGATGAGGGTTGCTCAACACCAACCTTCGTTTTGAGCTGAGCGTGACTGTGTTTTAGCATTAGCAAGTGTGTTTGTATCAGAGTGCATTCATGCGTACGTGCATGTACATAGAAAAATGGCAGTTTTTAACGATTGCAGTGGCATGTAGCACGCGCGTGGAGCCGCGGAAAATTTATTTTTTTAGTCGAGATAAAATAATTGGGAGGCGCCCTCAGGAATTGCCTGATTTGTGGTCCAGCATATTCAGCCATCGATTTTTTAATCTGCTTGTTTTAAACGCGTAATTATTTTGTAAGTTGGTAACTGAAGCCGCGTTTCGTCGCCGTGTCCCGCGTCATGCATTTACAGCCCTCTGGAGACATACCGCGCGCACCGGAGCCCCCACGGCCTCTGACAACACAACCGTGTGGGCGGACCGCTGGCGTTGTTGCGGAATGGCCAAGTTTTTGAAGCGGGTTGGCTCGCGCTCAAATGTTTAGGCGCTCAAATCAAATGCATACTCCTGCGCATTTGCAATGGTTCATGCGCCATACCAATTCCCTCGCGCGTGGTACGGGACTACTGAAAAGGGAGCAGAGAACTGAAGACGGAGCACAGCGGCCATGGGAACCTCAGCACGAGGTAGCAGCAGTTGATGCCAACGATTTTTACCAGCACAGCTGTTTTAAGCCGAGTGAAATCCGTCCGCCGCATCAAAAAATTTCGCAAAGTGATGACTTCACCTCGCGTTGCTTAGCGACCTCTGGCGCAGCTCTGCATAGCTTCGCGCTCGCTTCGCTAGCATGGCTCCGCCCAGCCTCACCAGCGCCCGTCAAGCCGTGATGTCACTGCGCAACACATGGTATGAAGGCGCAGCCACACGCAGCGCACTTTCCGCGTTTTCAGGCATCGACGTCGCCTCGCGTCGGCGCGCGTCAGCACGCGTCGCCAAAAATGCATGGCGACGAGACTGACGCGCGAGCAACGCCGACGTCTCTGCTCTCCAGATATCTGCGTCGACGCAGCGCGAGAAAGCATCGGAAAGCGGGCGGCAGCGTCCGGGTTTCGTGTACGTCTCGGTGTCTGGAGCCATTCCTTTCAGCAGAAAGCAATCAATTCCTCTAACCTGCGGTAATCGGCTGCCTTGAGATAAATTGCAAGCTATTTCTGTTCTAAATGGCTCATTCATTCGTGGCTTGTTTTGCTTTCATCGGGGAGCTCGGGAATTTCCGATAGCTTTTTGTGAGTTAAATAAGGGATCTGTGACTACATCGCTTTTAGTATTAGCATAAAGGGGCATGTCTACAAGATCGGTGCATGACGAGCAAGTGTTATCAACGTACGAATTCCATTCGCGGCTACCGTGGCTTGCGTAGGGGAGACAGTGGATCTGCGATAACTTTTCTTGACTTAAACAAGGGAGCTTTGGTTACATCGCTTGTAGTACTACCATAATTGGCCCCGCCTCCAAGACCGGTGCGTAAGAAACAAGCGTTATCATTGGCCAAATTTCCTAAATACGGCCAAATCACAACACACCCGACAATATTCGTTGGCAGCCTAGTACACGGAATTCTTGGCTGCTGCCACGATTCCTGGCGTGGTATGAGTGTGTCAAAGTCCGGAAATAAAAAAAAGTGGTCGAGAGGTTGAGATTTGGGTTTCTGTTTTGAAAGCCTATGGTTCGACTCTTGGCAAAACTTCGCTGTTTCCTTTTCTTTCTGCAGTGAGGGTTTCATCAGCTTTTTTTATAAGCTAAACAAATGGCGATAGAGTGCATTGCCTTGAAATCTACAAGTGACGTGCGACTCTAACCTTAGTAGCAAGGCAGCCCCTAAATATGTTTTGCTTACGCTTATGAAGCAGTCCGTACATAACATCAAGGTAGGGCACCAAGTTGCAAGTAAAACGTACGTTCTTGTTTATCAAGGTCGTTTATTTTGTTCATATTTGACGGTGATAGCTTGGAATACATTTTTCAGGATTTTAAATTTCGTCCGCAAGCATTCGAAGCAGTGAATAAAGAAGGCAAGTGTATTTTTTATGGCAAATCTAGGGTCCTGATTACAGCATTTAAGCAATCGAAAATAACTGCTCATAAACGTTCAAAAATAACTTTAAAAGGATGGTAGAGTTCATAGAATGGAGTGAACAAGGCTTCCGTGTGGAAGCAGGAACGTCTTTTTACCGTTTTAGATAAACCTTTGGTCGGCGATCACCAGTTTCTCCAACTATGAATCTTTTACCCGACCAGACGAGATTTCGTCAAACCTTACATTTCTTCATAGAAACGTCACCACCGACGCACGTCGACGCAGCGGTTGACGCTTAAAATCGCCGCTCTCATGCGGTTACTCGCCCTCTCCTGCATGTCCGCGCGGTGCAGCCGAACGACGCCTACGCTCGCGCGATGCGTGATTTCGCGCGTCCATGTGGTTAGTAGGCCTTAAAGGCTCGTGCACAGCGGCCTCGTCCAAGCTTGCGTGTGGGCTTGCGCCATTTGAGGAGTTTTAAAAAAAAATTCCGAGGAAAAGTACCGAGCGCACGTGAGCGTGCGCCTCGCGAGGAGCGCCCGGCGTCGGCCAGCTGGACCTTCGAGAACTGAAATTCGAAACAGCGCAAAAAGACGGGACAGGAAACGACGACACAAGGCGCTGACTAACAACTGGTTGGTTTATTGCGCGAGCATGCGAACACACCGAAAACGGGTACTGGCAGCAATCTTGCCACCCATTGTAAAGACTACGGCTGCTCGCCCAGATTCCACGATACCCGTGTTGCAAGAACGTATAAGGGTCAGCGTGAGCGTGAGATCTATGAAGCCTACCTCATTCATAAGGCAGGCAGCAATTGTGGGAGTAAGCCATCCATTGAATTACTAAAAAAATCGCGCCAATCCACCCCGTGAATGTGGTAAGGAAAGCAAAGCTGTAAACGGCACCCATAACGATTACTCATGCGACGTCACTGAAAATCACTCACATCGCTCTACAAATAGTATAACCAGAGAGAAGTGAAATGCACTTAACCACACCATTTATTACTTCAAAAAGATATTCTTGGTAAGGTTAAATCAATGCATGATGCATGAACGGTGTTTGGTTGAGTTGTATTGGTGTAGCACAAGAGTGGAAACTTTTTTTTATAAAATCAAAGTAAGCTCCAACCCGGTGTTAGACGATCTGACTTCTCCGTCTCTGCGCCGCGGACGGAGGCGACGAGACTTGCGGCTGAGAAGGAGGAGGAAGAAATACTTCTGTTCAGATTTCTGAACAGCCAGGAGTGCAGCCCTGGGGAGTGATTCCTTCTTCTGTGGGGCCCATATGCAGTCCGCGCGGCCTGTGTTCTGTCCACCCGCTGAAGCTGGGTAGGTAGAGAGGGCTTGGACAGCAGCATCTCCCATTGCTCTTGTTGGGTAGTTGACGGAAAGAGAGGAGGGTGCTCAGGGCTAAAGTCGCACACCCCGATTACGGGGCGGAGGATTCCTACTTCTGAGAAAAATTTACATTCAGCGTCGTAGCGATTCGGATGCATTACGTGAAGACGCGTAGGCCGTGGGAAGGAGCCCGGATTGTATGAGCCGTAGGGTAGTTTGTTGTTCTCTGGAAAGGTCAGGGTAAGGCGAAGGTACGGTCTGTCTCAGAAGGCGATAATGCTGGATTGTCTCCCTGGACGTGACAAGCGGGTGACTGTCCTCGTGCAGCTCCATAGCACGGGACGTAAAAGCGCAGGCTTGTTGGGTGGGCGTATTTGATGCCCTCCATTGAAGCGTGAGGCGGTGTCCAGATGAGCTGAATGGAACCGTTTGGGGAGTGGTTTTTTAGCACGCCCAGTGCAGGTCAGGACACCCAACCCGACTGGTAATTCCAGTAGGCTTGCTGGGAATCGGTGACTACCCTCCGACCCCCGGTTGAGTGAGAGCCAAGGTGATGGCTGCCTCTTCTGCTGCCGTCATTTGTTGGGTCCTAAGCGAGGTACACGCAAGGAGGTTGGTTCTGGAGGTAGCCACGATGATGGCGTGTTGCTGCCCTCGATGTTTGGAGAAGTCTGTGTAGATAACTGCATGAGCCCCACCGAGGGTGGTGTTTAGCGCTTGCGCCCGTGCTTTTCGTTGACCCTCGTCATGTGAGGGGTTCATATTTCTAAGCAAAGGGAGCATGTTTAGTTTTAGTCGCCAAGAGTCTCGGAGTACGTCAAGCGGAGTGACATTCTGGGCTGCCCAGCCAATCTGGTGAAGCATGCGGTTAGTCGGACCTTCTGGTTAGAAAGATGGCCTTCTATCAGCTCTTCCACCATGTTGTGGAGCCCGTGCTAAGCAGCCTCAGTATGGACGCACTCATGAGAAGACCAATGGCCTGCTCAACCGCCTTTCTAATCATTATATAAAGCATCTCTATGTCTTCCTCGTCGAGAAGAAGATAGGGGTTTGTCGTAAGTAACTCTCGAGAGGACAAAAGCTTCAATTAATCGAAAGGTACCGGATTCTTTTAGGCCTCGCTTCTTGGTGGCAACTCGCATGACCATGTGTATGATTAGATTAATTCTGTTTTTGAGGCGCTGCAAGGAGACGTTACTCTTGGTGTTGGCCTGGAAATGTAGGCCCAGGATCTTGATGCTGGGGTTTGGAGTGATGGCCTGGTCGTCAAGGAGTATTTGAATGTATTCCTTGATTTGGCGTGAGGGCGGACGACAAGGAGCTGTGATTTTTTCGTGAACATTGGAGGCCACAGGCTTTAGCACATTGGCGTACTAAAAGTGAGATTCCATGGATTGGTGTGAGCTTCCTTTAATTTTTGTAACTCTTAGCACATGAGCAAGGTGCGCACAGGGCCGCTAGACGGGCGTGAGTGGTCGTGTGACGCTTTCACGTGGCATTCAGCGAGAAGGCAGGGGGTAAACCCGTAGATGTGCTTGGTCAGTACACCATTTGTCTTCCCGAGTTCGCGTGGGCTCGTAGCTAAATCGGTAAGACCACGGGCTCTCGCTTTGTTAGACTATTAGTTCCAGGTTCGATTCCCGGCGGTGCCAGTGATTTCTTTTATTTGTTCGCTGGAGTTTTCTGGTGACACCAACGGTCGCGAAAGAACCCTTGGGGGGTAGAGGTAGAAAGCTTTGCTTTAAAAAGGAAATCCGCTATCTGGACTCATAAAAAGCTTGACTGTTCAGGATGTCTTGCTTGCATCGGGCCTCTGGCCACGTCTCATGTCTGTGTTGCTACCATTTAATCAATGCACGTGTATCAATCTTGTTTTTTGTGTGCAATGTTCGATGCACTTCTTTTTGTCGTGCTCTTTTTCGTGCTTCCTTCTTTTTTTATCGTGTTCCTTCTCGCCTTCTTTTCTGGGTATATTTCGCAACCCGCGCAATAAACCAACCAGTTGTTAGTCAGCGCCTTGAGTCGTTTCCTTGTCCCGTCTTTTTGCGCTGTTTCCAATTTCAGTACGCACCACCAACTAGCCCAAACCACCGTTCTAACGCCTTCGAGAACACTCTGTCCGGCGCTCATGTAGTGATCTCTGGCATGCTGTTCTTCTTGCCAGTTCACGTGCGTTCGTGCCTCAAGTGGAAAGCACAGACGCAGAGTTCGCGCTACAGACGCCGAGTTCGGGAAGCCGGTTGCCAGCGCGTGCTAGCGCGGTCCACTTTGGGAGAGATGTGAAAGCCTGCGGACAAACCGATCCGTGCCTGCCAGTCATGGAGAACTTTCAGCGGCAAGTTCGGAGACCCATGTGAGGTGCACCAGCCGGGTCTCCGAGGAAGGGAGAAGGGCCTCCAGCGCTGCTGTTTCTTTAGCCTTGCACCGCGAGCTGCGCCAATTTTTTTAAAGACTATTTTTTAAGGGGACCCTGAAACACTTTTTTTTCAATTTTCCTCGAAATCTTAAATGCTTGCAAAACGTAAAGTTAGAACAGGGGGTCACGAACAGCCTGCAGCTAAAAAATTGGTGCCCTTTGCCCATCAGATAACTCAGAAACTTGTTCAAAATATTTTTTTCTTTTTCCCTTTCTTCGCGTTATTCGACGGCTATAATTACGTCATTACAGCGAAATAGCGACGAAATTGGCCAGCTTTCCTCCCTTTGCACCAGTGAGTGCATTCGATAGCCACTTTAAAAGAAAGCCACAAAATCAGAGCCGAAACGGAAGGCGTACCTGATGCAGCGAGCAAATCACGCAGTGTCTGTCTCTGTCTGTCTGTCTGTCTGTCTGTCTGTCTGTCTGTCTGTCTGTCTGTCTGTCTGTCTGTCTGTCTGTCACCCTGCACAACCGCCCGGCCAAAAATAAAATACCGTAGGATTGAATATTGTAGTAGCAAATAAAAAAAAAAACAAAGAAAAACCAATGCTTTGAAAACGCTGTCAAAGAGAGGCGAGATCAAAGCAAGCATTTCATCAGAATATGTCCGAGCAGCGCCCGAGCAGTGCACTAAAGCGAAAAAAATTAATTGAATTTAACAAACCGTCATTGCACTCTTCATGGGAGGGGGAGAGGACGAGCGTGGGACGAGGGGGAGGTGGAGAGGGGAGTGGGAGTCGCGTGGCCGGGGGGAAGAAAACAGTCACTGCAAGACACTTGCAGGAAAGTAAGCAGGAAGCAGATACGCGGCCGCTTTTTCACTGGTAAGCTGGCATCAACAGTGTCGCCCCTGATGTATAACTCTCCAAAGATGTCTCTGATATCTTCCTCGTTTGCAAAGCAGCGCAACCCGAATATACTTGAACTTCAAGAATATAAACGCGTTTGGCGTACTGGTCGAAGGTCCGGTGAATCCTTTTTTTTTTTTTTCCAACGCTCAGAATCAAGTGCACTTAATTCCGTTTAAACACGCATGTCTTTATTGTGGGTTCCCTTTTCCCATTTCTTCGGTCTTTTTTTTTTTTTTAAACGGTGACAAGTTTGCAGCGGCAAGTTCTTGAAAGATTCGTGTGCTCATATAAAATAGAAAATTCGGTGCCTTGAACATTCGCAAAAGCAAGCCAACGAAGACGAAAGAGGGGCTGTACAAAACGGCCCAGGGCCCACCCTTTTCAATAAATGGCTCGGCTCTCTTTGACTATACCCATGCCCTCCCGAAGCGTAGGCCAATCGTGCGCAAGCCATCTCTGCGTGCCGCCCGCGCTTATATCTCGTATGGCCCGGAGTTCAAGTACAGATGCGATTACCCGCTCCCATTTATTTCCATTCGAGTGGAAAAGCTGCGGAGTGCCGCCGACCGGGTTTGGTCGCCAGTTTCTGATTTCGAATTGACTCTCGTATAAAGTGGCCGCACACCGCCGCTGCTGTTTGAGATTTCTTCGATCCGGCGCATGGGCGAAGTGACTGGATAAGCGTGTGCCAGGTTTTGTTTGCTTTATTTCTGTTTTCTTTCTTCTTCATTGCGTGCGTTCTAAAGTGGCTGCTGCACGTCGGGCAGAATGCGCGTGACTGGATGCATGGTTTAGTTCGGAGGCAGAGACAGCTTCCCTCGCCATGTCGTAAACCAACACCGACCGGATAAAGAGGCCGTCGTACGGAACGGAAAACGACACGCAAGTATTCAGATTACGTGCTTCCATTGTTCGCTGTCGAAACGGACAGAATTTATCGGACACTACCTGGAAGCGTCTAGTCTGCCTACTGGCGTGAAGTTTTTTCGTCGGAAAAAAGAAAGCACGGCGAGTATTTTCTCTTTGTGAATGCGGGGTTTGCTCAAATGAGCCTCAAAACAAGAATGCAGCCTAGAGATGGCCGGCCTGTAATAAGATTGGTTTAAAGAGGCCACGAAGACAATATACAAGGTTCGTTAATTCGAAATAACTAGCCTTTGGTAACTCCATCAGCCCCTATCCCTAAACCAAAAGACGTTTTTTTTTAGATGCGACGCATCTCATTCACTCGCCTTGTCCCTGCATCCATCCGGCGTTGTTGTCGGCGTTGTCGGCGTCCACCCCTCCCCCATTCTCCTCGCCGCGCCAGCTGCGCTCTCCGCCGCTCACCCCCTCTCCTCTCCGATAGCGAACACTCTCTCGCGAGGGGCATTGGATTGGATTCGATTGGCTTGGCTTGGCTTGGCTTGGCTTGGCGTGGCTTGGCTTGGATTGGATTGGATTTGGATTGGATTGGAACTCTGCGATGCTTCGCATCACCTCAGGGTTCCCCTCGGGAAGATGGTGTATTTTTTTTTACCCTAAGAGTTGCGAGAAATATTGACAAACTTTGGAAGTTCGTACCACACGAAAGTCAGCAGTAACGCAATACAGGGAACACTAACAACGTGATTATCAGTATGCCAATCTACATTAACGTTAGCTGCAAAGCAATTTAAAAGTAACAATGGATACGGAAGAGCTACATAGTAATACAGGCCAGCGGGAGATCTTTTTTTGTGCGCCGGAATCACTTCGGCTTTATCGTCTGCTTCAGAAAAAGGGCTTCCTCAGACTGAAATCAAACCGGCGAGGTCCTGCTGAGTAACACAACCTCTCAGCCACCGAGGCACCACGAAGGGAACCAATAGCTAAAAGAATAGTCATGTCCTAAGAGATGTACTGTATATATGTCCGTGTATTCTTCACTACTGTTGTTACGATTAAATGTATTGTGTGATCGACAATATTTTTGTACACTGCTATCTTATGTGTAAATACAAGACATTGACCCCGCCAGGAGACGTTTGGATATCCTTTTGCCTTTCCTCGTGGGTATATGTAATTATGTCCATAAAAATTTGATTTGATTTGATTTGACAGCATTGTTCGTCGTTCGTCTAAGCCTGTTTTAACCTTTCGAATAATGAAGCAAATCAGATTAGCTAACTTGTACTGACTAAACTGGTGAATATTGCTCAACTACCGAATCGTAAGGTGTCAGATGAAATGCCGAAGACTGGCTTGTTCACAAATACGTTCACAAAAATTTTCCCCTGAAAACTGGAAAAAAAAGTTGAGAGGTATTTGAAAGGCTTAAAAATTGGGCCAGGTTGAAATGTTCCGCTTTTGGAGTCATGCAACAGAGCTCGCGTACTGGACTCTGTAAGAGTGAGTCGCGTCATTTTTCTAATTTTAATTCGCCCGAATTCAAATGCATAATTGGCTCAGTCCGTAATGATTCAATAGAGAACTGCACTAACGAGATCCAAACGTTAGTGATTCAAATATGGCAGTAGTTTTTTTTTGCTGCAGTGGCCATCGCTTTAATTCCGGCCACAATTTGGGAGACAAAAACGTTCAACTAATGAACTTGTGACGCAACAAAAAGCAATCAATCCTAAAATATTGTAACGTGGCGGCCCGACGTCACGTGACATCACCCGACCGGGGGGTGATGTCACGGGGCACATAGGCGGGCAGTACGCCCATTGCTCGCGACAGAAGATGAGGGCGACGAAGTGGCTGGGCCTTTGTGCGTGCTATCTTATGGCCGCCATGTAAATACTATAAATAGATCGTTCATCATTCTTCGCCTTGGTTCGTGTCATGTCCTGCCGCCACATTACAGTAGGCATGCATGAAGTGTTAATGGAGACAATTCTCTCAATTTGCCTGAATTTGGTTCAGGCAGAAGGCCACCACTCTGTTCTTTAGAGGCGCTGGACATTTTTCCAACGAATTCACCCTTAATTAGAACTTCAGCTAACGCTTTACTTATCCGGATACGCGCATCGAAGAGGGTCTCGGTGAGTCCGTAAAGGCCACCGCAAGGTTTAATAGCTGGCCCACAGACTACAGGATTAGCAGTTCATTGGCTATTCGCGCACTTATTAGCACACAGAGCTCAGCAACGTTAATTCTGACGCAGGGCTCTTAGCTATTATTTTCAGTACAGATAAGAGCGCATAGCTATCAGCGCAGAATGGCGTCAGATTGTTGAGATTAGATGAATGTATGCGTTTTTTAGGGGCTCGGGCTGTCAGCGTCTCCTGTCGTCGTCGCTGTTTTATGTAGTCACGGTACTAAAACACCGGGACACTTGTCTTCCAATGCCTCGCGCTAGAACGTTTCATCTCCATGGGAAAAAAGGCTTGCTAAAAGAACACACCGGGACACTCGTTTTCCAACACCTCGCGCTAGATCACTTCCTGCTTCAAAGACACGGAGCTTTTAAAGCTGAGCTGTATACCTCTACCCCCCTACGGTTTCACCTCCATTCTCAAAGACACCAAGGCGCCAAGGATACACTTATACACTGCATGATTCGCCCCTCCCCAGGTTTCACGTTAGTGGAGATGGCCATTGTTTTTTTTTTCTTGGACAACTGCATTATGTTCCAATCGTCTGACCACTGCATGTTGTGATAAATGGAGTGACGCAAACCAAAAGGAGCTTTTTGACGCATTTGGAGATAATTTTTTGCTTTCCATTAGTTGCACTATCAGGCTAAAAAGCACGAGCGCTAAATATGTGGGTCATTAATGAAGATCAGATCTTTTACACGCTAGAGGCTAAATTCCCGTTAGCCTGCGAAATCCTGCAAGACGCTGCATACACACTCCGCTTCAAATAAACACCTGCCTTCAACTTCACGGCGTGGATGCACAAAAAAGGGAGTCATATAAGCACCATGTGTCTTCCCTGCACTGAAGTTCAGCATCGACCACATCGTTCGATCACAGTGAAGATCGATGCCACGGGAGCTCCCCCCTGCAAAACTCAGCTTACGTTATTCCCTCGTATGTGTGGGTGCATATAAATAGAAGAACCCGTTGCAAACGCTGTTTTCAATTGGAAAAAAGGAAAACAGAACGGCAGCGTAGTTCCTGGGTCAATCACGTCATGTGTACGCTGTACCCACAATTTCACGCATTCTGTCATGCGCAAAAATTTTGCGGCGCTTAGGCCACCCGACTGTGTAGCAGGATGTTTGCCATAGAATAGAAAAAAAAGCAAGAAAAAGGAAGTCAATCGATAAGGGAATGAGTAAGAAGGAAGTCACGAGACGAAGTGGAGAAGGCGGGGCTAAAGACAGAAAAAAAAAAAAAAACAAGCTGCATACAAGTTGAACTTTCATGGCGAGGGGCTGCGCCTTTTTAAAGAACTTTTCTCATTGTTACTTTTGTACAATAAATGCCTAACATCACAAATGGGTCTGATCTTGGTATCATGCTTAGTACACACGTCACAATCAGAAAAAAAGATATCACATCCCTCAAGCGGATTTCTAGCACGCACCTCTTAGCAAATTCGTTGTGACTAGTGTCAGTTCATGTCTTCCAAATGATTTTAGCTATGTTGTCCTCTTTGGTGACTTTGAACCTTAAGCAAACGTGTTCTACTCCTGTTTCAGAAATATTTGTGCGCTGAAAGGCATTTCTTCTTATTTAAATTGGCCTTAAAAACACGCACATTTGCTACCCACACTCTATTAGGGACGATAAAATATTTGTTCATCTAGCCCCGCTGCCTAATTAAAACATTACAATTTAGTTTCAATGTACGCTTCATTTTGTTCATAATGACCGTTTATGCTTTCAAAAGCAAAAAGTAAATATTTACGTTAGGGAACATGAAAACAAGCGTAACGTGAACACATTTCTTTCATTGGAACACAATGTTCTTGCACCCACCCCACCCCTGTAACGTTAAACTTAACGTTTTTTTAGGGGTAGAGGCGGGGGGAAAGGAAGGGGGGGGATGCGCAGTCGATGTAAATCGATATAACAAAACTTGTTGTTGAGCTAGGTGGTACATACTTCAAGAATGAAGAAAACGTGGCCCAAAGTGGACGTGTACGAAGAAGACAAGAAACACCTGTATCTGCCGTTTCTTGTCTTCTTCATCCACGTCTTTTGTTGCGCCACGTTTTCTTCTTTCTTGAAGTAAAGCGGGACTCTTGTGTATCTATCCAGTCGAAAAGAAAACCAGTTATATTCAGTGCGAACACTCCTTACACGCTGCAGAGATGATGCAGCTACCTTTGTATGTTGCTGATTGTTACGTGCAGTACGAATGAAACTTATATGAAATTTTCAAATTATAGAAGATATGGCAGATGATCAGAGGCACGCTAGCTAACTTGTTTCGAACGTCCGGAGTAATGCTTCGGTATTACAGCAAGATGAGTAGCGTCGTACCTTTTCACCAAAAAAAAAAAACTCGCGAACATCGGCTCTGACAGCTCATTTGGCGGTCTGAGGAAACCCAACTGTGTTTACATCAGCCATCGCTTTCATACTGAGCTGATGGATGGGCCATTGTCAATGCCAATCAAGCGGTATCGGGTGGGGCCGGTGGTTCTGGCCCATTTGGAACAATGAAGCGACTTCGCGAGCACATTGCATCAATGTTCCACTTTCGGCCTGGACATATTCATCTCGGGTACTGCCAAAATTATCCGCAAAGCTTTAGTACAATCCAGGTGGCTCCAACTCCCAAACAGTTGATGCGATGTCTCATGCTATGTGCGTTGCGGACGACTTTTTTTTTTTTTTTTTTTTTTGCTGCTAGGAAAGAGGAAAATGGGGTAAAAGAAAAACAGGAATGTTACCCAGGCTATGGCTTACTTTGCTATCGTACACCCGGTAAAGGGGGAAAATGGAAAAAAAAAATTAACAAAGCAGAAAAAGAAGGGGAAAGGTAAGGACAGGGCGTAAAGAGATGTCTTAAGCGTTAGGACACTATAGATGTTAGAGTTGAGTGAGTGTCCTATATTGCACATCCTTTTGTGCTGCACTCTTCTGTACGAGTCTGTCGTTTTTAGGTAGCACGGGAGCGCTTTTGTCGCCTTGTACGTAGATGATGGAGAAGGCCAGTAGTTCAGGATTTTCTTCTTAAGAAACGACCGCCGAGAATCCAGCTTCCGTAAAGTTGAGGAGAGTTGCCTTCTTGCCGATGAAAAACGTGGACACTCGCATAGAACGTGGCGTATGGTCTCCGGTGTGTCACGGACTTCACACGCCTCACTGTCTGCCGTACTGATCAAATGGGAGTAAGCATTTGTGAATGCGACTCCCAGCCATGGAGTCGAACGTTGAAGATGCGAGTCAAAAGCCTTAATGGGGGCGCTCGTGAATTCTTCCGTAGTCCATTTGGATAGTGCGATCTCCCAGGCAAGTTTGCGGAGAGTCCTAGCTGCCTCCGTCCGGGATAACGGAATGCTAGAAAACCCTGAAAAATATGAAACGGGTGATCAACGTGATAATTGAAAATTCAGTGAGGGATAGCGAACTTTGAGACTGCATGAACGTTTTACAGGTATACCGCTCCCGAAATCTTTAGTATTTGCCCGAAGTTTAGTATTTGCCGCCTCTGGGAAGCATTTGGACAAAAACGCGAGCTGTGGGAAACCGGCCACCCTCAGTTTTCGGGACAATGCGCCTCGGTATCCATCGCTTCTCGTAGAGAATTTTTAGCGAAGCGTAGTGACCTTCCTCCTACCTTACGCCTCTCCCCCCCCCCCCCCCCCCCAACACACACACACACGCATTACTTCAGATAAGCCTGCTGGAAATTTCAGGGTTTCTGAAAGGCTTAAGTCCTGTTTGAAATGATGGGGATTTCAGACCGACGAATATAAGTCCTCTGGATGCAGCTGCCATATGGAAGATTTTATGGTGTGCTTTTAAAAATGCAGAGCGTGAGCTTCAAGGGGGGTTGTGCTGAAGCCTGTTTTACTTTCCCTCCGTGCCGCGAAAAGTGGCCTCAATAGAAAGGGATCGGTTCTTTCACAGACAAGTTCCCGAATTCGCTTCAGGGCCAGAATTCTTAGGTTGTCCGTTTAAAAATTGCCCGTTTCGCGTCCATTTCAGCCGTGACGTAGCTTCACTTGCGAGGCCTCTGAACCATGACGTGCACAGAAATCGACGTCCTGCCTTGCCTCGCGGTGTCACACCTGAGCATATGCGTTTAGCCAATTAAGGCTTGCTCTAAATGAACACGTTGAAACGTACATGAAATGGGCGAAACTGACAATTCCGGCACAGGCACAGGTGTGCTTCTAGGGGCGAAGTACCTCAAGGCCGAGGCCTGTCCGGCGTCCGTGCTCACGGCACAGCACCGTGTAAATCAAAACAGCTGTGGACAAAAGGTTCACAAAAGGTTAGACATGGAAAGAGAGAGAGAGAGAGAGAGAGAGACGCACAGCACTGCGTAAATCGAAACATCTGTGAACAAAAGATTGACAAAAGGTTAGACAGAGAGAGAGAGAGAGAGAGAGAGAGAGAGAGAGAGAGAGAGAGAGAGAGAGAGAGAGAGAGAGACGCACAGCACTGTGTAAATCGAAACATCTGTGAACAAAAGGTTCACAAAACGTTAACAGAACAAAATGAAAAGGTTCACAAAAGGTTAGAGAGAGAGAGGGAAAAGCTCCTGGAGAGCCGTGCTGCGCATGCGTGAGGAGCATTGGATTGGATTGGATTGAATTGGATTTGGATTTGGGTTGGATTGAAATGGATTGGATTGGATTAGCTTAAATTTAATTATATTGTATTGGATTGGATTGGAAATCGTAATAGCAGGAGTAAGCACTCTCACGGGTGATTTACGGTAAGAACGATCCCCAGTGTTTCACCCACTCGTCATGATTCACTTTGTGGAGATGCGTGAAGTTTTAGGGAACACCTTCATTTGGGCCCGTTTTTGGGCCTGTTTTTGCAACAGGGTTATAAAGCGAATTGACATAGACAGTCAAGTGTTTTAAAGAAAGATGAATAATGTTTGGGCAGACATTGCACATATATGATTTGGGCGGAGAACATACTTGTCGTGGTGAACAGAATACCAATAAAACAATGTAAACTCAAGATATTAAAGAGGTAATCCGTTGTAAAGATACCACACGCACCCCATACAAGCAAGAACAGCGTCCAAGGACAACTTCTAAACTCTTCGTGTTTCTCGACGAACGTACATTACTTACGGCCGGACTTAAAGGGGGAGTTGAGGAGCGCAATAAAGAGAGAAATAATCTAAGAAAAGAAAGTGCAAAAAAACCGTTCAAGCAGAAAGCGCCAGTTGTACCGCGTGGGTGCACAAAGAAATTGCACATTGAAAGATGGTTCGGAAGAGACAGCCTTGCGATAAAGATTAATGTGGCTTTCACGGCAGAGCTAATCTCGCGAGCATGCGTTGTCTGAACTCGTTCGAGGTCATCACTGCTTAGATAACGAGGTTGCATCCCCGCCCCGTCTTCTTCATCGGGCAGCGTGGCAGGCACACAGAATTCTCGCGGACGTATCTTCGATTCGCGGACGTAATTTATATCTTAGAGGAGTGGATGCAGATTATCGTAGCGCTGATACCGAGCAATCGCGCAAGGCCTTGTTGCCGAAGCTGTGTTTAATGCCGCGCGCCCACATCTGGGATGATGCTGCCGCCGGAGACACAGCGGCGATACGTCCGAGCGCTATCGGCGGTGCTTAACTGCGCTAATGACGGATCGTTGCAAAACAATTACGTCGGCTTAAACTCGGTAATTAAATGTGGTCCGGTCACCCCCGTCAGCGCGCGGCATCTTGCGTTGTTCCCCCACGAGTCCTGGATCCTGTTAATTATGGATAATCCGCCAAGCCCACTCGTCGGGCGTTGCCAGAGCGAGGCCCCGTGGCCTGTCGCCAGCACGTAAACAACACCCCGTAGGAATGAATGCCTAAGCCCCTCCTGTATCTGCGTGATCGGTCCGTATTAGCGTACCGTCGGCTCGTAAATCACAAATTGGCCAATGGCATTGTGGGTGTAAAAGGAGTGCAGGGATAAGGATTTGAGGCCTTCTTGTGTAGGTGGTGTTCGTCCTGGTGTTTCTTGGGGCGTGAGAGGGAGGTGGTTGGGCGTCGAGCTCGATGTTTGTCAGCCGGAAACCTTGCATGACGCGTCTGTCGAGTGTTGTCCTTCGCTTGAAAAGGCAACTGGGAACATACACGGGCGTTGCGGACGGGGATAGCGAAGCCTGAAAAATTTCATCGAGTTAGCCGCGAATGGCGCTTCTAAACTGAGAAAGAGTGTTAGTTCGGGCTACATACTTGGAGCTCACAAACAGCGCTGGTCGGGACGAAGAAAGACGAGACTGGGCGCTGTTTGAAGGGTGATTAACGCGGCTTATTGACACATTATTTTCGGCTGCCTGAATAGTTGTCCTCATGAATGACACTGCGCGAGGCTTCACACATGAAACATAGTTGCTTGTTTATCTTAAAGTCAACTCCGGGGCAAACGATGACGGGAAGACGTGTTTGCGCACTGCGAATATTAGAAATTCCCCATCAAACCGAAAGCGACCGTGGGGTAACGCTTGCTTTGAACACGCAATGAAATATGCCATTTTTGCTTATTTAAAAAAAAAGAACCTGAAGACAAGATGGACTTTCTTGGTGCTTACTTCGGAACTCAATTTCCATGCTTTTTTCCGTTTTGCTCGTGTGTATTCATTCAAACGCTAATTAAGCGGTGATCTTACGTTCAATAAAGTAAGTCAAGGACCTCCACGAAAGCAAGATTTGCTTCTTCCTGAGCGGCCTTGTACTAGCCGTAGAAATCAGGTCTCCTAGAATCAAAATGAATCCACTACTGCCATTCAGTGCGTTGCTCGTTATAGCTGAGGTGCATCGTCGGCGCCCAAAACACCCAAAATTCGATTCCGTTGTTCTAGAATCAACAAACAAACGTCCACCGATCGTGCGTATTACCATGGTCGCTACAGATGTGTATCACATGGTTAAAGGCATACGTTATGTTTGTAAAAATACGCTTGACAGATATTTTAAACTTGAAATTGGCAAACCAAGTACATGCACCACCTCCTGTTTGTAGGATGCGTTGGCATGAGAACTTGAGGTTTCCAAATTGAAGATTGAAGATCGACATGCTTTGATGGTGACGTATCCCAACTCGATACCTCACGAACTCTGCAGAGAGCCAGTCGTCCTTAGTAGAAGGTAGGATGATCCTGGAAAGAAGCTATGAACCTACGATACAATTAAACGAACACAAAAAGGTTTATGTCGGTAACCCTAGGCAGTGCAGGTGGCAGGTTTCTGAACCTGGCGCTCGGTCCTTGGCGAGATCATCCTTTGAAGTACTAGCGAAGGAATGGAGCAAAAAAAAAGTTTCTTAAAATTTCAGCAAAACAAAAAGTATTCAGGCCACTATTTAATCGAAAGCACAGCCATTTAAAGTGAGATGCTCTCAACATCGCACAGTGCGATGAGATTGAACTTGCGAAATTCTGAGAGAGCTCGTGTTTCTGCACGAAAACTCACAATTGCCAATCAATTCTTGAAGGGACCACGAAAAAAAAAACCATGAAACCTATTTTTAATTTGAAGAGAAACAACTTTCGCTGAGCCCATTTCAGGTGACGCTCGCAGGCGTCAGACGGGGTGCAACCCTATTCACGAGTCCCATATGAGTCCAATAGCTCCTGGCCCCTGGACGCGAGCTCTTGCTGCGTCGACAGGTCGGGGCTGGACATCAAGATCTCCCATCGCTCGGGTAGGGGGGGGGGGGGGGGAGGGGAAGGGGGAGGGAAGGTAGGGGATTCTTGAGCTCAGTACACTCCGCCAGTATGTGCGGCAGGGTGCCTTCCGTCTTTTTGCAGAACGGGCAGATGGGGTCGTGTTCTGCCGGGAACATCTTGTTCGATAAAGCTGGGTGCGCCAGTGACCCCGCTTGTGCGCGGCGCACTATTGTTTGTTGCTTGCGGTCGAGTTGCTGGCGCGGCACGGGAAGCCTGCACCTGGTGCTCCTGTACAGCGTGGTAATCTCGCGGTAGCTCGTAACTGGGTGCAGTAGCTCCGACTCGTCCTCGGCCCGGTCTGCTAGTTCGCGGGCGTAGTGGTCGGCGAGGGCGTTGCCTTCCACTGTCGAGTGTGCCGGAACCCACACGAGCTCTACGTCTCGTCCCGGTGGGCTGCGCTTTGCGAGAATTGCTAGGGCCGCGTGGGAGACGATCCCCTTGTGGTAGTTGCCGTAAGCCGTCTTGGAATCTGTGACGATCGTATGCACGTCTCCGTGCGTGAGGGCGAGAGCGATGGCCACCTCTTCTGCTTGGCTGGGGTCCGTCGTCCTCACCGACGCGCTGGTCACCAGCTTGTCGATGGTCGTGACGGCGGCCACTGCTTTGCTGCTGTGCTGGGGAGGTGAGGCGTCCACGTAGCTGTCGGGCGAGTGCCTGTGCCCGCGCGGCACGCCTCTCGTCGTTCCTGCCGGCCTGCATATTGCGCGGCAGGGGCTTGGTCTTGAGCGCTTCCCTCCACGGCGGAGGTAGAGGGTGCTTGGGTATTTGTGGTTCGATGGACCAACCAATCTTCCGGAGGACTGCTCGCCCGTGCTCAGTCTGGCTCAGTCGCACTCTCTGGTTGGAACGGTGAGCCTCTATGAGCTCGTCTACCGTATTATGTACCCCCATGTCCAGCAGCTTCTGCGTAGACGAGTACTGGGGCAGGCCCATAGCCGTCTTGGTGGCTTTCCTTATTATCGTGTCTAGCGCCTTCCTGTTCGCCTTCGTTAGCTGGAGATACGGGGCCGAGTAGGTGATGCGAGACACGATGAACGCTCTGACCAGGCGGAAGGCGTCGTCTTCTTTAAGTCCTCTGTTCCGGTTTGCAACGCGTCGGATCATTCCGATGACCTGTTCGGAGGCCATCTTGATCTTAGCAATGGCCGCTGTCGCCTTGCCGTCTCGTTGTAGCAAGAGACCTAGGATGCGCAGCTGCTGCGTGGGCTTGACGTCTACGCCGTCGATGGTAACGACCACATTCGGCTCGGCATCGTTCTTGCGTCTTCTGGGCTGCACGATGAGGAGAACTCCGTTATGGCTGTGATGGGCTTTGTTTTAACGAGAAAGAAAAATTGGAGAATATTAAAAAGCTTTTCAATTACGCAATACACTGCGTGAGCAGGGGAAAAATATGAGAAATGCTCAAAACAGTGCTAGGAGCTGATTTGCTCGTGAGTGCACATTTCTTAATCTCCACGATATGAAAACTAGGCTTTTCGTTTTATTCGGCCATAAGAAAAAACGGCTGGCAAAGTGGGTGTCCACCCGTTTCGAAAGACCTTTACTGATGTGCTTGAAGACGTTAGCTGTGGAATAATAGTAGGCACGTGGCGTACAGACGGCAGGTGGGGGCTTCTCTGTCCTGAAACCGGCATCGCCGTTTAACTGAATTTTTTTTGAACGCGGGCATCGCTTTATAGTTCATGCGATTCCTCACTCAATTTTGGTAGCTCACTTGTAAAAATGCCGCTTGCCTTAGAGATAGTGTACTCTGCCAGAAACATAGATAACACAAACAAACAAAAACAAAACGTCTTCCACGGGCTAAGAAAAGGTCCATCAAAAGTGCATTAAGCCTCACTCTTTTCTTGCATTCTTCGGCACGGCGAGTCTACAGGGAGTCGTATAAAATGCGTGAGACGGTCGGAAAACAGCCTTTTAACCCGTTCGCTTTAAACCTCAACATGCCCCATCAAAAAGCGATACGGAATTGTTAAAGAATAGAGCTGGCAGGTGGTGCAGTCGATATTTCGACCGACATCCGAGCGAAAACCGATATATTGTCCGCAAGAGAAAAAAATCGCGCCAATCCACCCCGTGAATGTGGTAAGGAAAGCAAAGCTGTAAACGGCACCCATAACGATTACTCATGCGACGTCACTGAAAATCACTCACATCGCTCTACAAATAGTATAACCAGAGAGAAGTGAAATGCACTTAACCACACCATTTATTACTTCAAAAAGATATTCTTGGTAAGGTTAAATCAATGCATGATGCATGAACGGTGTTTGGTTGAGTTGTATTGGTGTAGCACAAGAGTGGAAACTTTTTTTTATAAAATCAAAGTAAGCTCCAACCCGGTGTTAGACGATCTGACTTCTCCGTCTCTGCGCCGCGGACGGAGGCGACGAGACTTGCGGCTGAGAAGGAGGAGGAAGAAATACTTCTGTTCAGATTTCTGAACAGCCAGGAGTGCAGCCCTGGGGAGTGATTCCTTCTTCTGTGGGGCCCATATGCAGTCCGCGCGGCCTGTGTTCTGTCCACCCGCTGAAGCTGGGTAGGTAGAGAGGGCTTGGACAGCAGCATCTCCCATTGCTCTTGTTGGGTAGTTGACGGAAAGAGAGGAGGGTGCTCAGGGCTAAAGTCGCACACCCCGATTACGGGGCGGAGGATTCCTACTTCTGAGAAAAATTTACATTCAGCGTCGTAGCGATTCGGATGCATTACGTGAAGACGCGTAGGCCGTGGGAAGGAGCCCGGATTGTATGAGCCGTAGGGTAGTTTGTTGTTCTCTGGAAAGGTCAGGGTAAGGCGAAGGTACGGTCTGTCTCAGAAGGCGATAATGCTGGATTGTCTCCCTGGACGTGACAAGCGGGTGACTGTCCTCGTGCAGCTCCATAGCACGGGACGTAAAAGCGCAGGCTTGTTGGGTGGGCGTATTTGATGCCCTCCATTGAAGCGTGAGGCGGTGTCCAGATGAGCTGAATGGAACCGTTTGGGGAGTGGTTTTTTAGCACGCCCAGTGCAGGTCAGGACACCCAACCCGACTGGTAATTCCAGTAGGCTTGCTGGGAATCGGTGACTACCCTCCGACCCCCGGTTGAGTGAGAGCCAAGGTGATGGCTGCCTCTTCTGCTGCCGTCATTTGTTGGGTCCTAAGCGAGGTACACGCAAGGAGGTTGGTTCTGGAGGTAGCCACGATGATGGCGTGTTGCTGCCCTCGATGTTTGGAGAAGTCTGTGTAGATAACTGCATGAGCCCCACCGAGGGTGGTGTTTAGCGCTTGCGCCCGTGCTTTTCGTTGACCCTCGTCATGTGAGGGGTTCATATTTCTAAGCAAAGGGAGCATGTTTAGTTTTAGTCGCCAAGAGTCTCGGAGTACGTCAAGCGGAGTGACATTCTGGGCTGCCCAGCCAATCTGGTGAAGCATGCGGTTAGTCGGACCTTCTGGTTAGAAAGATGGCCTTCTATCAGCTCTTCCACCATGTTGTGGAGCCCGTGCTAAGCAGCCTCAGTATGGACGCACTCATGAGAAGACCAATGGCCTGCTCAACCGCCTTTCTAATCATTATATAAAGCATCTCTATGTCTTCCTCGTCGAGAAGAAGATAGGGGTTTGTCGTAAGTAACTCTCGAGAGGACAAAAGCTTCAATTAATCGAAAGGTACCGGATTCTTTTAGGCCTCGCTTCTTGGTGGCAACTCGCATGACCATGTGTATGATTAGATTAATTCTGTTTTTGAGGCGCTGCAAGGAGACGTTACTCTTGGTGTTGGCCTGGAAATGTAGGCCCAGGATCTTGATGCTGGGGTTTGGAGTGATGGCCTGGTCGTCAAGGAGTATTTGAATGTATTCCTTGATTTGGCGTGAGGGCGGACGACAAGGAGCTGTGATTTTTTCGTGAACATTGGAGGCCACAGGCTTTAGCACATTGGCGTACTAAAAGTGAGATTCCATGGATTGGTGTGAGCTTCCTTTAATTTTTGTAACTCTTAGCACATGAGCAAGGTGCGCACAGGGCCGCTAGACGGGCGTGAGTGGTCGTGTGACGCTTTCACGTGGCATTCAGCGAGAAGGCAGGGGGTAAACCCGTAGATGTGCTTGGTCAGTACACCATTTGTCTTCCCGAGTTCGCGTGGGCTCGTAGCTAAATCGGTAAGACCACGGGCTCTCGCTTTGTTAGACTATTAGTTCCAGGTTCGATTCCCGGCGGTGCCAGTGATTTCTTTTATTTGTTCGCTGGAGTTTTCTGGTGACACCAACGGTCGCGAAAGAACCCTTGGGGGGTAGAGGTAGAAAGCTTTGCTTTAAAACAGAACACTATCCGTCTCTATTCTTTGGAGATAATCGCGGAAACATCGCATGGTTCGCATTGTATAGGAGGATTGTTTAGTGAGGTGGTGCTGGCTTCGACAGCTGTCGTGGACATTCAGAGCGATTCACTTTGGGAAGCTGGCAGGGGCATGTTGCTGTTGCTATTGTTGCTATAATAGGGAAAACAATTGTAACGAAAAGGTTTGTTCAAAGCGAGCCGGCCATTCGAGCTGAATCAGTTAAACAGGGAAACACGTGCCAAGAAGGATAATTCAGCCCACACAAAACGCACACGCACGCTCACACGCAGGAACAGAAATCTCAAAATCGCAGACACTCATCGAAGAAAAACACAGCTACGTAAAACGCCAGGGAAAAACACGCTTTGCAGTGTTATTCGGGCCATGAGCGTGAGGATACATAGCTGTCCGATTGTTTCCGTTGCACATACCATTTACATCGTTTTTTTAAATACCGTTTCATTCATTTTTTGGTAGGTCTTTCGATATCTAAGTATCCATTGAGTTCATCGTGATGCTATAAAAGAGCGATTGCCTACAATCCGGTATGCGCAGCCTCATTTATTCTTCTTTATTTTAATCAACCAAGCTATTACTAATCAATTATTGTCTCTTGGTTTGTCACGATGTTACCTAATATTCTCGTAAACATGCACAAACAAGATTTCCTTAGAATACCTTTACGTAAAGGAATGGATCAGACCAATACACTTGTCCACTAGCCAGATAACACGCTAGCAATCATATCGGCATAAATGTGTGGCCACAAGGACACATATATTTGTACACGTCTGGTTATTCTGACGTATAACCAGACGTGCATGCAAGTGCACGTTATACTAAAATCATTGGTGGCCGCTACAGCCACATTGTTTGAGTTGCTAAGCGGCGAGGAACTAGTTAGTCCAAAAAGTTTGGGACGGAAAGGTGTTGCCTTTAGTGCAATTTCACCCTGATTTTTTTGCGGAGAATTTGGTGGGACGAGGGGACGTAGGGATACGATCTCTTTGTTTAGGTAAGCCAACGCGAACCGTTCTTAAGCAGGGAATGCGTGCTGAGTAAAAAAAAAAAAAAAAACAATTTACTTGCTTACGTCAAGAATATTGCCCTCCCTATTTTGAATGTAGTCGCAACAGCACGATTATAACGACATCAACGACGTACCAAAGCGGCTTCGTGAAGCGTGAAGGGGGCGGAAGAGTCCGTGGAATGGGGCGGTGGTTTCCACTCTCCCTAGAGAACCGCTCCTTATCTCGGAACTTAAGTCTCTTCCCGTTGGAACTAAGCTTACAGCGCTGAATTAAAAAGGGAAGCTATTCGAAGCTTGCCTTCTTGTGGAAGGCCGAGCGGTGCGCGATACGGAGGGAAAAAAATTTCTTCAGGGTAAAACCATGTCAAGAGATTATTTTATACGCCGCTTGATGTTCACGGTTAGTGACTGCGTGAGGGTTCCTTTTTGTTTTTCTAAAGACGAAGGACAACGCTGTTATGAAGTTTAAAAAGCAACGAACTGAAGAAGTGCTGTACAGCGAAGGTTTGTTAACCGCTAAAAAGACTTACGTTGTCCATATTTGAGTGATCATCTTTTTTCGCGCTTTGTTCGCTTGAATTTTTTTTTTTTTTTGCGAGGCTTGAAGGGAAGTGGCGTTACCGCGCGAACGAAGATTCTCAAGTATGCGCATTGCACGCAGAGTGGCTGGCTTTAAAAGAACAAGGTCGGCCAAGCATAGCGCTCCTTCCATAGAAAATATGAAAAAATAAAATAAAACAAAGGTGCGGCAGAACCTTCTAGCTTCTGTATTTTTCGTTTCAATCACGCTTATTACCCTCCTATCTGGTTGCGTAAACCCGTTGCGAAGTAATTTTTATTCGGCACGTTTAACGAGCGGTGCATGTCGCCGAATAATTTCTTCTACCAGCGAGCATTTGCACTTCATTCCCTCCTCGGCTAAGGTTCTTAACGGGTCTTGTTCTAAGGGGCGTAATTTTATCTCTTTTTTGTTGTTTCTAATCACTGCCGCGGGGATTAAAATTCTCGGTGCCGTAAAAGATTCTTCTGCGGGCTCCTCCAACTGACGAAGGCGAAGCGGCAGCAGCACCGATCCACGCGCAGCCAATCGGGTAGCCAGCGATGGCCCCGTAATTAGCTCCGTTCAAACGACCACTGATAAGACCCGGATAGCTTAGGCATCAGCGTTCGCTCCCCTCGAGCTTGTAATGAAAGATTCCAGGCCCCGCGAGCGGGCTGCCCTGTCGATAAGGTCGTGCACGATCAAAAAGGCCATCTCGGCTGCGCGAAACTACGCAAGGAATTAGTGCTTTTCGGATGCCTAACCGGCTGCCAATGAAACTCTTATCGTCTGTTAGAATGTGGGTGTTCCGGAGGAAATGGATTTGAAGACGTTGTCGCTAGCGTCGTTTCTGACTTTAATACACGCCAGCGGTCTTATCAATTGCTGTAACTGTACACTACCATTACCCTCAAGTCATCAGGTGGTTAAGATGCAATCATTTAATGCCGATCGTTCCAGGAAAAAGAGAAGTATTGAGTGAGTTCTCTACTCATTTGAAAATTACAGTACGCACTGTAAGAGGTTAGAACTGCGAGAATTATCCGGAATATAAAGGGATTGACTCCTATTTCTTGAAGCTTTTCACCTGCAAATCTCAACACAAAAACGATGCGGCTTCCTTTTAAGGTGGCGTCGCAACACATTCTCCTAAACGAGTCTTTGACAACCGGAAATAGACTGCGAGTTTTTCCTACATCGATATGTAATCAATCGGTGCTGAGCATGGACGGACGCGAGCCACGCTTCGTTGCACTTGGGTGACCTCTGATCTGTTATTCCCTGGCCGCCGGTTGCTTTGCAACGCTTTTTTATTCTATTTGCCGCGATTAGTCGTTGACCTAGTACGTACGCCTCTTGACTTTTTGCACAATCTAATAGGCTCGTTGTTATTTTCGTCCATGACGACGTTTTTTTGCCCTATGTCTGCTGAGTACCTTGGAAGGCGCCCCATTGCACTTGCTTTGTTCTTACCACGTAAATCTTCTCATATTATTAGAGGAGTCATTACCTTGCCGCGTTGTATGGGTGGTCGGTCGTCACCCTGGCGATTTCCAATCAATCACAGGCCAGTGCATTATATTTCTACATATCGCTCTATTACTCTATCTTTTCAATCTTGCTTAAGGCGAAAAAATAGCAAGAACTCAATGCCGAATCTGAGGCTTTAATGTTTAATGTGTCGAACTAGGCACTTTAACGTTGATACGTTCAGATTAGAAGGGATTCGCTTCGCGCTGAATTATTGGGGTGTTACGGTGCTCGCGCGTTTTTATGGCTTCTTATAATTTATTTGACTCTCATGATGTAACATATTTAATGGACTCTGGACGGCACAAGTTCCTGTAGCTAAACCTCTCAACGATAAATCTCACTTTGGAATGCCAAGACATGCTGCTTCAAAAGCTGGGCGCTAAGCTGCGAACTTATTTTTAGACTTTTCTAAAAGACAGCACGTGGAATAGTACGCTTTTGACGGTTTTTAATTTATCTCTAGGCGCAGACATTTAAGCGAATTTCAGGCTGGGGCTGTCAAAGCTAGGAGATAGGCCAAAAAAAGGTACATTTTCTATGCATGTCTACGTCGTTAAACCGTCATTCCGGGTCAGCGCGTGTACGCGGAGGAGGTTAACTGCAGCTCAGCACAGCACGTTGTTGGACTAGTTGGTATCGTATGATAAAAATGGAAAATTTATTTTATTTTATTGTACATAAAAGAACATTTTCTCCGCTACGCCCCCCCCCCCCCCCCCTTCCTGCTTTCCGAACTGTCCAGTTAGGGATTCAAACTTAGCCGCATCTTTTTCCGCCTAATCTTGTTCTCAAGGCGCAGTGATCCTTTCAGGGGACCGCATATTGTGGCGCTGTGTTCTAATCTGTTGGATCGCAGCTGAAAGAACCAAAAGGATACGGTGGGGCGGGATCAGTTCTACAAAAAAAGCAAAAGAAAACACAGACAAAGATTATGTTTTCTATAGGCTATAGGCCATATAAACTATAGGGTATAGTTTCTGGGCGCACTTTTCTGTAACGCAGAATCTTCTCCCTCTCTCTCTCTCTCTCTCTCTCTATATATATATATATATATATATATATATATATATATATGCACGAGAGGGTAGACACACGTATAACAAACGATGATTGAACTAACGAGAGTACTCTGACGAAGACCGGACCCCGGTCGAAACGTTGGTTCAATCATCGTTTTCATAGGTGTGTCTACCCTCTCGTGTATTTTTGAAACCGAATCCCGGAACTTATTCATCGCTATATATATATATATATATATATATATATATATATGTGTGTGTGTGTGTGTGTGTGTGTCTGTCTTTTTATCTATCTATCTATCTATCTATCTATCTATCTATCTATCTATCGCTCTCACTCTCTTTCTTTGTTAATTTATTTATCTCGGTAAAGAATAAACGTAAACAGGCTTAAAGGAACGGACAAGCGTTTTCACAAACAATTTTGTTGCCACCTCTTCCTCAAGTCTCTTTCACCGTCTCCTCTCTAGAGTGGGCAAGATTGATCGAGAATTCGACTGTTTCCAACGACGTCTGCCTGACTTCTTTCCATCGCGTCAAGCAGAGCACATTTTTGCGCTTATGTGCGCGTGTGTATCCCTGCACGCCAGTCGGGAGTGCTTGGGCGGCCACTGGCCGGCCCCTCGAGGATAAGATCAACACCGTCAGCCCTTGCCTTTATCGCAATAAAGGCGCCCGCCATAATAAGACCATTGTTGCCACGGGAGGGCACTCAGCTAACGCAGGTTTCGGGAAAAGGCACGAACAATACTTCTTGTATTTTTTGTTGCTCACGCTTCTACGTTGTTTTTTTTTCTTCTGTGCGAACGATTGACTGAGTCCCCAAGGCGCGTCCTTGCAAGAGGAGGAAAGAAAGCGATCTGAAATGTATAGGCCTGAGAAAGTTAGCCATGATTCCCAAGAATCAAGGGCGAGATGGCCTACTACCACCACCTTTGAGTGGTTAGTACCAAATGAGGTCATCAACAGAAGCCTAATGGTGACAGAATGCCTATGTGAAACAGTCGGTATTTAATGGCATCATCACTGGCTGGATAACGACTAAATATTTTAGTTTTCCAAGCATTTCCCTTCCGGGAAGCGTAGACAGTGGCTCTGAACGGTGACTGCCTGCAGAGCCGCTTTAAATAAATGTGGTCTTGCGGTTTGTATTGAAGTTTAAGAAAGGTTCAAAGCACTGTGAGCATGGGCTGTCATAGAAGCCGTAATAAATGGTCCAGTGCTTCCACAGACGGCCCCTAACTTGTCGCCGTCGATTTAGTCGCTGCTGGCAACTCTTCCCTGCCCGCAGCACCCGTATCTGCACGGAATGAAAGTAGACGTATGCAACGCACCTCGCTCATGGCCTTTCCTTCCCTTCTGCACTAGCCCCTGCCCAGAAATGTTATAATTTGTTATGTACAATGGATCATGGGTCACGCAAGCGTTGCAGGGAATGCACGCGCCCGCTAGACTTCTATCGCATGATATGACGTATGCCCACACTGTTCAAACGACTGTCAATTGAGGACGCACATGCGTACGTCACGGCGTATCGCCGTCGCCATGACTCGCTCTCCTGGGGGATGACGCTGCTCTTTACTCACGCACCATGCACGTCATGAGGAGCGGGAGGCCGCTCCACAACAGACGGTGGAGCTGAATTTAGCCTATACTGGCCACATTACATGTACACACGGTGTGGTGGGGCCAGTGCATACGAGGCCATAGTTTAATGCTCTAGTGTATACAGTGTAGGTGAAAAAAAAAAAACCGAGTGGCGGATTCGCAGGCAGCATAGTAGGATTGCATAGAACTGCTGTTCTTGAGTTGCGGGGTCATTACGCCGCTCCACTCTGCTCTTGGCGACACATCGCCGACACTCGTTAGGCTAGGGATCGAACTTCTGTCGTGGTTCCTAGAGCCACTACATGAGCTACCTTTTATTTAGGGGCGCAGGTGGTCGTTCCGCTAATAGCTGCAACGTTGGGTCCCACACTCTTGACGTTAGCAAGTAGTGTGCAGACTGATTTTGTGTGCCTTTCCCTTATCATCATAATCTATTGCTACGGACCATATTGTGGTGGTGATTATGGTGCTGGTGGTGGTGATGATGCTGATGATGATTACGACGACGATAATGAGGGGTAGGATAATGATGACTACGACTTCACTTTCGCAGGACGGATTAACCTCAATTTCTTTTACTGGTTTTTATTGCTTGGGAACTTTACTCCTAAGGCTCACGACTTCAGAAAGAGCAAGCAATCAATGAAATGAAATGAAAAAAATAACACATTGAACAGTCGGCTATAATTGGCCGCTACATGTACCCATCCAAAGCACTCAAACGCTACCGAGCTTCCATTCCCGCTTACTGTGGTTAGAGAACGAACGTAAACAATCATACGGAACGTAAACGCAGCGTGCTGTACGCTGACGCGAAAAGTGAGAACTTTTGAAATTTCGGGATGGAAGCTAACGCGCAGTATCGATTCGACCCCCCAGAAGTAAATAAATATACAGTTTAAAAAGAACGCTCCCACAACGCTAACACCGGCGAAATCGGGAAAGCCAAATAACGGAAAAAGAAATTGAACACGAACTCTAGCTGCAAGCGGTAGCCACACATCCGGAAGTGAACGTGGCACACCAGGAAAGTGTGTGTGTTCAGTCGAGGGGGTGGTCTTGCGGCGTCGCTGTACCGATAACGCAAAGAAAGAAGAGAATCGGAGGAAAAAGAAGAGAAAAAGGGAGCGGCAGAGCCAAGTCAGGAGAGGCAGCGTCCTCATTGCGGCGCGTTTCACGTGTAGACGCAGACATGTAATAGCAGTTATTGCCGCCGACCCCGGGCCCAGCACCGATCGCGCCGTTGTGGTGGGTCCGCGGTGGCGGCAGGCCTCGCGGAGGAGGGCCTCGTCTTCGTCAATGTTTGTGCGTGCGGTCCCGTCGCTCCAGATTACGCTGGTCCGTTATAGAACCGGGCTTCCTCGCAGGCCTTGGCCGACAAGCAGGAATTGAGTTCTTGTTTGCTTTGGCTCCGCACACCGCGTGGGCCGCCACCGCCACTATGACGGAGAGAGAGAGGGAGGGAGGAGGGGAGGAGGGAGAGGGTGAGAGAAAGTTTGCGAGGCTGTGGCCAGCAACAACACGCGTACCATTGGTAGATCAACGCCTTCTAGCGAGGATTGGAGGTCTGCGTACAGCTTCCCGGCCCTGTTATCTTACCGCGGGCTTGCACTAAACGTATGTCCTACATCACTTACGCGATTCGTTGTCTTGATCAATTGAAAATTTTGAGAAGCTGCCATAACTCATACACATCTCATCGTACGAGGGAGCTTTCTTATCTAGGAGTTGTCGTAGCTGCCTCGGCAGCGATCTCGGCGGGATGTTTTGGGGTATTCCGATAGTGCGGCCCTGCTTCGCCCGACGCATCGTATACCAGGAGTACCAGCAGCAGCAGAAGCAGCCGTTCTGATGTTATGGTCGATTATGGCGCCGAAATGATGCCTGGTACGGCTGCTCCCGCCGCCCGTGCCTGTCTCTGTTTCTCTTTTTCCTCCCCCCTGTCTTGTGCTCCGCCCCAAAGGGTGATCTCGGATCCTGCTTCTTCTTTCGTGCGCGCAGCCGAGCCGACAGCGTCGCGACCACGCTTTCTTGCTTTGTCTCCAGCGCTTCGCCGTGTTTCCCGTAATGTATACGGGCGCCATGCGTGTTGAGCAAGAAGCTCCCTTGATGTGGGTCTTTGTCTTATTCCCCCTTATCGGGGCGTTCCGCAGATAGCCCTGCTTCGTTGGAGCAAATGAATTCTTGCGTATCCTTGACCAGCGTACGCGATGCTATGGCGCGGGCTGTCTTCTCGGGTATTAAGCTTGGAGTGGTTATTGCGAGTGTCTTTTCTTTGATGGAAAAGTTGCTGATGTATGCGAGAACAGCGGTCACGACCAACTTGTTTCAAGGCATTCCAAGTCTGCTCTGTGATTTACGGTTTACATAACCTTTTTGTCAGTTGTGCATTTCGGTTGTTGTATAGTATTTCGTTCTGCCGACGAATTGGTATCGAGCAAGACGTCTTGCGACACTGTTCAAGTACTGCATAAATAGATACAAGGTCCGGAAATTAGGTAGATCGAGGATTGACATTGTTCCTATTCTTGCGCATCTGTTTCGGTCTGGATCAGTCCTAACGACATCTTCCATCCGTGGACAATTAGGCATGGCTTCAATATGGTCTTCTTTTGCTGATTGCTAAGCATGTAATTGCTTACATTTTTTATTTATTTATAACATATATTAACTGTTACGGCCGCTTACGCTTGTTGTCAAGCCAGGTTGTCAATATTTGAAAACGGTGTGTACACTAAGTGGCCATAAAAATGAACGTTTATCTCTTCTTTTTTTGGTAATACCAACTATTCATAGCGATTTCTGTTTTACGTCCTATTGCACAGTATACCCATGTATTAATATGTATCGATTTCGCCTGCCTGAGGAATAATGCACGAAGTAAGTGGTTCTCAATTGGGTAGACGTTTCTGAATTAAAAAAAAAAAAACTTTGCGGACGAATAAGCACTTGTAAATTGTGCATGCGAAACATTTATGCACAATGTCGTCAAGCCTCAGACAATTTTCTTCCCCCTTACTTTTGCTTCTACTTGCCACTTTGCTTCGCGTTGCACTTCTTTCAAATGGTTTCAATCTGCACCTATGCGTTGCGCTGCTGTTCTTTCCGATCACCATGTAATGGGGGTATTGACGACGATGGAGGATTCGCATGCCTGTTGCTCGCTCGCTTGGCAGCGTTCTTCCGCTGCCTTACTTCATCGTCAGCGCGCTTACGTTGACGGCCACCTCTCGATTCTGCCCAGTTTAAGCTCTCGCTATAGAACACCTCGCGCTATGGAACGCTTCCCAGACGCGTGAATTGCGAGCCGTTTCACAACTTTCTACGCCGGCGATGGCATTTTCACTCAATCTGCCTCCAATGCTCTCGCATTAATAACTGGAGGCTTACTCCTACTGGTAACCGGTTTGCGGTAACATTTCTCACACGAACAAGTCTCCAACTTGGGAATTCCAGGCCGAGTGGGAACAATGAGTGCGCATGCGAGCGAAGACGAAGACACTTCCGAGAAGGTCGGCGCAGAGCCTTACGACTGCTCTGGGCAGGCTCAGTGGGAATGTTCGGGGCTGCTGGAGGCGCGGGGAGCAAGAGGGCAGGCAGGGGGAAGCGAGGGCGAGACGCAGGGGCCTCCGGTGCTCAATATTTTACGAGAGAGTTCGCTGCGAGAAAGCCGCCTTCCCAGGGAGCCGGGTGCGCCCTCTTCCTCGGCATCGCTTGGGCGACGGCGACGGAGGCTCGGCCGTCTCTCGGCGGAGGCATCAATCTGAGCTCCCGGAGCACTTGTCCTTCAGGACGGCGCTGAGAGGGGGTCTTCGTCGATGAAATATGCGCGACGGGCACTGCCCGCGGAGGTGTATATCTATATCATGAGCACGGCTGCTACATCCTTTCTTTCGTGTTTGGTTATTGTTTCGCGCTGTCGTTTTCTTTACTGTTGTATTTCCCCCTTTCTTCGATAGCCCCTTGAAGTACTCCCTGGGCGGTTGGGGGCTGGAGCTTTACTGGGGTGAACCCATACTTTCAGAAACTCTTCTAGCGACTAATGCTCAGCAAGCTAGGAACATGACACATTTACAGATATACGGCAAGGCCGACTGTATTGCTGCTAAAAATTACGGTTTAACCATACACTGCGAGAAAACCAAACCAGGATATATGCTCCTGCAATTCCGAATAATTTATCCTTTCTTACTCTGTAGGTTTCCAACTCGTACGGCTGATCCTTTCTCGGCTTTTTCGTGTACTACACAAGCAGACGCGGTAAAAGTGATCACAGCGCTGAACTCTAGCACACCAGGAAGGTTCGCCTTTTGCGCAAGGAAAGGTTCGCCGAGGGCGTTTTTTCTAAAGCGAAGCTTTCTGTGCCTGACTAATGGCGACCATCCCGTCTCAAAAACACGGTGGGTTTCCCAAAACGATGATGATGATGATGATAAACGTAGGCACATAAAGAGTCCCAATAAAAAAAGAACGCTTCCCGTGGTCGGAATCGAACCTGGGTCGCTCGCGTTACGAAGCTGACGTCTATTCGATTGCGCCAATCGGACACGGTCGAAGTAGCTCGGACTTAAAGCGAAGCTTTCCTGGCCTTGCTGATGGCGACCGTCCCTTGACTAAAAATCTGTGAACTCTTAAGTGCTAACCATATGGAGCGATTTTTCCAGCGACGCGACGAGCGACGCGACTAGGATCCGCAGTCGCCGAACCGAAGTCGCTCGCCGAGGCAACCACATGACAGCGACTGCTCGAGCGACTGAGGATGGCGATTTCAATGTTGCCGCACACACGCGCTTGGTACGCTGGTTGTTTGCAAACATTTTTTTGTTCATTTGTCATAAAAAGCATGACTAAAAAGTATTACGCCTTTCTACCTTGCTTTTTGCACTTCATTGCATCTTTAAAACTGGTTTGGGTTAGCGATAGCGCACGCTTTTCCTTCTGCGCCTCGTCTCTCGGCTCCAACATGAACGCCGTGAAGAATTCGCTTTCTTGACGTCGTTTTTCCCACACGGGTCTCACCCAGTGTGTGCGGGAGCCTTCTTGCTCCTGCTTCAGCGTGTACACAAGCAATTGCCACGCGAAGCTTTCTTTTCCGCTGCACCGCTGCGGAAAATCCGCTGCTCCGCTGCGTGGATTTGCAGTCTTCCCCCCGTTCTCTTCCAAAACCGGAGGTTGCGTGCTTACGTAGGGGCTCTCCTATTGGCTAGTCGCTGAGGCCACTTCCGGGAGGCGAGCGACTGTTTCTGGCGACCCAGAACCGAGCGATTCGATGAGCGACTTGGTCCGCGGCGAAAAGTAGTTCGTCGCTAGTCGCGTCGCGCCCCAAGTCGCTCGCAAAATCGCTCCATGTGGTTGGGGCTTTACAACCCCAATGACAGTATACGAATCCCTCGCGAAACAGCTGAGCTTTTCAACCATCGCTGTCGTTTGACGAAGGGGCGTTTGCTTTTTACAATTTTCAGTTCCGGCAAAAAGTACAGGCCCGCGGGTCCTCCGCCATCGATCCAATGTTTATTATTGTTTGCTCCTGGGAAATCGAGAGCAAGGTGCCTCCTATCGATTTCTTTCTTTTTGCTTTTTTGCAAACGGCTTGGACGGGGTCAGGGTTTAGCACTGGCTTCTGGTCTCCCAATCAGCTCGGTAACGGACCCGCTGGGTTGGCTCATGTGGCTAAGGCGTTGTGCTGCTGAGCACGAGGTCGCGGGTTCGCTTCCCGGCCGCGGCGGCCGCTTTTTCGATGGAGGTGAAAAGCAAAAACGCCCGTGTGTACGAGATGTCGGCGCACGTTAAAGATCCCCAGGTGGTCAAAATTAACCGGAGCCCTCCACTACGGCGCGCCTCATCGCCTGCGTTGCGTCGGCGCGTTAAACCCTCACAATCAATCTGCTCGCTAACGCTTGCATAATTCAATCCAGGTAAGAACAATGTCCCGGGTTGTATCCTGTACTGGGCACTTGTGCCTCTGATGAAAAATAAACCTAACAAAAAAGAAGAAAAGGCAATAGGCCTTCTCCTTAGGCCGACCGACGGCAAAGCCTACTTTGGCATTCCTATGATTACACGTTCAAATTTGTGATCAAGTGCCGCGTAATATGCAGCTGGATTTGCTGTGCTGCTATCCTCCCTCAGCCGCACTCCCTTCACAATAAACGTCATACACGCGTCGCGTGTGGAATACCGGCAAAGCCGCGCAACCACGCCAACGCACTCGAATTGCCGTAGGTGCGCGTCGCCGGCGAGGCCTTTAAATTGCATTGAACGGATAGTGGCGACCTGCATTGCTCGCATAAGAAGGCCGCCCTGCTGCAAGCAACGAGCGACCGGGCCCGGAGGGAGCAGGGAATTATGCGGACGTGGTCAGCAGCACACAATCAACCAGGGAAATTAATTTTGTTGTCTTACGCTGGGAGGTTGGGCCGCTTCCTTGCGAACCCACTAAAAGGAATGCGCGTCTTTAAATGCAGGTGTTTTTAAGGCGCTATAAAACATGAATTATTGCAGCGTAAATTCTGAAACAGCTAGGGAGAAGCGTTGAGCCTTTCTGAATATTTATTAATGTTTAGTGACCTAAGTTTTTTCTTCAGCTTTGTCATGTCAAGTACCATGGTCTTCAGAAAAAGGGTACAGCCATGCAAGGGGTGGACCTCTTTCTTCTCGCGTGTGCATTACTTTTAAAAGGGCTTTCTAAAACGCTGTTCCCCTCCCTGTCACCCTTTCCACCATCTTTTTTCTGACAAATAAAAATACAGAATGAACTAATTAAGGGAATTTTGCCGTTAAAAGGGCGCGCTTTCCAATTCTGCCGCATTGTTACCCAGTGAAGATTCAGTTCATGGCACCTGATTTCGCATTCTTTTGTGCTCGCAAATGGGGCTGAATTCATTGGCGAATTTCCGTCCTAAAATCGCTCCCGCAATGGCGTCCAATGAATCCGGCTGTTCTCCATACGACGAATTGAAAGCGCACGCGACATTCATTTTTATTGCAATAGGCTGAATGCGGGCTTGGGCGGGTTAAGGGCTCGGCAAACGCTTTCGCTTCTATATTTTAAAAGTTCGCGTGTACGCTTGAATGCCGGGAAAAACAATTCGTTCTTGTTTTGTTACCTTTATGAACGCAAACCATGCCTGTTGCAACAACTGTTCAAGATTCTGGGCTTTGTGGCAAGGTATGTTTTAACTTTGTAGGCCTTTTTCTGCTTCGTATTATTGATCGGTTGATGTCAGTAACGCACCAAAAAGCTAGAACACCAGAAATTTAACTTCAGCCTTACCAAAACACATACCGAACTCCAGTTCGTGCATGCGGGGCTAAATTTTAGCGTTTTTTACCGTTTTGTATAATATTTTTGTTCGTCGCTGCACTCGGTCCCGGCCATCTTGTTACAGCTTAGATTTTGCTTCTCCTAACAAAAAATAAAAAGACGAGTTTAAATTTGAAAAACCAGGACTTCGAAGCCAGTGTTGCATATCAGGAAGAGCTGGAGACAACGGTAATACGCAGGTTGACGGTTTATTTCTTTTACGTTTGATATTGCAAAAAAAAAAAAAAGGCCGGAGCTTTATCTTCTGAGGGCGATAAAGCCCGAATCTTTGAGTCAAACAGGACGGCCGCTCTCTTGAATGGCAATATTTTCTTATAGGCAAGAAGTAGAGTCAGTTTCCAGCGTTTTAAGTTATTTTATTTTTTTAATTCGGCGCCACCGAACAAAATACGAATGAATGGTATTGCAGTTTTTAGTCACAGTGAGGTTCGCTTGGCCAATTTTTCCTTTCAGTGCGTACAGTGGGGATAAATGAGAATGTCCTTTTTTTTATTTTATTTTTCTGCTAGGAGACAAAGTGGCTCTAATTCAGAGCGACGAGCGCGAAAAAAAATCAATTTTAAACAATTCACGCATCTCCATGAAGTGAATCATGACGAGTGGGCGAAGCAATCACCCGTGGCATTGCCCACTCGCGCATGTAAATGAGTGACAACGCATGTGTACAGTATATGCAATTCCACTCCAACCCAATTCGATACAATTCAATTTAATCCAATCTAATCCAAACCCATCCAAATCCAATTTAATCCAATCCAATCCAATGCAATGCTCCTCGCGCATGCGCAGCACTGTGTACACGGACGCCAAGCCCCGGACAAAATGAGGTCCTAAGGTGCTTCGCCCCTAAAAATGAAATCTAGCGGCAAAGATTCTCATGAACTGCAAGGAGACCTGTGATAAAGTATGCGCTTCCTTACTTTAAAACCGGATTTGATGTTTACCGCGTTAAGAAAAGGAAGGGGTTATCGAACGTGGATAGGAATTACTACAGGAGCTACGCTGTTCGCACACTTCCGCAGCTCTACTGTCTGTACTCGCTCCCGTGTGCGGCTCAGCTGGGCGCCACATTTTTGCATAGACGCCTGTACGCATTTCTGACGCGCAGAAGTCACTAGCACATATTACCAGACTTCACCCTGGCAAAATATCAGGACGCTAGGCGCCCTCCACCGTCCCCTGTTTTCGGGCTTTTGTTTCCTGTCTCTGCACAACTTCTCGTCACCCTGCCGTAAACTAGAAAACTCTTGCTCCCTTTTCCTCGTCACTGCTGCCGATGCCTGCACTAATCTACACAACAGCAAGATTGGACGAGCGCGCGGTTAGTCGTTGCGCGGAAAGATGAGCTGTGTTCTTCGTGTTATAGGTGCGCAATTATCTGGCGCGTCGTGTTTCGCTATTGCCGTTCCCCGGCCTACCACGCGGTTTTTCCCGCGTAAAGCAGTGCTTCTATTACGCTGTGCGCGCTGGTTTATTTTGCCCGTCGATTATGAGCTTAGGCCGCGCTAATCCCAAGCAGGCAAAGGTAAACACATCCTTTCGAGACCTTTTTCTTTTTTCTTCTTCAGAGAATGCGTCAAACAAGGAGTGGAAAGACTGCTCTGCCAGCCTTCGACCAGGCTGATAAATGTGCTTCGAGCGGTGGTCGCGGATTAGAGGTACTTCATGAAGCTGGCGAGACGCGTGAGCTTAATTTTTTTTCATCATCCGCTCATTATCCCTTGCTAATAGGATCTCAAAAATAAAAGAGAAAGAACAGGAAGTTCATTGAATTTAACAAAGGCTGGGTATTTTTTTCACCATGATAGGATTTTAAGTTTACTTTGAAATAAAACACGAAGCATTTTTATCTGAATTCAATTTAATTCATTCAATTAGATTCACTTAAATTACAGTTTCAGGCCCCTTTTTCTATTTTTAACTAAGCCCTGTACATAGAGCTTGGCGCGAGTGAAAGAGCATTTCCTGTCGGGTTTATAAATGCGGGGTGTGAGGTGTGTTGCGGTGAAGGTCTACGCCTAGGGATTATGCCAGGCGGGCGATCATTAATAGCATCGAGCACGTGGATATCCTTTTTTTCTCGCCCACGACATGTACACAGCCGTCTGTGGCACGCCGAAAAGCAACTTCTGCCATTGCAGCCGGAGGCTTTACGCCACCATACAGGTTCAAACTGCATTCAACACAAGGTTTCTTCGCAGGTTAAGTAGCTCTTTCGCCCTAATAGCAGCAAAAAGACCACTTTTTCAGCAAATTTTAAAGGATGGCTGCTAGGCGTGGCATCGCTAAATATTTCGGCAAAGGAATATAGGAGAGATACATAACTGGGCAGATTAATGCGCCTACACGACTGTCTGCAGCACCAGGCCCGAGTTTCATTTGCTAGAATTACGCTCTGTGATTAGGACAGCTCTTACGCTCACAAACTGTGCATTAAAATTGTCCGTATGCTTGGGCATATACTGAGCCATCAAAATGTAAACGTTAGCTAAGTCGACAAGGCAACACAGCGGCTAAGCAAACACGTACATGTATTGTTGCACAAAGGAAGGAAGTTTTTTTTTCTTCTTTTTTTTTTTACCAGCGGAGCTGTTTAGGCTTGCGCTCTGGCCGTGCCGAACGTTAACAGAAAACTCCGCTCAGCGAAAGGGAGAGGGAGAAAGTGTGAAGCCGATAAGTGTAAGGGGAAGTGGCGAGGAGGCCCGGAGCCCACGACCGGGTGTTGGGCGTCCGCGCGTGAAGTAAAAAAGGCTTCCCGTGGTTGGAACCGAACCTTGGTTCCTCGTGCCATGAAACCGGCGTCTATCCGATTCCGCTATCATCGCATTTAAGACACTCGGAATTTCCTTTGGGTTTGTAGCGCGGGCGCAGGCTTTGGAATTTCGCTCAGTTGAAGTGGACTTTGGATTCGGACTTTGAGAGTTTGTTGATTGATTGTAGGGTTCAACGCGCCTACGCTACGCAGGCGATGAGGCGCGCCGTAGTGGAGGGCTACGGATTAATTTTGACCACCTGGGGATCTTTAGCGTGCGCCGAAATCTCGTACACACGGGCGTTTTTGCTTCTCGCCTCCATCATAAAAGTGGCCGGCGCGGCCGGGAACCGAACCCGCGTCCTCGTTCTCAGCAGCACAACGCCTTAGCCACTGAGCCACCGTGGCGGGTACTTTGAAAGTTTGTACTTTGCACTTTGGGATTGTGAATTGTGGAATTTGACTTAACTCAGTTTGCATGGCCAAAGCTTCGCTTTTTAACACTCTTTCTAATGAGAAAGGGGCAGACCTAAGAAAAGCCAAGTTAAAGCTAGTGTAGACCACAAGCTTCCCTGTTTCCTCAGTCTTCGGATCTCAGTTGCGAAGGTGGCCTAATGTTTTATTACAGAGCGCGGAGGCAAATAAACGTGTAACAACAGTGTGTTCCTTGTGTTATAGATCATTACAGATGATGGCAAAGCGTTGACCATAGTCTAACTTGGGATGACGCGCTTTTATGAGCCGGTTGGGCGTCCTCTCGCCCGCATTAACGCCCCGTGCACGAATTGCACTCTCCGCGATGTGCGGTCGGAACGAGCTGCTCCTTTAATTCGCCTCAATCAGGATACACTGCTCGATGAAACGGGCGGAGCGAACTCGCAGAGAAAGCGCGCGTACTCCGGGTTCTAGGCCTAGGCCCAGCGTGCAGGCGCCGGAACATTTGGCCGCGAACAGATTAGAGGATAACGGCCGTCGGTTTGGTTCGTTAGAAGCGCGCTCCGCTCCGCTTCTGTGCTGCGGAAAGAGTCATTAGCGAAATTGATAACGACCCATTCGCAGGCGGTGGTGGCGGTGGCTGCAGGCCCCCGTTTGGAAATCGTGGCGGCCTTCCCATCTGACGCGAATGATCGACCATGGCCTGTTGTACTCTCGCGATCCTGCGGCGCGTCGCGCATCGGGGGCTTCTGTGTAAACGCACGCGAGAGTGCAGCCATCCCGCGGCCGCCGGCGTTTCATTGTTTCTTGTCGCGGGCCGGGTGATCGTTTCGCGATAAAAGGGAGCCACGACCTCAAAAATAATATTGGAAGCTGGCTCTCTCTCTCTCTGTCTCTCTCACTCCCTCTCTCTAGGCGTATATCCCTCCCTACCTCTCCCTCTCCATCAACCTCATCTCTCCATCAACCTCATCTCTCTCTCTCTCTCTCTCTCTCTCTCTCTCTCTCTCTCTCTCTCTCTCTCTCTCTCTCTCTCTCTCTCTCTCTCTCTCTCTCTCTCTCTCTCTCTCTCTCTCTCTCTCTCTCATTTTTGCAGTTTCATTCGGGCGAAATAGCACGCGCCACCAACGTGGGACGATTGGGGTTGAATCATGAAGTGTACCGCATCCTGGGTCAAACAATTTCGTAATCAGCGTAACTCTCTGTTCGTTATCTCTCTTCTTTTTTGGGCAAAAAAGGGGTATTTGGTTTACTGTTGCTTTAACAATTTCTCAGACCCCCAGCTTGGTTTGGTGAGCAAATTTATTCATTCTGACAGCAAATATTCCCCTGAGAACGCGTAGTCGGGTGCAAAGGAAAGATGCACGGAATTCATTCATTCATTCATTCATTCATTCATTCATTCATTCATTCATTCATTCATTCATTCATTCGTTCATTCATTCATTCATTCATTCCATATTTATTTCCTTTCTTACAGAAGGAGGTGCGACAGAAAGCTGTTTGAGCACCTCGACGGTGCCCCGACCCCCTTTTCGTTGACAGCTTAGCGGAGACAGCTTTGGTTGACACGTACAATTTCAAAAATATATTGAGTATTACCACTTCATGCAATTACCCAAAAAGTGAGGTTCTTTCACCTAAAACAACAACAACAACAACATAAAAAGTACAAAATTTACAACTTGTGCTCACAAAACCATCTAATGTGAAGGTTTGCATTACATAGAGGGTCAAAGTTTTCTTCAACTAGCTTATTTAACAAAACAGGAAATGTGTACGGGAAAGATTGCTGAACATAGTAAGCGTGTGGCGTCAGAATTATACACCTCTCCATGTGACCTGTTTGTAGAACATGGGTATTTTATCGCAGTTTAGCCAGCTAGACTAAGACGTTTTCATTGCACTATGCAAATCGTTTGTTGACTATCAACAGCCTATAATTATACAAAGAGTACACTGAAAGAATGTCATACTTCAAAAAAAGGTTTTTATTGGGATGAAGGAAGTGAACGTTAGCTATGTAGCGAACAGCTCTTTTTTGTTATAGATGCAGTTTTGGGAAAGAGAATACTAAGGGGTTATGCAGTAAAATCTTCACTTGTTCAGGACAAATATGCCACATTCGAGCAATAATTACAACAGCAGATGACGATTTTGATTGCAGATACTGAATGTGCTCGTTGCGCGTTAAATTTTTCGAAAACTCCACTCCAAGAGTTTTTACAGAATCGACCATCTCTATCAGCGTACGGCCTAAGCTTATGGAGCTTAGGTTTTCCTTTAGTGAATACAAAACAACCTTAGTTTTTTTCATATTTATGCGTAGGTGGTTGGCGCCTGCCCAAGTCCCTAAATCAAGCAGTATTTTATTGCTTTGTACGTATAATTCATTTACTGATGTGGCTATAGCACAACCTGTAGTGTCGTCGGCGTAAGATACCAAGTGGCATTATCAGTGCAATTTACATTATAATTAATATAAATAGAGAACAAAAGTAGCCTAAAATGCTCCCTTTGCTGTACACCGGCTTTTAATAGAAGAAAGATTTAAACCCGTTTACATCTACATATTGTGTTCTCTGCGCAAGATAGGTTTTAAACAAACTGTAGGCTACTACCCTCAGCCCATACATGTAATCTTTAAACAGAAGGATTGAGTGATTTATAAGGTCGATGCTTTAGAACAGTCTATATAAATGCCTATTGCTACTTGTTTACGATCAAAAGCATCAATAATGGTTTCTTTTTGCGTTAGAAGTGCCGTCTCAGTGGAAAGGCGTTTTCTGAATCCATGTTGAAAATCACAGAGAAACTCACATGCTTGCTAAAATAAGGCGTAACCCTGATATGTAATATAACCGCTATACCTTTTGAAATGAATGGCAGTATTGAAATAGGGCGACAGTTATCAATAACGTTTCTTTCTTGACTCTTAAGCACTGATTCTACACGTACTCCATGCATGCCCTAAGGGAATTCGCCAGTCAATATTATCGAATTATATACGTGCGAAATATTGATTGATTGTGGGGTTTAACGCGCCGACGCAGCGCAGGCGATGAGGCGCGCCGTAGTGGAGGGCTCCGGATTAATATTGACTACCTGGGGATCTTTAACGTGCGCCCAAATCTCGTACACACGGGCGTTTTTGCTTTTCGCCTCCATCAGAAAAGCGGCCGCCGCGGCCGGGAATCGAACCCGCGACCTTGTGCTCAGCATACGTGCGAAATAACTGGGTATATTAAAACTGGGCATATTAAACTGACGATAATAGTTTTATAGCACGAATATTGTTTGTTGTACCGTAATTTTTGTTAAGTTGGGTGACATTATTTTCCCTTAGTTTACTTTTTTTTCCTTGATTGGGCAAGTAAAAGAACTTTCAGTTTAAATTTCGAGATTTCCCGTGCCGGAGCTACACCTGGGCTGGGGAGCATATCGTAGTGGCGAGTAACGCACTATAGTTTAGACCAGCTGGGGATCTTTAACGTGCGCCGAAACCTCGGCACATGGGTCCTAGGAGCGTAGGTATACTAAGGACGCCAGCGTACAGCAAAAAGAAGTAATGCATCAGTTAATGTCATGAACATTATAACACACTTCGGTTCTCGCACGTCGCCGCGGAGGGGGATACCTGCAAATACAGATGCCCTAGTAGTTGCTTAACTTGTGTATATAGGTACAAACTATATAACTGTAATTAGGTTCATAGCTGGCTGCTGATTGGCTGGTCTGGGAATAAAAGTTTAACTTGGTGCATTTATGAAAGTATTCAAGGAAACCATTCATAATAAATAAATCTCCGCAATAAAAACGATGAGTAGAATAATCTGCCACATTTTACGTTTATTTCTTCGAAACGGGAAAACGTAGAATGAATGCCTAAGGAGTATTATAATGCTATGGAAATCTTTAAAGGGCGTCAGATTTACCTTTTACACGAGTTGGAATTATAACGTATTCCAACTAAATCCGGTAGAATAATATCAAGAGAAACCTTGTTGCGCGTAACACAATAAGAATGCTTGAGTATCAGAAAATAGGCATTGAATTTGTTTTTTTTTTTTCGAGGGGGGGGGGCGGTGTCTGCTTGTTCTTCGCTTTCAAGTTTAAATAAATGGCTTTCTTCTAATATAGAGGTTATCTTGAGTCACGCCACTAATTCTTGTTGCGTAACGTTTGAGAAATAAATTGACAGAAATATGTTATAGACGCGCTCATAACACGCATTCCCTTGTGCGATGTGAGATGTGGGCTCGAGAGCGTGCGGCCGCAGAGTGTTGTTGAATTTGAGAGAGCAATAGAGCAATACGACAGTTTCCATGTTTCGGAGTGTATGTTCTGTAAGCGTCGTGGTGGGCGCCATCCATCGTCTTGCAGAAGGAGCTTGAGGTGGTAACCGAGCAGCACGGAGATTGGAAAAATAATTAGCAAATTCCTCTATAAGACGGTATAAACTGGATATATATTTTTTATTTTTATATATTTATATTTTATTTGTTTATTACATACTGCAGTCCACACACTCTTAATCTGGATCCACATAAGATCCACTTAGTAACTGGAACTTTTTTGCAAAAAAGTTCCACTTATATATTTGGAACCGTGTTCCACATACTTTGAAAATGTAAGTGGAACAGTGCACCACATATTTTTGCAGCTAGATTATCTGGATCGGCGTTCCAAATAAAAGTATACGGATCACTGTTCCAAATAAACGGGTAGTGTAAGTTACTGGAACACTGATCCACGTAAAATGATTATAGATTTATCCGGTGCGCCGTTCCAGGTACCTTCAGACCAGCTGTTTATATAAAACGGTGTTCCGATAGACGTTGAGAAGCTGTCTATGGGACTCCACTTTTCCAATATATCTGCTTTCCTGTTGGTATAAACTGAGGTCATTTGCCAGGCTGGCTGTTGCATTGGTATCAGAAGGAAACCGCAAGCACCATTCTAACGCAGCCTTGACACATGTCCCACAGTGATACCAACAATTGGAAAACAGAAACCGCCGCAGCAGTGTGGTCCCTGACAGTTCCCAACAGCTGCCTATCGGAGCACAGTTCTACATAAAAGTTGGTCTGAGATACCTGGAGCGGCACACAGAGACTTTGGCTTCATCCGCCGCATCCTGTTCTGGGTTTTGGCGGCATATAAAAGAAACAAGACTCGCATTAAAATACATACCAAACCAACTATTAGCACTGATACAATGCTTTTCAAAACACTGAGCATATTTTATTCGCTCGTATTATTGCGTACATTTGAGATACGGAGACATATCTGTTTCCACTTGGGCAGAAAATGACCAGCGTAAAGGATCAAATACCGAAACGATATCAAGTGGCCAAAACGATCTAAGTGGCATTTTCCTATTTTCGCTAATATTTACCATTCTTTTTTGCTAAAAAAACATGGGTAATAAAGATGGCTTTAAGCGCAACCGCGTCACAAACAGACTTGTACATCTACCCTCGCACTAACTCAAAAAGCATTAAACAACAGTGAGCATAAAATATGCTGTTTTATCACATGAAATCAGGTACCGCAAATGCGGAAGTACCCACAGCGCTTGCCATACCATGTTTACGCATCCCGGTTCCAAAATATGCAGTTTGCTATTAAATTGTAGAGAAAAGCCAAAAATACAAGCCATACACGGTTGGATTATCACAAGACCTACAAGAGTGTAGGAAAAGAACACCGGAGCCAATACTAAGAATATAACATTTGCACAGAAAAACCTACCGGAAGCTGGTAGCACTATTGCACAACTAAAACATACACCATATATCAATATCAAGCTAACTGTAGCCAAAACCGACTATATACGCGCACTGAAAAAGCCTTTCACTGAAGCCGCGTTGCTTCCCAGACAATTTGTAGCTATTTAAAATAACTTATCAAAAAAATCTCATAGCACCCAGTGTGAATCTTACAAAATTTTACAAACCAGATAGCTCGGAGCATGTTACGCATTTTAAAATTTAACAAGCAGCCTAACTCTAAAGACGTTATTATTACCTCAAGAACAATTCAGACATCCCAAATAACCAAGCCAGGTAGCTTTGAAACATACAGGTGACCAATTTTACCAAGCCAACTTGGAAGCATTTTTCCAGCCGGAACATTTATCTGAGGTAAAATTCACAGTTGCTATACAAATCCTACTGTCATGACGACAGTATGCTTGTGACCAAAGCACTGCCTCTAACAAGCAAGAAATGCAACTTAGTCCAAAGTAAACAACTTTTTCAAGCCAAATATGTATATTCGCATTCTTCTAGGGCTTAGGTGTCAGCTAAGATATAGTACAAAAATTGATTAATAAAGCCGCCCAAACCGTCTGTGTAAATAATTACTCTTACGTTTGCATCCATCAATAGCAGCACTGCCAGGGAAAAAAAATTTCGAGCTGCACTTGAATAATAAAAACGTTACAGTGCAGTGGCATTAACTACATTAACAGAGTAACAGAGTAGCTGCAAAGGCAGCCTGCGCTTTGTGCCAATAATGAAAAATTGCAAAGGAAAGCACGGCTTCACTTTTGCAATTGACATGCCGCTTGCATCTACCAATCATTTGAACCACGACATATCTTTCCGAATAGGCTTCAACGTCTAACAATAATTTAAAACGCCAAGTAGAGTGACCACATCAAGTCTTTCAACAGAGCTTTCAACTTAAATGACACCAGGCCACTGTTAAATGGCCAAGAACTCTCTGCAAAAGTCCCAAGAACTCTCCAAAGTCGCATAAGATTCAGGAGATTAAGATGAAATATACGGCGAGGAGAATGGCCACATCTTGATGTGACAACGCAGGCGGAAAATCCATGACGTGTTTCTTGCAGACAATATTTACGCTGCCATTTTCTTCTCTCAAAATAACTGGACCTCGAGAATAACTGGACCACGTCATGTACCTTTAAGGAAGGAACAAGAAAATTTTGTTAGGCGATGGCTTTAAATGAGTGAGTTGCTTAGGATACCCCTTTTATAGCACAGCAATTGGTTGAAATATCAGCGATTTCTTGGTTTCTTTTCTGGGAATGCTGCTAACAATGTACAAAAAATATTAGCACAGACTGTCAATGGCCGTTCTCTAATTCTGGAAAGCGACCGCATTGGGCGTGGCCGTGGTGCCGTATTATCACAGCAGCAACTCTCAATGTGAAAGCAAAACGTTTGCAAAACTTGAATGCAAAATAATAGTTTTTTTGTCCACATGTTGAAGCATCCGAAACAGGCTGAATGTGAAGGTATTTCCCATAATTGGAGTTCACGATTTATTTTTAACAGTAAGATTTTGCTACAAAGAAAACTACCCCAAATTCAGTCCCGCAAAAATAAAATGCCAGCTTCAATAAACGCTACCATAAATTGAGTCCCACAAAAATAAAATGCCAACTTACCCAACTAAAATTAAGATGCAGGCGTTCCTGGCAGGGCCTCCTCGGAGTGCATTTCCAGGAAAGTTTTGCCAACGTGTTCCCAAAAGCTCTTTCACCTACAGGTCAAGTCGTTTACACCTACAGGTCAAGTTGTCACTGAAATGGTGTTCCGAAGCCATTACGTATATTGCAACAACCTAAAAAGGGACCATCAAAGTTCCAGAACGGGAGTGCGTACTTACTTGTAGAATGCAATGATTTCATCCCGTACAACGGCTTTCATGTGTTTCCTTTTTGTGAACACACGCCTTCAAGAACGGTGAACACACGCCTTCAAGAACCAGGAAAATGGCAGTATGCATTCCTTGTTCCATTGTTTTAAGTCCCGGTCCGCCCTATTTCCTAGAAAATAAAAACAGTATAAAAATATCGAAGCATAAATTTACGCTTCCCTCTAAGAAGGGAGTACTACAAGATCTCGTACAATGCCTGATTAGTTGTGCTAAAATTTATTTTGCAGCACGAGCCCTGGTAACGTTTTCAGGCGAAACAATTTTGAATATAAAAATATTTGAACATTTTTAGGCTCACCTGTCATTGCTCCATGCTGAGTGGTGAACGTCTGTATAATACGCAACACTCAAGAGGCACTCTTTCGAGGCTTTATGACTTCCACAATGCATTCATAATCTGCCACACTTGTCACGACGACGCCTCGGCGTGCCGAAGATGTCTTCAGCCACAGTGAATGCCACAGCCATGATTTCAGAGGTATATGTAAGGAATGGAAATAAGTCGTTTAAATTTATGTTCTTCAGACAAAGGAAAACAATTGTCGCAAAGTACCAGTGTAGAGACAAATGTCTCCACAGTCAGCCATAGTCTGCATCTGGACAGGTTGTACAGATCGAATACAGAATGTAGCAATCTGCTTTCGCAGTATATTTTCTAAGTTCAAGGAAGCACAGAAATGGGTTAATGTTGGGTGCACATAGTGATGCGAGAACTTATCACCTGAGCGTTGTCGGAAATTATTTCGACTCTCGGTTTACCACCGACATTGACTGCATAAAAATGCAAGAGTGGCTTATTTCTAACGCGGTTCGTGAAGTAGCAACCACTAATTATGGATATTGGATAATTATCCTGAAGTCTCAAGTTACCACTGACATTAACAGCATAGAAACGGCAGCACACTTTCTATATACCCGCTGCGTGTTGTGTTGCCACATTTCTTCCCCTCAACAAAAGAAACGTTTGTTACTGCGGTACTGCTAAGACAACTGTCCCTTCCATTTCTCTACACTTCAGGCAATGTTATTTAAAATAGATCACCTCAATTGGTCAAAGGAATTGAAAGAAACATGAAACATAAACATGAAACATCGAAACATGGAACAGATAAACGTTAGATCACGCCTTGAAAGCACATCAACACAACTCGAAATAGCGTCTACCTTGCGCGCAACGGGCAAGGTCGAAGACTCCCGGTCTGGTAAGCACAGTAAATGCATTCTACTCAGCAGACTAACACAACGACGCAATTACCACGCAAGTTTTAAAAATACCAATAAATCTAAGGACGGACGGACGCTCCGACAAACTTGCTTGGAAGTTGTACACGTGTGCACGCGCGATTATCGCGAGCGACTAACCCGAGAAGATTCGCTACCGCAGAGATACACAGCAACCGTCAATATACAACTAAGCAAAGCCATACAATAAGGGAACATCCAATCATGAAACGCGCAAACCAGCAACTTCCTTATAGCAATGGCTAACGAACGCAGTCAGAAATGTCCAGCCGACTCTGACCCACGAACACCGACGTTTTGGTAAATTACGGCTGCAAACGTTTCTCCAACACAAAATGTTACACGCCGCGACCACAAGCATGGACGACACACGAACAACGGGCAGAGAGGCGGTATGTTTATCGGACGCAGTTAACAAGGATGTCACTGAACAACAACCATTACTAGCACATAAATAAGCAGCACTGACCTTTTTTGCGCCTCCTCGCAAAACTCCACTTCGTCGAACAGGAAATACAGCCCGGGGATATGAAAAAATTCGCAGTTGCACGCTGTAATCAACCCAATCAAAGTGCTAACGGCGCTAACGGTTCTCGCCAGCGTGACCGAGAATTTCTTTAGTAAATATCAGGCGCATCGCGCGAGCAATTGAGAAACCCGCTTGGGAATGCCACTGGTGGCGCTGCATGCGGAAGGCCGTAAAATTAGCGGAGGGAATCCTAGAAGATGGGAGCGCTGCTGTCGTTTAAAGTGTTGACGCAGTCCCAATTTTTATCCGTCGTCGTCGTACCCGTTGCAGCCCCACTGTACCGTGAATCAACGCAAAAACAGCTCTGCCGTGCTGCTGCTGACGCATGCGCATGGAATACGCTACTGGAGTGGCGGTCTTTTCCTCATGGCTTCGGCAAACTTTCGTTCTCGCGGAGGCTTTGGCGATGCGCCCGCATAAGAGCTCATACAAACTCGGCACACGTGATGGCTTTTATTTGGTTCGGAAAACGGGCATATGCGTCTAAGCGGACGTTTACGCCCGCTGAGGCCGAAACAAAGATCAGATAATAGCCGCGTTAGCGCGTTAGTACTGGCTAAAGTTGTTTCTCGCGGAGGGCCGTGAGTGCGTGCGATATCCGAGCTTAACTTTGGATGGCAATTTCTGCGTTACTGTTTACAATGAACGCAAAAGAGCGTGGCTTCATTTACTGCTTTTCTTGACAACAAGCCTTTCCGTAGTCAATAAAATATACTGCGACGCTCTTAGATACCCACGTTATATAAAGCTACTTACAGCTAATTAGTGAGTAATAATACATCGGCCCGTTTCCCAGCCCGTTTCCCTCCTGAACACCAATATTACAGGAAAACAGCAACTGGGGAAGCAGCTGGAGAAGGCGGGTCATTCCATGAACTTCAATTACTATGACAAGACACAACAACAGCAAGTTAACTCTGCGCATTTTTGCCGTTACTGCACAGCATAATTAGGAATTACAATGTTATTTCAGCATTAATACATACAAAATAATGCAGGTATCACGTGGTATATTTAGTTGTCCAAGTTTAGTTCCGTTCACCCAGTCAACCGCTCCCTGCAAAGAGGCTTTTGTTTTTGCTTATGGAAATTAAAAGGGACTCGCCTGTTAGCATTCCTATCGGACTTACTACGTCATGACCAACAGACTTAAAAACGATCGTGCACCAATACGAATAGTTTTACAAATACATACCGATATTCACAACGGCCTAGTTTGCTTATTTTAGATATATGTCGCTTCTCTACTGAAACAAAGAAATAAAACTCTCGCATTCGTATTATCCGAAATTCGTCTTAAGCGGAGGTGTATTGCATTGTGGACGTTACAAGAGAAAAATGTTGTGGTTCTTAATCAGTGTTCGTTTTAACCAAGTTCGTCTTAACGAGGGTCTACTGTATTTCTAGAAGAAGCAAACCGGGTCGTTAGTGTCATTTCTGTGAATTTGTAAAACTTCTTGTATCGGTACATGGTGCTTTTGAATTACTAAGTCTCATGAATTTGCGTCATGAATTAGTGAGTCCCATATGAATTGGATCAGGTGATTCACCCTTAATAGCATGCACGAGACGAAAAATGCTAACGAACATCCAAGCATATATAACTGCATGCGTGACATGCTGCGTGCAGTGTAAAATGCGGCACAGTCGGTTAACACTATGTATATACCGCATCAGGGCATAAATAACGTGGACTAAGTACCTATTTTACAGCAGATTGTAGCCATTTATACGTTCCTGTAAAGCACTTAAAATTGTGCACGTACTACAACACAGCAAGCTGATGGCTTAGCATTGGGCAAAAAACAATGTTTCTGCGACGCTTTGCGAACCAAATGCAGAACATGCAATAGTCTCAACAACCATATATATTTCTTTATGAGGTATCCACAAAAGCCCAATGAATTCTTCAGCACTACCACGGCTCTGTCCCAAACGCAGAAGGAGAACCTGAGGACATCTGGTCTTTCTCAAATTCAAGTCATTGGTGATTTCCGACGCACTGCGCGTCTGCAATTAGCAAAAGACGATATTCACTAAAGCGGTCTGAGCGCCGCAGTCAACCTGAAAGGGGTTCGTAAAATTTCTATTTTCGCTAAGATACCATTTTCTCGCACCTTTCACGCTTTGTACGGTGTTGTTATAGCAGTGGACATATTTTTTTCTGTCAAATAACGTCACTAAAAATACGTCTTAGCCGTCTTATATAAGTAAACTGCTCTAAGACAGTTCCATAGATATCGACGAAGTTTATTAAATTTTATGTGGTGCGTGCGTGTGTGCGTGTGTGACTGCATGCATGTGTGTGTGTATGTGTGGGTGCGCGTGGTTGCATTCGTGCCTGTATCTAGGTCTGTGGGCGTGTGCGTGCAAGTGCTTGCGCGTGCGCTTGGGCGCCAAAGCGCGTCAAACATATATGTGGTTCATTGTTCCAGTTAATGCATGATTCAGTGCATACTTCACTGCAGCGCACAAGTTATGTGGAACAAGACACGAGCAAAAAATATACAAAAGCACTGTCCAAACTTTTTACTGGGACATAAGTGGAACAGTAACTGGAACGGCCGACAGCGCATCCCCTCATTTATTCGGTTCCACATAATAACCACAAACCTAAATAAAACAAATGGACAGTTCCAGATAAGATCCACTTATATCTCTCGTTCCAGTTATTCCTCGTTTAGATCCAGATAAAAATATGTGGATCGCCCCGTTTAACTGGAACTTAAATGGAACCAGATTAAGAGTGCAGTTGTGGTTTCGGCAGGACGAGCATTTGAAAACCACAAGACGACAAAAAGAGCAGAATGGACAAAAAATGAAACTGTTCACTACATCGAAATTGCCAATACCAAGACACAAACATAAAAAAAAAACATGGTTAAACAGAATCTAACGAGTGTGGCTCAGTAAGGGAATTCCACTCAGTCACGGTACGTGGAAAAAATGAAAACTTGCAGGTATCAGTCTTCGCATGGTATGGTGTTGGTGATCTTGGGTGGTGCTGCCGCGTGCGTCTTGTAGTCAGGGCGGATATATACAGAGGGGTCTATAGCCAATTCATGGTTAGTAAGAAAGAAGAGAAAATCGAGACGAGGTTTCTGTTTTTTTAAGGGAAGATTGGCAATGTTATTGGCAATCATTAATTCAGAAGGCGAATCCGTGTGACGAAATTTTGAAAAAATGGCAGCTATCCTCTAAATCTTTTTCAATTTATCGATGTTATTTTTGATATATGGGTCCCATACCACAGCCACATACTCAAGCTTCGGTCTAAGGTATGAATGGTAGTTAAAAATTTTAACACTTGGAGGCGAATTACTAAGTTTGTGTTTCAGGAAACACAGTTTTCGAAAAGCTAAGGAGCAGATGTCAACGTGCAAGTTCCAGGGAAGATTATTAGTAAACGTTACGCTTAAGTATTTGAAGCTGTTGATTTGGTTATATACGCATGATCCCAGCGTGTACTCAAATTCTGATGGACAATTTTTAAGTGTTATGCGGAGGGAAGCAGTTGACAACCATTGCGTTGTGAACCTCTGCGTTGACAACCATGCCCCATTCCTTGCACCACTTCATATATTGTCCACGTTTGTGCTAAGTTCTCTTTGATCTCACCTGCCTGAGATTTCACGGAATAAAATATAGTCATCTGAAAACAGTCGGATATGTTTGGTGGGTGTAAATACAGAGACGATATCATTAATATATAAAAGAAAAAGCAACCGCCCCAGAACACTATCTTGGGGCACTCCGGATGTGACTGGAAGGCAGCTCGAGGCATGACAATCCATGAAAACATACTACTCTATATTCATCAAGTACCTAGACACCTATGCGACAAAGGTTTCTAGAATAATTAATTTTTCGTGAGGAATTTTGTCAAATGATTTGCCAAGATCAAGAAAAATTGGGTCTACCTGAATATTATTGACACGGGCCTTCGAGAAGATTTATATTTTTTATTCTTGAATTAATGTGTCATGAGGAATTTTATCAAATGCTTTGCTAAGATCAAGAAAAATTGTGTCTACCTGAATATTATTGTCACGGACCTTCGCAAACTCGTGTGTGATGGTGACCAGTTGAGTCACGGTCGAATAGTCTTTCCTGAAACCACGTTGGAAGATTGTTAGACTCCACTGTCTTTCAAGGAATAATATGTTCAATTAATTTGCAGCGTGCTGATGTTAAAGATATAGAACGGTAGTTTTCCGGAATTAATCGGTCCCTGTTTTAAAAGATTGGGATGGCTCTAGCTATCCTCCAGTCACGTAGTAGTGTAGCAGTTAAAAAAGACGCTTGGAATATGACAGCAAGAAAGCGTAAGGGTTCCGGCTAGTGTGTCATTCATTGTCAACACAGCGCGAAAAAGACCAGGGACGAACAAAGACGCTTGTTTGTCGCCTTCGTTCGTCCCTGGTCTTTTTCGCGGTGTGTTGACAACAACAAATTTGGCAATGCATTCGGCATAACAGCGAAGATGCACATTCGGAAGGTCATCAGAACCGGAGCTTTATTCCGTTTCTTTCTTTCGAGTTTAAAAGCAAAGAGAACAAACCAGAATAAGAAATGAAATTTACTTCACACGGTTCAAACAAAACATTCTTAGGCCCACATACTGCTGAGTTTGCAAACACGCTCCGAAAATAGTTGTTCAAGTGATTTGCGGTGTCACTGCGATTTGTAACCGTCCGTCCTTTGACAGAAATTGATGTCACTGGCTTTTTGTTATTGGAGAGATAATTCCAGAACTTTGTGGGTCACTTTTTTATAAAGTTTGGCATTAACGTTTCAAAGTAATAGTCTTTGGATTGTTGCACCTCATTTGAAAGGCTGCTTTGTAGTTATTGGATCACACTTCGCTGGACCTGCCTTTTCTTCAATCGTTTAATTTTCCGCTTTAGATGAACGATACTGCCCGTCATCCAAGCTGTGCGTTTTTTTTACGTTTCTTTGCTACAAAGTTGTTGATGCAGTAGCGGCATATGTCTAACAAAACGTTTAGGGCATAATATTTTTCTGTTGATAATCGAGGCCTTCAATCGGTCCTTGAGAGCCAGGCGTTACTTTTGGACACTTTGTAGTTAGGGGACCCAAATGTGGCGCCGGCATCAATTCTGGTAGAAGGGACGACTAAGTTGGGTGGCTTCAATTTCAGCCACGGCTGGCGGACATGTCTGCTGCTCGCTTCTGGCTGCGGTGTCGTAGCGAATGTTGGCGATTATGAAGTATTTCCGCGGTTGCTTGATGAGCACAGCTGACAACTACGGCAGCTGTTGAAGGCTAGCACCCACGAAAATTCGTTAATGATCCACTCTCTCGTATACAACGAGGATCATTCTTTATTAATTTGTATATTTCAAAGAGCCGTGATATGGGCGTTCATAGCGATTGCATAATCACCGCTATCTATGACATTACCACGACCACAATAATGATTGTCATCGTGGTCGTCATCTTCTTCTTCTTCGTTTTCGTCATGATCACTGTTGCTACCATCATCATCATCCTCATACGTATCATCAACAACGGTAACAAGAGCTACGGTAACAGAAGCAACAAGGGCAATAGAAACAAAGGATTTATTTATACAGGCAGTTTATATTCTTCTAATAATGAATGTGCATTTGGGTACCTTATATGTCTTTTCCATCTTCTGAATTAATCCTGCATACAACCAACCAGGTACGTTGGTAGTTCAGACCCCTTCCCTCCCCTCCCCAATTTTTTTTTCCAGACAGCATGTAAGCGAATGTTAGTGCTTCTTTTGGCCAAACCTCTACCTTCCCAACCCTCCCAACCCCCCCCCCCCCCCCCCCCCTACAGCCAACTCCAGAGGTAGCGAGCCTAAGATTCAGGCTACATTCCTCTTGTCAGCGGACGTTCGGCAACCCTTTAGCTATCCCTTGGACGTAATCGATACAAGCATTAGAGGCGTCACCACGACACTGGTAACGGTGACCATAGTATCAACCATGAACCAAAGCTGATCCTACAGACGAAAGCGAGAGCCCCCAACAGAGATGCGCTGTAGGAACGAAACAAAAACAAAAGGTCGGAACGTGCTCGCCTGACCCCACAAATAAATGGTTACGCCCCCCCTGCAGACGCTGCTGTCGCCTTCGTCGTCGCAGCGTCCTCCACGGAGAAAAGTCATTTGGCACCGCCATGTGACACCGCGACGAAACCCATACGATACACACCTCCCGCACTCTCTTCTTCCATGCTTAGCGCATCGTGGCACCACCCCAAAACCACACGAAAAGATCGACTTTCCTCTTCCACCTCCCTCGCCTTGCTGACCTAGCACCCCATCGCCTGATGGTTTTCCCTCATCATTTCCTCGCGATGTTTCCTTTCCCCTGTGTTCTTTTGTTCCTCGTTTGACACCTATTTTGTTTCACATCCCCAGGCTTCCATCGTTCCGCTTCTCACCGAAAGGCGTCCCATACACCGTCAAGCCGGGACGGGAAAGGAAAAGCGCGCTGGCGGCGCGTCGTTGTCGGCGTCTTCGAAGCCGGGAAGCGGGACAACTCGCCATTGTTGCCGCGTTTACGAGCAAATTTCCCGCCGCCACGCCGTTCTTATTGTTCCCGCCTTATCCCTGCCGGCGCCGGCTGCTCGTATATACCTACGCGGGCCGCCGATAACAAACTAACAGCGTTCGCGGAAGCGCCGGAGAAAGGTGCGCCTAAAAGTAAGGAAGATGGGCGAGGGAATAACCGTATATTGTCCCTCTAGAAAGGGGAGATAGTCTGCGCTCCCGCTAGCCTCGCCTGCCGCTCGCTACCCGAGAATGAGCCGGGGAAGCTGGGGACGGAGGGATGGCCGCACCAGCACCTTCTCTATGGGCAGGCCTAAACATCATTGTTTTTCCCCCAGTCTGGTCATCCTGTAAGTTACTGGTTGCACCTCCCACCCACCGGTTCCGCAGTTTTACGCTCGGCTTTGCAGACTTTTGGTTTTTCGAGATAACATGTCTGAAGGTGACGTAGCGTGTCAGGCCTTTTCATCTTAAAGGCGTTGTGCGGATGCTGGAAGGTGACAGAAAAAAGGCATGCCTTTATAGAGAAATACCCAGACACGTATAGTACGCAAGAAACAAAGCAGAGCAGGGGGGGGGGGGGGGGGTGCTTGAAGGAGGTGGTTTGTTGCCACAGGCAGTTTGCAGTGGTGCCCATGGAAGAAGCGGAACGAAAAAAAAGGGGTACAGGGCTGCGAAAGAATAACGACGAGCCTATACGGCCGAAACAGAAGCAACGCCTATGCGGGTATCGGAAGGTCAGCGCCCGCTATGCCCTCCTTTTTTAGCGCTAAGACAGAGGAGCATTGAAAGAACGGCAAAGACAACCGCTGCGAATGCAGGATGGCGGAGAAAAGATAAGACAAGACAGGCACATCAGAAGATAAAAGAAGTAAGGCGCGAGTGGGTGAGAAAAATACGAGCTCCCAGGTTCGCTAACATGCGAGTCACCGTTGATTGAAAAACGACTCACTTTGTCGCCGGTACGAGAGTAATCAGACGGAAACGCCCGCCATTGTACATGTGGCAGAACGAATTACGCAGCTATATGAACGCGACCCACGTAGCTGCGCTGAAATTGAAACCGAAGAGATGCGATGACTGGCCCTGCACACGTACACGCCCGGAGGAATATCTGAGGCGCACGTGATCTTAGTAGCGGAAAACTTTTCCGAGGCTGCGCAAATACCGTAGGTGTTTTATGTTGGCACACTCAAGAAAAAAAAAAAGAAAAAAAGAGACGTAGTTCCCAGGAGTCAAGTAATTTTTTTTATTTATTCAGGTGGTCTATTCACGGAATTTTGTTTTGTTAGTTGTGCGAATGCAGCAATGGACATACATACCTCTGCTCGACTCCATCTAAAAGCCAGACGGGCGAGTAGTAGAAACCAAAGTTCTTTTTTTTTTCGAAACTTCTACTATCATCGTTCACCTATTTTTTTTCTCTACAGTCTTATTAGTATACATTTTATCTCTCTATCAGGATTTCTTGGAGGATTCTATGGTTATCCGCTCTTCGTTTTTTGTTGTTGTTGTTGTTGTCGGTATTGTACAGAGCCTCAATGAAACTTATTCCATCGCCGGAAGAGACGAAGTAATATATACGTCCTTCGTACATTGGTTCAATAATAGCTGTACCTAGTTAGGCCGATTTTGGACGAAAAACTAGCAACGTTCGTGAATGCGAAGTTATCAGCTACAGTAGGCTAATCGCGAAGCCCTGTCCAATGACGCTGTTCGCAAGAAACAAAATCGCACAACACGCGCACTGGTGCACACAGGTATAAAAGAAAGCAACCAATAAAGAGGATACTATAAAGACAGAATGATTACTGGTTAATTGAAAATTCAAGTGAGAATAGAAACGGGGACAAGAAATGGGGAAGACACCTGCGCTTACTACAACTGAAAAGTTTATTTTTGAAGGAAACAAATATATACCGAGCCCAACCAACAAGGCAAGTGTGCCCGCTGCACATGCGCATAGGTTAAAAAGAAACTGTTTTTTTCGAAAATAAATTTTTCAGTTGATATTAAGCACCGCTGTCGTCCCCTTTCTTGTCCCTGTTTCTGTTCGCGCTTCAGTTTTCAACGACGCGTGCTCACCAACAAGCTCGTCTCTCCATTTTACTTGAGTTTTGCTAATGCCCCAGGTTTCCCCATGCACCCCGATTATTTCGCATGCTGGTCATTACGAAAGCCTCTCTGTGCGACTCTGACGTCTAGAAAAAAGATTCTACGGTGCGAGTAGGCCCCGCATTACGGTGGTTTATCACACCGTCAAAGATGCTGCTGTCCTGCGGCAGTGTCCAGCCTTCGATCGGCCACTAATTCGGCGGAAAATAGCAGCGGAGAAAAGCCGAGGAATGAGTGACGAGGAAGGTAATGCGCGAAGAATAAAAGCACTGAGAAACGCACGGCAGGAGAAAATGGGGCTAAGGGTATACGACGAAGGACCCGTGCTGTAACAAGAAGGAGCGAGATGCAACGCGAGAAAGTGAGACAAATACCAACACCGTCCAGACAACAAGCCGCTTGTTCTGCGGGAAGTATCACGGAGGTTGCAATCTCTCCCCCGGTTCTCTCTTCCAAGTTGCGCCGATCACAGAAAACGTCATCCCCGAAAACCCGGTATCCACAGCGAGGTTATCGGGGAAGAAACGCTAACACCAAACGGGAAGTCACCAACCATGCTTTTCGTGAAGGTGTGGTGCTAGAAAGAAAGACGCCGGCAGACAGACAGTCGAGCTCCGGGGCAGCTACAGCTTTACTCCAGCAAATAAAAAATGCAGCGCCAGCAGCAGCAGCGACGGAAGCAACGGCAAGCAGTCACGGCTCTCCGAAAGTAGCCGGCTCATGATCGGAGGCCCAGGAGGCATCTTGGGCGTCTCGTGTAAGAGGATCATTCGAGGGGTTTCCATCCAGCTTATCCCGACTTCCCCGCCTCCATCCGACGTCCGTGAGCATCCACTACAGCGCGGCAATGGCCGCCAGCCGAATTGCTTCGGCAGCGCAACCGAGAGGGTTCGCTGCCGCCGCCCGTCGCTTTCTCTTCTTCCGGACAGCGGTCGTGTCCGTTGTCTGTCCCTGCGGCTTGTGCTGGCGCCATCTGCGTGTTTTAGTTCCTGTTTGTGTTCTGCAGCCTGCCCCCTTTTCAGGCCCCCACTCAGCCCCCTAATGTGTGGCTTTTTGCAAGGCGCGACGGAGCCCTATTTATGCGGGTCTTCTTGTTACATCTTATTGCGCTGCTTTAATGAATCCGGCGCAGGCGCAGAGCGACTCCGCTTCCTCGGTGCAAGGCTCTATTCTGTGTTCCTCCTGCCGCTCGATTCATGAGATTCAGAGGTCGACCAGCAGCGTCTCCGCTGTGTTTCCCTGTGGTCGATCTGCGTTGCGAGCGGTCCAATGGGACGTGGGTGACTGAAGGATTACAGGCGCAGTCCAAGTGAGCGAACGCCCTGCTAGGAATTGCATGCAGACGCAGTACCGGAGAACAGACGATTCGTAACTACGAAAAGCGTCACTGAATAATCTCTGCGAGGCAGCGGCGCAGTTGGCTTTTCGGTTCTGTATTTATGAAGGCCGAGAATGCGCATACGAATTGGTGTTATGGGTTAGTAGGTATCCGACGGAATGGACCGTAACACTGACGGTTGGGCAATTTGTATAAGTCGCGTCGAGTTTTGGTTCACCACCCGTTTAGTGTCTACCTTTTCTGTTCCGTTCTGTGTTTGCTCCTGGAATTTCTAATTAACACTGCTACGTCCAGTCACCGCGTGGAAGATCTCAGTCTTGCTTTCGGCTAGACAAAGGAAACGGGAAATTGCCTACAGTATTCGTGCTGTACGCAATTCTCATTTTCTCTTGTTTCTGCTTTGTGGGCGTTGGCCTCATGTGCGTGTACTACGTAAATCATCTCTTAGGTGCAGGGAATTCCGGCGTGCATGTTCCCATACTGTCATTGCCGTACTTCAAGCCATACACATTTCTGCTTAGCTCGTCAGGTCTCACAATGAGGGTTACCGACAGGCTCATATATGATACTGGCGTTTTATTTTCATGACCATGAAAGTGACAACAGCAATGATGATGCTGACGATGACGATGATACTCCTTAAGAATGAGATTTTTATTTACTGGAAGCCTTAGGGCCGCATTTTGAGTCCCTCCTCCACTCCATTCGGTCCCTCCACTCGGCTTAGGGGAGGATTCCGCAATGCTTATGCTTGGGGAAATCGATTTCAAGGACCTCCTCAGCTGGTGGTTCGAGTGGAGGAAGGATTCAGAATACCAGGGCAAGTCTCTTCCCCTTCAATTTTCCCCGAAAAGCTCTCACAGATCCGCGTCCTTCGTTACCAATGTTCCCCTGTCCAGCTTCTGCCTTCTGCCGAGCAAAAAGAGCTGGGCAGTGGCAGGGAAACTGTGCGTGTGAACTGTTGGAGGTGTTTTAAATTCGAAAGGGCGGCACAGACTGTGTCAGTGGAACGTCACTTTGTTCTTCTGGGAGAGCGAGTGGAGGCTGTTATGCCGTGAACAGTAGCATAACATGTGGCTCGTTCTGTTCGCATGGATGGTGTTTCTGCGGGCGCACCTCCGTTGTACTGGCATTTGTCTAAAACGACGTATTCTTCTTCTTCTGAACCAACTAATTGGTCGTGAGGGCTTCTCTCGCCTCTTTGGTATTATTATTTCAGTGTCCCTCCCATCCCCTCCTTTTCACCTGCCATTCCTGATTATGATTGCTATGGTTTCCCCTTTGTGGCGGGGTGATGACGTGTCATCTTACCAAAAAGGACTAATATACCAATGTTTTATACTCTTGGCTTAACACTAGCGCTGCTTATGGCAGGCACAAGAACCCTATTCGGCACAAAATTCTTTTTTTCCCTGTTACAGGTGGTAACTGTTCTAGGCAATATTCCCCTCTCTGCTTTTCGTCCACCAGCATTCTAATCTTCTTTTCGTCGCCTCGGCAGCCTTGAAGTTAACTTCCTCTGTGCTACCCTTAAATCCTAGGGCTTCTGGAAGCCGAATATTTCCCTCATGTAGATTTGGATGGCTACCCTCGCATTCTAACACTATGTGCCGCATAGTTTCTGTTTCCTTTCCGCAGACCACGCATACCCCATCATTTTGTGAAAACTTAACCCAGAAAGGTCTTAGTTCGCAAGCAACCTGCTCTAGCCTCGAAAAGCAAAGTACTACCACGGCCCGTCGATCAACGTTGCGTGCGCTTGATCAAGGGGCTATGGCACTGCCCTGAGAATTATCGTAGATATTTTCCTTCCTGATGTCCAATTTCTCAGCCCTGTACATCTCTAACTACGTTTTAACTTGCATTTTTTCTCTCTCCATTAATTCGTCTCTATCTTCCTTGCCTCTTCCTTGGACCTTGGCTGTTTTGGATTCTCCACTGTTCTTTCCCTATTTCATTGTTAGCCTTCTAGTCCTCCTTAACCAGTGCGTGTCCACGCTTTTCTAGTGTAGGTACCTATAAACCTTAGCCGCCCACCTACGTTGATCTATTGCTCTCAACCTCATCTTTCATCCCCTGAACACCCCTGATCCAGTGCCGAAACGCAAACCGGGCTCTTCGCCTGGCTGACTTCTTGGCCGTTCGGTTCGATTTTCTCCTGCGTTCTTTTTATGGTTTAAAGAGCTTGACATTGCTGCGCTGCGACTGTGCTGCATTTCCTAGGACCGATTTTGGTCCGCACACGCGAATTTGGGGTCCATCATCTGACGTTTCGGCTTTTCTTTTTTTTATTCATGATGGAGAAATGATTCTACTAGTGGAATTTCCTCTTCCCTACAACTAAAATCTTCGGCCCAGTTACCTACCAGAGAAAACGCCCGGACTGAAAAAACGACAGAGAACTCCGTCGGTGTGGTTGAAAAGCACAGTCAATGGTGCTTATCGCTGCCGAGTTTTGACGGTAATCAAGATAACGTCATTCAAGCAGGATTTCTAGGCCCCGATGTGTGGCGGCTCAGGTCGTCTGCCAATAGATCGAACGTCTGGCTCCCCCTTGCCAAAAGCGCACCCAAACTCGTCGCCGAAATACAAAAAGACATATCGAGTGGAAAAGTTTGTAGTGTAAGTGACAGTAATGGGCATACAACCAACACAACTGAACAAAAAGAAAACAGATGTAAAAGCAGGTAAAGAAAACCTTCCCCCCCATCGAGCGCTGCATGCTGCTCGAGCCAAATATCGGATGAGGAGTGCGCATTCAAACCGCTCCCTCTCCTTGCCCCGCTTGCCAGTCCATGCCGATAAAATTCGGCGCACTGAGATGAACGCCGCCCAGTTAACGATTCCTGCTCGATGCATCAGCGTCACTGCTGTGACTACCCCAACATGTCAATACGTGTAAAGAATATGCAGCCACGCCATATCAGCGGGCATTTCAGGCTATGAATTCCCTGAACAGCGAAATGGTGATTAATAAGGAGAAAGACAAGGCGAACAGGCATTGCGTGTCTAGCAGGCGTTGGCGGGACGCATCGTTCCTGTGGGGAAACGGGGAAGCGCTGTAACTGTGCGGCGGCGCGACACGGCGGCATCGACTGCGCTCGCGAGGAGCAGCGCCAGCGGTGCGTTGAAACAGCGATGAAGTGTGGCCAGCCGTGTAAGCGTCAGCTCGGACGCCGGCCGACTGCCTGCTCAGGCGTGGGCGGGGACGGGGCCGACTGTCCGAGTGTCTACAGATTTGTCGAAGCGTGTCAGGGCGGGATGCGGCCGGACGTCGCCGTCACGCTCTCTGTGGTCGCCGTCACTGCCGTCATCTGGTTATTGGCGAAATTCCGTTGTCGCACGCCAGAGGCGCCGCCCGCCACCACCCAACCTCTTTCCCCTCCATTCCGATGCTCTCCATGCTCTGTTCAAACAAGGCGGTGTGGGCGCCGCTGATAACGGTTGCCGTCCGCTCTTCGGCATGTCCCCGGGGAGCACTTGGCTGCTCGACGGGCCTTCCTGTGTTGCTCGCGCTGTATGCTGCGCCCAACTTCAATATTTCTCTTCGATATTTCTCGCTTTCTCTCATTTTTTTCTGCCGCGTCTCAACCCCTTGCTCGCACATCCGATGTCGACGGCCCGATCCGAACGTTGTTGCTGCCTGCGTGCGGCAGAAAAAGAAAAAAACGTTCATCGGTTATGACAGCTCCAACGGGGAGGTGATAAGGTTTTGAGACGGATTTCCTTCTCTTTCGCTCCATCGCTTGTTTCTGTTGGTTTCCCGTCGTGTACTTCCAACGCTCTTTACCCCGCGGTTCGTTCGCACTGGGCTCCCAAGTCGAGGCTCGAGTCTTGGCGGTGAACGACAGCGCGTTTCTTCGCGAACAAAGTGGGTGCAAAACTCGAGCCAAGTCAGTCCAAAGGCCACAACGTAAACAAAAAAATATGAAGAACATCATCTCATACCACACAAGTGTTGGCGATAAAGGGAACCGACTGATTGCATCCTAACCCGCATTAAGAAGCAGGAGACAAGCGTCAACAGTGGATGCAAAGAGCGTGTATGTCCCGCCTTCTTGCTCTAGTGACACACTCACGGCCTCTCTTTACTAGCGCTACTAAAGGGAAAAAAAAAAAAAACCTAACAGTTGAGTACTAGCACCACCAAATTGTGGTCATAACTTCGTGAGTTCAGCTGGAACCGTAAAGATGTTTTCTAGGGTGGCTGATTATTCTCTTCTTCTGGAACTTTTGCTTAGGGGCTTGCGCGGAATGCCCGCCTCGTGGTAGGCAGAAGCACACCACTTTAGCTGTCTTCAATGCATTGCGGCCTCACTGCAAGCGACAATAATAGGACGGCCGCAGTAAGCGGGATGAAGCAGAGGCAGGCGGAATTCAGGATGTTTGTACGCTCGGACATAATTTTTTGATAGAGCCAGGCCTACATTGCATCCTGAGATAAAAAAAGGTATATTTCGTTGAAAGTTGACCAACACCGTAGCTTTGGTATCGATATAGTTAGGTAGTGATTTTTACGCAGCCCTAGAGGTGCGTAGCGATATTCTGACATCACGTTTACATTAATCGCGAGCTTGTATTTCGGCTGACTTTGCACCTATTCCACCACTCTGATCACTTCGCCTAGCGACTGTCTCCTCAAGCATAACTGGCCTTCGTTTGTGGAGCGACCATGTGACCTGCACAAAGGTAAATGTTGGCAAGAACATCGTTTAATAATCAAGTTGCGGTTGTCACGTCTTCGAGCAGTGGCGATAAAACGAAGCCGTTACTTATAAAAAGACGCGCTACTTTAGCCTAGTTGAGCGACGTAGTATAAAAGAAAGAATCAAGTCAAGAACGCTTCTTCGGGCAACCGTTTCAGTTGGATGTGGTGGGTACAGTCCCGGCCCGACCTTTTCAACGGAAGTGGGGAACCACAAGCGATACCGTACGAGGCACGGCGCCCTAATGTACTGTCCAGGGATTGTAATAACGCGGCTATGCGTATCCCCGCTTACAATCTCTCTCAAGGCTGCATCATGCATTGTTTTAAAGATCAGTGCTGTTGACGAATGAGGCTGGCGCTTGTTACTAGCGGCTCCATCAGTTATATAGTCCTGCCCAAAGGCGAGCCAAAAATCTCTCAGGAAGTGAGGACACCACCTCCACGACATAGACTATGATCTATCGAGAGTTTCGTCTTCCATTGCATGTCCTGTTCCCGGGTGGTTACAGCGCAAGTGGGAAATTTGCGAGGAACCGGCGAAGTAAAACTACGCTTGGAAACAAATGGGAGAAGTGCCCTGAAACGTTCCACACACAGTTTAACAAGTCTTGGCGCCCCCGCACACGCCGGCAAGGTATTGTTTGGGAGAACTGCAAGGTACAAACGATTGAATCTTTTTTTGTAGAAACAAAAAAAAAACTATTTCTGACCACCCGAAAGATTACGTTCATAAGAGGTTGGACGGCTCAGATATGTGTAAGTGGGGGAAGCTATGTCTAGAGATGTTGAGGACGGCACTAACAACAAGGAATTATGGTGCTACCTGCAGAAAAAAAAAAAAAAAAAAAAAAAACGTTTGCTTGCCTTTTTGATCCGGCTACATTATATGTACATCATGCTGAGTAAAAAATTGTGGTTGATTCCTCTGTCATAGGATTCGGTAAAACACGAAAGTGAAATGTGCAGCGAAATCTGCAGCTGAGCATGATTTGCGGGTCGGCGGCTCTCTTGTTGGTGTGCTCGGCGAGCAACCCCCCTGCTGGCGGGGCGCTTCTGCAAAGGTGTACTGGCGTCATTTACGTGACGGATATGACGTCATCGAAACCTTTGTGTATCCGGGAATAAAAAAACTTTCGTGTTAACAAAACTTCAACGACGTGTAGCCGTTGACATGCGCATAGTGAAATCAGTGAAGCTAGTCGTGCATTTGAGGCATTCGAGGCCGCTTTAGGGGCTCCATGCCACGACCAGTACAGTAAGACCTCAACTATTTTTAACGCTTCCTTGTACGTGAGTGCCTCCACGGTACACTTTTATCCAGCCCGTACGGAAAAAGACAATTGCGCGCACCCAAGTGCGAAAAATATAGACATAAATGCTGCAGCATATCCTTTGTTTTGTAGCAAGAGCGTACATGTCTAAATATTATATTACCTTTACAAGCTTCAATAACAGCTGTGCAACAGAACTGAATGAACAGTAGGTTGACGCTAAGTCTAATTTCTTCTTCTTGTTATATCCGTACTTTTTCTTTCATTTTTACTGTTTTATTTTTATCTTATTCTTTCTTCATTTGAATGGCATTCCAATTGCTTAAAATAAAAAAAAACGCATAAAGAAAGAGCTTTTGTCCAGTTGTCCAATCTTTCTCTGCGCTACATGATTCCGGCATCTGCGATGTCGAAGCACAGTGTGGAGACATACAGGCCAACCGTTCATACAATCCCATGCGTATAAGAAAAACGAATCGGGGCCACTTTTTATTTACTTTCGCGGGTGGTTATTTTGCGCGAAATAACTGCGCGGACGTGGCTGCGACACATTGGACGCAAAATTCTGTGACGCGGAAAACAGGATGCTGGCTGGAAGGGCGACGAGAAAAAGATCCAGCGCAGCGTCCGCCCATCTTCCGCTCCGACGGGCTGAGTGTATCGCAAGAAAGCAAACAGCGAACACACGGATCTCAGCGCCAAAAAAAAATAAATAAATAAATAAATAAAAAATAAAAATAAAGAAGAAAAAAAGGGAGTGCCCTGGGATCAGGCACGCTTTACGCATGGGCCTTGTCACTCGAGGAAGAGATATTCTTTCGAGAGGACATCCATGAACTGCCGTTGAGAGGCTGGTGCGCGAGCTCCTGCGATCGCATTCCTTTGACGGCAGCCTCTTCAAGCATATCTTTGTGCGCGTGTCGTCTCCATGGAAAGAAACTTGTTCACCATGGATTTCGATGCGATTTGTTGTTGTAAACTGCTTTTCCCGTTTTATATACTAAGAACGACGCCGCAGCGGGAAAAAATAAGAAGGTGGATAGGACTTGTGTTAGACCAACCCACGCTTCGAGTATCGGATTCCTAAAATGACATTTCGCGTGAGAAGGAGATGTATTGAAAAAAAAAAAAAAGCATTTTAAGTCGCTGTTAAGCAAATAGACACATTTCTCAAGATATGAATTTCGTTGTGTAGGAATAAGTAACAGTTTTTTTTGTTTGGTGGCAGTATGAAAGCAACAAGGTGGCTTTGACGCCTTCACGTGTATATTAGAGAGACCCTGCCACACTTTGTTTATATACTAAATGCTTGAAAAACATAGTCAACCAACACCTACAGTACTTAGATTAGGGGGTTGCAAAGTACATCAGCTTTTTACTTCGCGAAAGTACATCAAAGTACGCCAGTACAAAATTAATACTATATGCCTATCAGGTAACCTAGAAATTTGCTCAAAAGATTTTTCTCTCTTTGCCAATATTGGAGTCCTTTGACCGCTGGAATTACGTCATTACAGCAAAATAGTGACGTAATTGGCCAGCTTTCCTTCAGTTGCAACAGTGAGTGCATTCGATAGCCACTTTAAAAAGAAAGCCACAAAATCAGAGCCGAAACGGAAGGCATGTCTGCTGCGGCGAGCAAATCACGCAGTGACGTGCTTTTTACGTCGCGCTGGAGATAACTACAACTTCCGGAGTGCTTCCAAACCCCAAGGCAAGAGTCAAAGCGTTAGTCGGAAGTTTTGCAGAGGCCCTTTAAAACGTCTAAAGGAATGCGGCACTCTGAGAACGGCGTCATTTTAAGCACACTGCCTCAGGCTATACACATACCAGTTGCGTGTTGAAACTAAGAACTGTTGGCTCATGGTGTGCTCTTATCGCCAGCGTTTGGCAACCGGCTGTCCCACACGATAAATGTTAGGCGCCACTTCGCTTCATTCATTCACACACAGGCGCCCGCGCAGACATTTTCTCCGAAAAAGTGCGCACACAAACAGACTGTTGACTGTTCGGACCGATGTGAGGCGATTGCTCACGGCGTTCAAACCTGGCGCGAATATCCATCTTGGGTTGTGTCGCTTGCCTTATTCGCTTCCGCATTGCTGGGCATGTTCGTTCAACCAGAAGAGACACATCGCGTGAAAAAGTAAAAAAAAAAAGGCAACGCTCGACTGATGGCGCACACGTGCAACGAGGGTCTCGCGTTTTGCTTCCTGCGCGACGGTCCTGGAAAGTATCTCACACACGCTGCCTCGGAGGGTTTCGATCCGCGGACTGTCTTCAATCCTTCTTTTTTCTCTCTGTTATTTTATTTCCGCGTCATCTGGCAGTGGTAAAGGAAAGCACAGTTCCTTTACGTTAGTTCAGTCAACCATTTGGGACATTAAGAGTCAGACACAACAAGACGTTTTTCCGTGGTTTGTATGGTTCTCTTGTTATTTTCTTACCCTAGCAGAAGCTAAGACAAGGAAGAACGCTCTTGACAAATTAAAGCGGCAGACAGCGCTACATCACCGCCTGTCAACGTAAAAACGTGGCAGAAGAATGAATGCAAGTAAAATATTGTCGCTGTTAACACGCTCAACGATACGTCTGGAACACGAAGTAAGAATCAAGCTTGGGTTTTTTGTTCTCTTCGGCCGCACTCTCGGGCACGCGTAATGAATATGATTTTAAAATGTGTGACACTCGAAGCGCCACATAACCTTAGATGAAACAAGTGAACATATACTTGCGTACTTTTTCTCTATCACGGTTTGAACCAGCACGGATAAGCTTTCCGAGGTTACTATATCAAAAACTCAAAATTGATGTTTTACGCTGCGAAGCAATACCTGGGTCGTAGGGTGGGCTGAAACAGCTACAGAACAATTTAGACCTCCGAGCGCGGAGATTACCCAGGTCGCGAGTCATTGTTCGCTTGTATTGGCAGGATGCCCTGAACAGAAAATGGCATCCTTCGTTCACAATGCCACAAATACCTGCCGCTTCGGCGGCATACCTGGTTCCAGTGAAAACTTGTCTTGTTCAAGGAGAAGATAGTTCGACACACACGCACACTCTAGTCTTCTCTTTGTTTCTGTCACTGTTCCGCTGGGACAGTGTATTACGTTTCCAAGAAACGAATATTCCGCCTTCAGTTATTCCTCATTCCCCTCTATCAGTGACTCATTTCAAATAGGCCCGCGAAACAAGCCTGCTAGGTAAGATGTAAATAATAGCGTCCGTTGTGTGGCACATGAAACCAAAGCACTCGAACACAAATTGCGTGAACCACTTCTTCGGTTGAAATCAGCAACGACAGTGATGGGTGTGGTGTTGTCACTCCTGACTTAACGTCACGTTGCCACAAACATCTCGATGTGGTTCTTGGGTGTACGCGGAGATATGTACAAAGTGTACAGCAGAATTCCGTCTGTTGTTGGAACGGTGCAGACATCGGAACAGACCGTGACACTTTCATCTGGCGAGGCGGGCAGGTAGTGCGGAGCCACTTAAAAGCTAGCGAGCGAGCGAGCGTGCGAGCAAGCAGTCAAGCAAGCACAACTGAAGTGGACGGCCCCTAAGCATGCGCCGGTCGTCGTAGATTCGGTTGCTCGACGTGAACCGCCAGCCGTTCTACTCGACACTCTGGAACGAAAGAAGTGCTATCGCCCGTCATCCTATTCGGCAGCTTCTTCCGCTACTCCACTTCCTATTCATACAAGGCCAGTCCGTTGCAACAGAGTGAGCCTCAATACTATTTTACTAAATGAGCTGAGGTGTTGTATACAACCAAACTTGTGTTAACTTGTTTTTATCGAGTGTGTCAGAACACTGTAGGTAGAACAATAAAAATAATCTTTCCATATTTCGGATCACATTTCTGGGCTTGCCCAACAAGATGCAGAAGAAATTGTCTTTCTGAGCGTCTGCGCTGAATAGTTTTTGTTCTTTGGAACTCAATATTTGTTCTGCGTCCGCAGTTCACGCATGAAAACGCAGACGTCTTCTCCTAATGAAATCGTCACGCACGCACGCACTTATTTACATAGGCAGGAGTAGCTGCTCCTATCCAGCTCTTGTTACACGTGCCATCTAAAAACGTCCGTGAATGACACCGCAGGGCGGCGAAGCGCGAAATTGGGAAAAGCGATTGAAGTGTCGGATCTGTACAGCGGCTCTTATATTATTCATGCTAAGTGAGAAAATTGCCGCTGTAAGACAGGTCGAGGAGCTTCTAAAGAAAATTGTAGGCTCAAAGTATTAAAAATCCGATACCAAATCGGAAAACAAGAAGAGGGGTGGTCTGACTACAGAATACGAGATGAGATTATGCAAAGACATCGTATATAAGAGCGTTCCGGCATGAAACGTCTTGCAACGTACTTGGAGTGCGGTAGAATGCTTCTGATACCAAAATAGATTTTACCTTTTTTTTTTTTTTTTTTCATGCGTTTGCGGAAACAAACCTTAACATAGGGAGCGAAGATTCACAAAAAAAGCCTGGTATATAGATGGCATCATTTCCAATAGAAATTTGTTTTTTGAATGCAAGTTTCTGAGACCTCGCTTTTATTTCTTTTTTGGAAACAATAAATGTAACGCATACACATTTCGATTCGTACTAGGTTTATTCTACCATCCGGAGTAACATAAAAACATTTCTTTTCTTATAGCTAACGCATACCAGAACATTGAACTAAACTTTAACCTAACCTTGGATGTTTGAGAAATAGGTGAGTAGTCCGGAATTGAATGAAAACAGCGCGCAGAGTTCCCCAGCTTTAAGAGCAGGAATAGAAAAGAAGGGAAGCCTTTTTTCCTCGCATTTCTGAAATAGAGCAAGCTACGAAGCAATAAATGATTTGCCAGGGTACCGCTTTATTATTTCTCAGCAATGAATGAGTCAGCAAGCGAGTGACAGCGACAAGCACCAATAACACCTGATTAATTATATTTAGTTGGCGCAGTTTCTTTTTATTATTCTTTACCTGGTAATCCCCTACTTACATACTATCACTCACTCACTCACTCACTCACCCCAAATGACGTGGAATTATCTGTCGAATCTCAGATGAGTGCGTAATAGAAATTGCTTGTAAACTTCTAGAAAGCCTATATAGTTAAATGTATACTGAATTTTGTAGTTACTTGGAGCTGGCGACATCACGTAGTCAGACTCATGTTTGAAACCGAATACGTAAGCCCATACGTTATGCCCGGAGAACGTTGTGATGTGAGACCTTGATAGCAAGCCAAGCAGCACTGACGATGAAATGACCAAGCCCTCGGAAACAATATACGTGGGTGCTAAAATCGTGTCAAACACAGGCGCTCTCACTCACGCATGCAAGCACGCGCGCACAGACAGACAGACAGACAGACAGACAGACAGACGGACGGACGGACGGACGGACGGACGGACGGATGGACGGACGGACACGATTTGCTACGTAGTTACGATTCAGCATGCCGCTACACTGCACGTTATAAAAGTTATACACTGCACCGGGGGGAAGTTTTCGTTTTGCGGCAAAGCCCGCCTTCCTCAAACAAGTTACGATACGCCGGAGCTTGTATCCCGATACACCGGATACGATACAACCGGATTACGATACGCCGGAGCCGGATACGCCAGCGCGCGCCCGTTTCAAATCGGTGATCCATGCCAGCAGCGGCGATGGCGCGCATGACTCATCGTTTCCCAACTTCTCCTCGCGAAGAATGCGCCGACTTCTGGGGACCTCACCCCTGATTCTAGGGACCTTCGAACAGTGCATCTAGGACGATTTGTTTTGTGCATTTCTTCTTTTTTTCGTTCCGCGCAACACGATGGACACCTGGGCCCGTTTGCCCGTACGCATAAGTTCCCGACTGAGACCCGCCGCGGTGGCTCAGTGGCTAAGGCGTTGCGCTGCTGAGCATGAGGTCGCGGGTTCGATTCCCGGCCGTGGCGGCCGCTTTTCTGATGGAGGCGAAAAGCAAAAACGCCCGTGTGTACGAGATTTCGGCACACGTTAAAGATCCCCAGGTGGTCAAAATTAATCCGGAGCCCTCCACTACGGCGCGCCTCATCGCCTGCGTTGCGTCGGCGCGTTAAACCCTACAATCAATCAAAGTTCCCGATTAAGTTCCCGCTAACGAATAAGACGCCAATAAGTTGAAGTCGGCAACGAAAAATAAGCCGGTTGCCAGGAAACCCGACGGAAACCCTACCTTAACCGAGCGTTTGTGTCAGTTTCGGGCAAACGACTTATTACCTAGACATAGCTAAAGTCGTAGTTGAGAACTTATTCCCACACTTATCGCGTTCGAGCAAACGGGCCCTGGTTACCGTTGGTACTTTTGTGTATAGGCAGTATTCACTGGCGGGGCCCGCATGCAGGCAACCATGCGTGTCGCCTTAACAACTGGGATGCGCGGGCACGAGCGTGGCGGCGCACGCACAAGGCGTCCCAGCGAGCTCAGAAGCTCGACGTTAACTACTGTTTCGCGCAGAGTCCTACAGCCTACCTGTCGCAAGACACGAGTGAACTCGTCGACACGGGTCAGCAGATGTAGTCGAGGGTTTGACGGCTAACCTCTGGTCAAGCAACATGCTTGAAACCATTTGCTGGTCAATGATCAAAATCAAAATATACAAATGACGTTTCGAGAGCGCTTGCAGCTCCCTTGTTCACACCTAGTGTGAACAAGGGAGCCGCAAGGGAGTCGTAGCTTTGACTACGACTCGTATCGTATATTTTGACTTTGGTCAATGATCAGCAAACCATTTCAAGGGCAGCTGACCTCCAGCTGCCGTGCTTTGGTATGGCCGCTCAGGGCCATATCCTCGAAGCACTAAATTCACCGTGAACTGTCAATTTGCCGGAAGTCTTTTTTGATTGGCTTCCAATTTTGGTCATGTGCTTCCAGTTGACAAAGTGGTTGTGTGTGCTTTCGTATTTTTTACGTTTCCTGTCGTTTACTGGCAACAGTTCTAAAGTTTGCCTTATATCTCCGCACTGAAAGTGCATAATTCTTGGCCGGTAATGAAGAACTAGGCGAAATGCCGCGGCCATGACAACTGAGGAGAACTTCTTGCTGGGCTAGTTGGTGAATAGATGCCATGATTTGAAGCGCAACAAAAACACACGGACGAAGAACAGAGTAAACGAGACAGGCGCTGTCTCGTCTACTCTGTTCTTCGTCCGTGTGTTTTTGTTGCGCTTCAAATCAGGACATGACAACGTAGGCCTGTTTTTGCTGTTCAACAACAATACGACTCGTATGTCACGCCCTCTCTGTGATTGGCTGAGAAGGCGTGACGTATTTAAACAGTTGGGGGGAACGTTTACGTCGCACATTGGCAACTTCAACCTGCGTAAAAGTGACGTGATGATAGGTCATCATCATCATCATCATCATCATCATCACGACGAAACATCACGTCAATATTACTCAGGCTGAAGTAAAACGGCACGCTGTGTCGCGGGGGGGAGGGAGGGGGGAGCATCGTGCGTAATACTCAATACGCAAGCACATCTAATCAGCCGCAGCCGCTTCGCTAGTTCAGGTGCCACGTATCTTTTTTGGAGCTGCATTGGACAAGAGCCAGCTGAAATAGGTAGGGTAACTGTGGGCCTGTTTCGCTGCTGCTTTATACGACATCTTTGCTGGGGAACTTTTCAGAAGTTTTATTTCTTGGTTCCCCTACTGAAAGTAGCTCCTCGACGCAGAACCATTCTCACAGCCCGGTTGTAGCTGGTACTGTGGCTAGCTATTATGACTGCTCTCATGAACATTTTAGCTGCCTCCCACATAGACAGTGAGAGCTGGGGTAATTACTGCCACGGCAGGCGCCGCGCGAATGTGCAGTTGGCCTAGTTAAGTATAACTATAGGAGCTCCGAGGGAGCAGAAAATTTTCTGCGCAAAGAATAAAAGCAAAGCGCCTCTAACAGTCGTCTCAGTGTTAGCTCGTTTCTGGCTACCGCCCACGCACCGTGTGTGGGCTGCACTGGTTGCGACGGTAACGCGCACTTTGCTGCCGGCGGAGTCGTTTACGGAGGGAACGTGACTGGCCGTTAGAAAAATGCCCCGTGGGTCGGCGGCTCGACGGAAGCGATGACCGTAGCCGCAATGACGACCGTACAGCTGCGCCGTTCCGATCCGTGCCAGGCATGCCCACCCCCGTGCACCGCCGTTCCCCTTTTCTCCCATTGCTAGCAGCGCTCGTGGAAGGCGCTTTGAGATGGCTGGACGCTTTCAGGCAGTGCTGTACATATGGCGCGCGTTCGGCGTCGGCACGAATGGAATGCTGCCCATGGCGATACAGACACCGAGCGTATAAGCAACTTTGCAAATACCTGCGAACGAGTCGTTGTTAATTTTTCAACCGAGAGGTTTAAAAAATTAGCAGTGGCTTAGCTCGGCTATGCCAGGATATACGTAGCGTGAGCGAAGGTTCAGCTGGTTATTCTTAGGCTTAAGTTTCCTGGTTGTCTAGGATTAGCTGATTGTCATGCCTACTGCTGCGAAAACGATTTTCAATCCAATCCAGTCCAGTCCAGTCCAATCCAATCCAATCCAATAGCGGCGGCGGTGGCTCTGGTGCGCCAGCTGTGTGCCGTGAGACGTCACTGCTCCTCGCGCATGCGCAGCACTGCTCTCCAGGAGCCACGCGAAACTGCTCAACCTCGGCCAGTGTAGCTCACGCTACAAAACCCTCCCTAAAGAAGAGAAGTACGTGCAAAATGGTGGGGCGGTTGTGGCAGGGGGGTAAAAGCTGCTCGCTTTCTAGAGGTGGCGACAGCTCTTCCTTAACTGGTTTTAGATGCAGAGCATCTGATTCACTCGCCTTGTCCCTCCGGCGTCGTCGTCGTTGTCGTCGGCGTTGTCCACCCCTCCCCCATTCTCCTCGCCGCGCCAGCTGCGCTCTCCGCCGCTCCCCCCTCTCCTCTCCCATAGCGAAGACTCTCTCGCGAGGGGCATTGGATTCGATTGGATTGGCTTGGATTGGCTTGTCTTGGCTTGGCTTGGCTTGGCTTTGATTGGATTGGATTAAAGTGGATTGTGTTGGATTGTGTTGCGTCATAGCCGCGGCAGACGCGCTGGGGCCGGCGCATGTGCAGTACTCTCTCTTCCGCGGTTTCCTCTCCTTCGGGCGCGCTGCGCATATAACCTGTGTGCCGTTCTCCGGCGAAGCAACATCCACGCTTGGCTCAAACACCACCTAGAGTCAACGACGCTTTACAAGTACGCCAACGTCGTCATCGACTGGGACCGGCTTACGCAGTCCCCTCAACGTTATGCGCGCTATAAAACGCGGTCCCTTCGGCGCTCCGCCTATGCGTCGCATCTACACAGGGGTTCCCGCGAGGGGAGGTGGGAGTTTTTATCCAATTAACGCGTCGCGCACGGCTGAACCAGAAACCGCGTTACTTCTTGTCGGGCGTATGCGCAATAGCGGCTGACAATTCAACTTGTGTGGGTGGGTGGCGAGGCCGCGATGGAAGCAGCCGACGTGGATGGAAGAAGAGGAGGACGGGAGGCGGTGGATGCGGAAGAGCAAGTCGGTTTGGAGGATTTGGTTCTCGTAAAACCGCGCCTCAAACGTTTTGCAGAGATCGTTTGAAAAAGTATATGACAGAAAGCAACGCGTCTAGTGACTCTCGCACATAAGGGGGGAACACGGGTGCAAAGGAAGAAATAAGGAAGTGGCGGGAGACAAATGGGTATAGATTTCTACCTGATTCGCTGCAAAAGCTGACGTACTCTGGTAAACTGTTTATATTTCTAGAATTGAGTACCCAAAATAAATCAAAGCTGCAATCATGATCGTGAGCCACTGTCAGTGGAATTCGATTGAATGACGGAAGTTAGGCCTCTCCGATCCCTGCACTTCCGCAATACCTGTACTTCCTTAATAAGTGTGGCAAAGCATCAGTAAGTTAGCAGAAAGCCAAGCAGTGATATCCACCGTATATACCGCCTCAAAGGAAAGCTCTAAAGCGTATTTTCTTTTCTTTTATGCGGCCGTTCAGGAATTTGTGCTCGTCCTTTTTTTGTTTAATTTGTTCAACTTTTCTCCTGCCTCCTAACGGTATATTGACAGCACGCACTTAAGTAGTAAGAGACGTCGTTGATTTCACTTAAGGCAGAGCCCAAGCCTAATTCTTCAAAGCTAAATAGCGTAAAACTGGTTCTCTGCCCCCCCCCCCCTCCCCGCTACACATACACACTGCTGCTGCGCTATGACCGTTATCTTTCTTCCCTGAGTGGGAGCTCAAGTGTGGCAAAAACAGAAGTCAAGAACCAAGCGGAGTCAGCAGCGGAATTGGCCAGTCTTAGCTGAGCCCACTTCTCGACATTACCACTCAGCCTTTTTCGCTCGCAAAGTCCCGGGCCAGGATACTGTTTCACTCCTGCAGGCGCTTACTTCTAAACGGCACTTCTTTCTTTTTTCGCCTTCTTTCCCGCCGTTTTGCTTCCTACCGGGGCGCAAGAAACACTAGTCGACACTCCCATCCGTCTTGGTCTACGCCGGTGCCAGCGCGCTGTCTGGAGGTAGGGACCCGGGGGGAATTCGCTCCGCCGGCTCGTTTGTTGTTAATATTTTCTACTTTTGCTTCTCCATTACTCAGAGTGCTGCACTAATGGCCGATTGGTCGCTTAACTGAATGATTAGAAGCACCGATATCGATCTTAGTTTTGCTTTCTCTCTACAGTAGAGAACGCACTTGGTCTAGTTTTCTTCAAAGTAAAACTTGACGTCGAGGTTAGTTTTACGTTTTAAGTGGGAACAAAATGATGTCTGCGAAGAGAGCGTTCCATTTGTAATGCGCGGAAACCGCGTCAGCGAGCTTGCCGTTCTATTTTGTCATCGCCAAAAATACTCCCACATTTCCCCACTAAAATTGATTGCTTATGAGGTTTAAAGCGCCGACGCTACACAGGCGATGAGGCCCGTCGTAGTGGAGGGCTCCGGGTTATTTCTGACTACCTGTGGATCTTTAGCGAGTTCTGACAACTTGAACACATTGGTGCTTTCGCTTTTCGCCTACATCAAAAAAGTGGCTAACGCGGCCGGGAATCGAACCCGCGTCTTTGGGCTCAGCAGCACCCATTAAAACCCAGCTAGCTGTGTCAAACCGTGGTCACTAGAAGCGATGCTTTGAAAATCTGTTGCGTGAGAGCAGGAAGAGACCTGTATATGCTGCGGCGGTGACATAAAGGCAGTTGAACACATTGTAATTAAATGCCGAAGTATGGATCCCTTATTAAAATAGGGAAGGCGTCCATCTGAAGCACTTTGATTGAGGGTTTGTGGCATGAATGAAAACCAGCAGGGGAGATAATAAAGCGATGATTTTGGGGTGCGTGGAAGAAAAAGCAAATAAAATAATTAAAATACAATTACAGCGCCGTCGAAAGAACAGTTACTGGAGCTTATTTAGAAAAAAAGGTCAGGTGCCAACGCCTGATCAACTTAAAAACTAGCTGCGGCACGCGCCCATGGTTTTTGTATTACACTTTGGTGCTTAATTACGTGACAGCTTATCTAAGGCCACGTTATCACATGTTGTGATGTGTGCTAGTTCCAGTGAAAAGTCTGTCCACGTGTACATAACCGAAGTCGCACAATCCCCCCCCCCCCCCCCCCCCCCCTCAAAGTTCTCCTGCTGGATTTTTCCTTGGTGTCTTTGGCGGGCACGCAAGTTTCTTACGTATCGTGCTCACACTGCTTTGTCATAAACATTGAATTCTATGTTGTGGTCAACTCTTCCGGAAGTGAAATTAGGGCTTATTTTTTTTTTTAATTCAGGAGTAGTGCAGGTTATGCATTTCACGCCGCAATTTCTTGCTGAAAGTGGCCCTGCTTGGTATTACATACAGCAACGTTGCGCACTATTCAAACTAACGAGTGGTGGTTGCGGCCACCGTGTGCAATTGCTACGAGCGGTTCAAATATCATGCAGTTAGCTCTAGGGTACACTCACTGGGTGCTTTTTTTTTTTTGTATGTGTGTGTTTGTGTGGCGGAGCGCGATTCGTACGCGATTTTACTGGCCAGTATAGCCCTCTTGTTTCAAGAGACTAAAAGTCCCCCTCCCGTCCCCCTTCCCTCCTTCTCTTATGATACACCTGCGTATTTCCGTTTTACATAGTCAATGCAACACTTCTGTCAAGTCGAACGTCTGCAAAAATACCAATAGGTACCGAAAAAAAAAAAGTGCTGCCCTGGAAGCTTCATAGTGTTACATACCAATTACCGCCCGCATCGTTCGCGCCAGAGCCATTTTCTCGTGTTCTACGCGCGCGCGCGCGCTTTCGCGGGTGCGTGGCGTCACTGATTGGTCGCTCAAAACAGGCGCGGTGTGACGCAGACTCATGCTTTGCAGCGACCTTTCATAAGCACGCCGCCCTGCCCTAATGGTGATTGAAGAAGGTTTTGGATCCAGACTCCGGGCTCGCACCGAGGGAGCATTTGGAGCGCGCCCCCCGGCCACCCGCTCCGCGCTGAACGTCGCCACCGAGGCCAATACGGGGCCACGCACACGTACTTCTTGTAACCGGCATCGGGCAACACCATCGGTTCGAAATGACGGCCGAGGCGCCGAGGTGTGGGGTACTGCAGTTTGAAATTGCCGCCAAAGCTGGCCGAAGGAGGCAGGGCGCGGGGTGAACCTTACGGTCTTGTCCCCCTGTGGGGACGGCAGAAGTCAGAAGAGGGCGAGGAGAAGGACGAGAAAGAGCGGTGTGTTCGGTGGGGAGACGTGCGGCCGGGCTAATATCGGGCGTCGAATGCGATGTTCGGTACGGTTCCGTTACCCGCCGCGTTCTCGCGCTCGGCAGACGTGCGCAAGCGCTCTATCGTTGTAGCTTGCACGGACGCGCTGATGAGCTTTCCATTCTCCCCCCACATTACTGCGCGGCAGAGGCGGCCCGTCGGTCGGCCGTGACCATGACTGACCGCCATTTTTCCCCCTCCTCCCACTTTGCCCGCACAGACGGAATGAGTGTCGGCCGATGCGGAGTTTTCGTGGAATATGCTAATCAAAGCTGGCAGCGGAGAACATTTCGTGGATGCGCATATAGGCGGCCGAAAGCGGGTCGACTTTCGCTGCCCGCTGGCCACCTCTGGCTTTCTAACGGGAGGCGGCAGGTGCGTGCGAATGAGGCGCGTGAAGCTGAACTTCGCTCGAGCGGTGCAAACTTCTGAAGCCCTCAGATGTACGCTTTCGTCATTGAGTGCGAAGCAGGGGAGATCACGGAGAAGAAGAATGCCGGTAAATGAAGTGGTTGGCTATAGACTCCATCTGCTACACTCTGAGTTGTTAGTCTGGGAAGAAAGGGAGAAACATTGTTCGACGGGTGGAGGTCTTGACCCATACTTTGCGAGAACCCGGTTGCACCAAGTATTTAAAGTGTCTATAGCGGTTGCACCGGAAATAAAAAGAAAACAAATTCTCCAGGAACGAAACAGATAAAACTTTCGACAAGCACGACGTGTTGTAAAAACTGGTATAATTTTGACAATGCATGAAACCATCGCAAGATATTACAGTACACTAAAGTTAGCACGCCGATAGAATAAAAAAAAATATGCTTTAGTTTGAATAGGCAATTGTCACTGAAGCGACCTCTCTTTACCGGATGAGTTTTAGCTTGTGCAAGTGCAGTACGATCACAACTGTAAACTGCAGAGAGACAGTGGTACGCTATGAAAACGTGTAAACACTTTTTTATGCATGAATACTGAGATTAACGTGCGAAAGTGTAGGTTTGTGTCTATCAAACCTTTTTCTGCCCTGAAAATCCGCCACACACACAACGATCTGTTTGCCTAAAAGCACATGATGAGGAAGGATAGACGTTGGTTCTTGAAGCCATGAACGCCAGGTATGTATGTCATATCGTTCTGGTACAATATATATATTTCTTGGGCTGAAGTAATGACTCAGTATCTTTTGAACTTCACTCAGAGAGTTCCCGTTTAACGGTTGGCTTGTTTAATCTCATGGAAAGTTCACTGTCACGGCTTTCCTCGTTTGTCTTGGTTAAAGTTACGTGCGCTGCGAAGTTCAGCAAGAACTCTAAGCTCGCCAGTGCTTTGATCGGAAGGGAACCATTAGCAAAACGCTGTCGTTTGTTGCAAATCAGCGATGCAAAAAATGTCCATATGAAATATTGTCGAACGAAGTGGAGCGCAAGATTTATGTTTCAGCTCTAGCAAGATAGTCGATAGTTAAATAATAGGATGGGAAAACAATCTTAAAAATGGAGGCATACAAAGGAGAAGGAGAAAGTAGTTAGAAAGGCAGAGAGGTTAAGCAGGCGTAAAGGCAGGTTTTCTGACCTTCAATGGGAGCAGGGAGAAGGGAAAAGGGTTAAGGAGAGGGAAGGGGGGGGGGGGGGGGGGGGGGGCGAACGCTTACATAGACTGGTGTAGTTGAGCAGACAAGTCTGAAAAGCGATGTTGGGACCACTTGTGCGTTTATAGTCACCACCGTGAACGGCCGATCGCCTAGTCGGATGAGTTGAGTGGAAAACACACGTTCTCAAGCGTGCTCCACGAACCATGATTTTTATGGTTTATTTTTTGCTGCCAGCGCCTAGCTGCCTATAGCTATCTTAATGTTGGCTGGAAATGGAGCGCGCCCTTGTTATTTCTAGCGTGTTGTAACACGCTCTTTACTGCCCTAGTCTGTTATGGTTTGTTTGATCGACAATGTAACCGATCTGATTGGACGTTTCTAGAAAGGAGTTTGCTCTAAGGTAGATACACGCAGGCCAAGCGTTACCATATTCGATTTCTTGATTCTCGACTGTACAGGTCACTTTTTTTATCCGCTCCTTAAACGTTTGTTGTATCTGTAGTTTGCAGCAGAGCACTGGATCACTGCAATCGATTTTATTAAATATGAGAACGCTGCGCCACTGCAGACTTTGTGACCGAATTTTGAGGGCAACGACGAAGTACGCTCGGTGAAAAAAGTTTCCGAGAGACGATTTCGACTGCTAAAGCTTATTTCTTTACGATTTGCAATCGCTGCTGATGCCAGCACCGCCGTTAGTTTTGGCTCACCTTACTGATTGATTGACTGTAGGGTTTAACGCGCCGAGGCACGCAGGTGATGAGGCGCGCCGTAGTGGAGGGCCCCGGTTTAATTTTGACCACCTGGGGATCTTTAACGTGCGCCCAAATCTCGTACGCACGGGCCTTGGCTCAACTTACTGAGAAGTACGTCCATACTATTGTTTGCTGTCGAAGAGGTGGGTCTGATGGTGTTAATGGTGGTGGAAATTTGTAGTTGTTCTGTGAGAGTAATCGCTCAGTTCAGGGATCTACAGAACGATCGGGTGTACTTGGCTCTGGACGCAAGGAGTAGCTGGGCCCCAGTTGACCGCTGGCCGTCAGGCTCACCCAATGCCTTCGAGGACAGTCCGCCATGTTAAGCCCCGTTCTAATTCGAACGAAGCAGTCAACAACGACTGCTTCGAGGAGACGACATCAAAGTCAGCACCGATGCAGGCTACCTTCATGTCTAAACTAATAAGTGACGCCGGCGCCACCCTTTTGCACATTAATGTTGTAGCAAAAGCACTTGTTCGTTCATTGATTAGTAGTGGCGAAGATGACTTTGTTTAATTTTTAAATCACGTAATTTTCGTAATGATAACGGTAATAATATTTACGAAACCTGCGGCTTGCGTGTCTCAACATGTCTGCTACGAGGTTGTCGTCTGGGTTGGTGTTGCATTCGGGAACGCTGCGCCGTTCCAATTTTTATTCCTTTAGAGGTATAGTTCGACTGCTTCGTTTGGTGTTGCATTCGGGAACGCTGCGCCGTTCCAATTTTTATTCCTTTAGAGGTATAGTTCGACTGCTTCGTAAGCTGTCTAGCAAGCTGCCCGCGAGTTGGAACGCAGCCTGCGACGATGGTTGAACACCAAGGTTTCTCGTGATGGATTCTCCGGTTGGCCAATCCCACGCTGCGAGTATGTGCTACTCCGGGGTTACGCACCATTTTCTGCAATACCCACAGCAGGGGCCGAATTCTCTAAAACGACGGGGCGTCGCTTTGAAACGACGTGGCAGCGCCATGCAAATGCATGTGTTCTGGGGTTGGGGCCGTCGCTTTGGGGCGGCCGGCTGGGGCAATCACCGCAGAAAAGCGACGTGGCAAGTGCGCGAAGCGACAAGTGAAGCGACGGGGGGGCAGTGGGTGTCGCTTCGCGCCCTTGCCACGGCGCTTTTCTGCGCTGATTGCCCCAGCCCGCCGCCCCAAAGCGACGGCCCCAACCCCAGAACACATGCATTTGCATGGCGCTGCCACGTCGTTTCAAAGCGACGCCCCGTCGTTTTAGAGAATTCGGCCCCAGCTCTCGGGTTTGCACTCCGTCGGCCTAACGTTTCGGTTTGGGGTGTACGGCGCGATTCGGTACGGCGCCGCACACGGCGCGAATGAAGCAATCAAATAGACACCAATAGACGCCGGATTCATAACTCGAGGGACCTAGGTTCGATTCCGACCACGGGAAGCGTTTTTTTCTTTGACTTCAACCCCGATCATCCATCATCATCATCATCATCATAAGAGAAAGTTGGCTTTCCTGCAGCGGCATCAGTGAGGACACTGAAGCTTCGCTTTAAAAGAATGATAGAGCAGTTTCAACAAACGTGAAAACTGTGGGCTTCGGAGCAGTGATTTTCCAAAGAAGCTGTGGCGCCCTCTTTTAACTGTTGCAGTATCAGCCTGGCGTTGATACCAAAAGTAGTCAAGAGAGGGCGCCGCATTACCTGATAACATCTATATGCACCATAGAGTTTCATACTAACATATACTAGAGGGAAATCTGGCGCTGCATTCGCGTGCCGCCGTGGGCGGCGCCATTGCAGCTAGCGACGTTCCTCGCCTCCTTGGCTTGGTTAGCCACATGGCTTCTTTTTCGTCTTGAAGCCAAAAGGGGTAACATTGTTTTTTTGTTCATCTTCCATGAAGCTTCTAAATAATCCCTGGCAAATCAATCTTTATGGAGCATTTATTTTTCAATAACAAAACAAATTCGATTAATTTTCTGCGGTAATATTGTTGCATTCTTGCAGCCAAAGCCAACTTTTCAGCCTGTTCGTGAGCCATGCCAAGGACAAGTGGAACGTGCCTGCCCGGTACATGACGGCACGCTCACCGAAGCGCGGCTCCCCTAGACGGTGGCGCCACATTTCCCTCTAGTGTATATTAGTATGAAACTCTATGATATGCACTGCATTGAAGTTTTATTAATTTAAGGTAATTAATGCATTAACCATTTTTTTCTTATTTTATATTATTGGGTACTTATTTTGCGGCTTAGCAACAGCGCAACGCAAAGATCACTCCCAACGTTTTGCATATCAGTAATGTGTGCCTATGTAGCGCAATAGGGTTGACATTGGTTTCTTAAAGCGAGGGGCCCAGGTTTGATTCCGACCAGGGGAAGCGGTGATTTTTTTCGAAGCCTTTGTTTGGGTGCGTGACACAGCGCAACTGCGGTGACTATATACCGTGACCCCGGACAACCTACGGCAATAAGCCGGGCCCCTAAAGTGCTCCGCACTTATACAAGGCCGAACATTTCTGTTTGGTAACTGGGCGATCAAATGATTCGAGATGAGAAAGAAATAGCGACTGAGTTCAACCGGTACTTTTACTACGTTCGGCCGCGGTGGCCGCTTTTCAGATGGAGGCGAAAAGCAAAAACGCCCGTGTGTACGAGATTTCGGCGCACGTTAAAGATCCCCAGGTGGTCAAAATTGATCCGGAGACCTCCACTACGGCGCGCCTCATCGCCTGCGTTGCGTCGGCGCGTTAAACCCTACAATCAATCAATAAATCAATCAATCAATCAATCAATCAATCAATCAATCAATCAATCAATCAATCAATCAATCAATCAATCAACTTTCACTACGTTTTTTCAAACCCATGCGTGTCCGATAACGCCAGTAGCAACTGCACAGCAATAGATACTGACTTCATAAAATTCGAGGGTATCTTTTATATGCCTCTAAACATTGAAACAAAATTTTGTTGTGGTCCGGACAAGATACCAAATGTATTTTTACGTCACTACGCTGATTCGCTTTCCCGCTTTCTTATTATATTATTTCGCTTATCTTTATCACAAGACATTGTACCCGCAGTCTCGCGCATCGCTCCAGTAAATCCAGTACTTAAAAATGAAATAATCTCCGCGTCACCAACTACAGACCGATATCTCTTGCAAGCACCTGTTGTAGACTGCTGGAACACATATCAAATTACGTGATCATTTTTTTAGACGCGCAAAATGTTCTATCACCATTCCAACACGGCTTTCGTGAAGGCTTTTGTACAACTACCCAATTAATTTCTTGTGCCCATTCATTCTCTTCTGTTCTTGATGAATCAGGCCACACTGATGTTATTTTCCTCGACTTCAACGAGGCCTTTAATGCAATACCGCACTCCAAACTAATTCCCAAACTTAATTTGGTTGGCTTTCCCTGTAATTGTTAAATGGGTTGCATCGTGATTAAGTTGGCCTACGCAGTTTGTTCACAAATGACGTTTATTCCAACCCTCTCCCTCTTAACTCCGGTGCTCGCCAGGGAAGTGTCCTTGGGCCTTTACTTTTTCTTATTTGTATTAATGACATTAGAATATGTGCTAAACAAAATGCAGAAATCCGTTTATTTGCTGATGATTGTTTTTCATTCTGTTCAGTTAACTCCTTAAAATGATGAGGATGACGATGTTTGAATGTTAATGGCGCAAGGCCAACTAGGGCAAAGAGCGCCAAGAAAGTGTTAAGATGAATAGGTGACAACTAAAATTGGTTAGTGGGAACACGAATAAAACCAGTTAAAGACTGAGCACGACTGGTGTTCAGGGCCAGGATGAAGACCAAGAGGGGTTAAAAGATAAAATTACGCCCATCCTCCCGCGAGGGAACCCTGATGTGATGCGACGCATAGGGGGGTTCAATTGGCGTTTCCATTGGGTTGATTCTCTAAATCGCGTGAAACGTGTTGTGAACGCGTATGATGCATTTCCATCACATGCGGGTGTTCTCATACGAACACCCGCATGTGTTCGTATGAGCGTTTGGACTGACGCTGGTATTGGATTGCGTCAGTCCACTCGCTGAAGGGACTGTCGCTTCCATCACGTCTTCATCGGAAGATCTTCTTCAAGTCAAGCACGGAGGTATCGTCAAGCAAAGTCAAATCAAGGGCGAGAGCGAGCGATTGACTGATCCGGCGCCGTCCGCTCCCCCGCTTATATTCCCGCTTTTGAAAGGAGAGGGGCCGGGGGGAGAGTCACGCGCATGCGCACGCTTGCGCGCCGGAGCAGACGCGAACGTAGGCGGAGCGCGCGCACACGAGCTGTTGTTATGATAATTAGACGGAGCGAGAGCGCTGCGCACAGCTGTCGGAGAGAAGAACGGAGGAGAGTTGCACATGTGCAGTGAGCGTGCGGACGCCGCGACAACGGAGGGACATACCCGAGAGCAAGAGATGCGTCGCATCTAAAAAATGTGGCTGGTGTATAGGACCAGGGGTAAAACTATGGGTGGTATGACATGAGCTGTAAGAAGTGAACTTCTGACAGAAACTAAAGGTACGCTGAACAGAAAACATGGCATCGTCTCCTAAAAAAGTATGACGGATGTAATAGAATATGTTGTCTGTAGAGTTCTCTGAAGTGTTTGAGTCGTGTAATGTCGAGTGCCTTGCATTGAATGAGGATGTGTATCACGGATAGGCCCTCCCCACACCTGCTACACCTTAAAATGACCAGATAATGCTGTTCCAATCTGTCGATGCCACCACTACGTGGTGTGACCGCTGGGGCATGAATATACTCCCTGATAAAACTGTGTTCATGCGCATCACTAACAGAAAACAGCCATTTATTTACCCGTACAGTATAAAAGGAACCCCTATTTTACTAACAGACAGTGATAAATATCTTGGCGCAGCATTCACTAGCAAATTAACTTGGTCTTCCCACATTGAAAAGAGTTTTTCATCCGCACGTAGGAAATTAGGAATACTAAGACATAAATTCCGCTCTTCGCATACAATACAATAATCCGGTCTGGTTTAGAATATGCATGGGAAGTGAGGGATCCCCATAGTAAAAAAATAATAATAACAACCTAGAGAAAATCCAATGATTAGCCGTCCGTTTTGTTTTCAACCGCTTTCGCCAGTCTGATTCCCCAACTGAACTAATTAATGATTTAAACTCTAGCATGTCGAAGGAAAACTAGCTAAACTAACATTTATTCTCTATTTATCCGGCAAGAAAGTGTACTAGACCTATTAAACATCCTTGCTCCGTTATCTCCGCGTCTAACAGAATGGTATCCTCCCAAAAACCTCACTTCTATACTTGCCCAAGCTAACAGTTTCAAATACTCTTTCTTTCTTCGCACAATAATAGATTGGAACAACAAACTACCACATCAATTTTTTAGTCTCGAAACGTGTTAAGGTGAATTAAAATTTTCTGTGAAATAAATAAATAAATAAATAAATAAATAAATAAATAAATAAATAAATAAATAAATAAATAAATAAATAAATAAATAAATAAATAAAATATTGCGTGACGTTCATTGTTGGATTGCCTTCGCCCCGATTTCTTTTCATGCGACCTGGTCTGAGTGCTCTAAACCAAGCAACGCAGTTGTAAGTTTTGTTTTTGTTGGGTTTGGTGGCGCTCACGATAGCGTGGGGCTTAGTGTTTCTCTCCATTTTTAGTGCCTGTTTTACAAATATGACAAACAAATACGACATGCACTTTAAAGTAAAAGAACACCGTAAATTTTGTTTACACATGCTTGCGCTTGTCTTAAATATCGCGAGCCTACCTGTGCGCAAAGCAATATTATCATATACGAACCTCGCCATTATCATTACTTGTTGGGAAATGTTTTGGCCTACATATATACTTCATTATTAGGCCCGCTATTACGGAAATCCTTGAAATGGCGCAACTGGTCTTTAGCACCAGAAAAAGAAAAAAAAAAACACCGGAAACATAAATTGCGGGTGAAGATTAGGTTAATGACGGCAGTGATGGTTAAAGAAGTGTCATTGTTGAGAAGACAAAAAGCACTGGAGGAAGGCAAAAACAGCCTATATAGCGTTAGCCGTTTCCACCCTCTCCGCCCTGTCCAAGGCTTTTAAACTCTTTTAGTTGAACTGTGTGAGTGAGTGAGTGAGTGAGTGAGTGAGTGAGTGAGTGAGTGAGTGAGTGAGTGAGTGAGTGAGTGAGTGAGTGAGTGAGTGAGTGAGTGAGTGAGTGAGTGAGTGAGTGAGTGAGTTATTGAAATAGAAAGTGAACTGCGCATTGCAGCCTCCTACGCTCTCACGAACGAACTGAAGCCGATGAAATTAACGACCCGCTCACGCGCGTCTCATTTACGCCAGCAGCCCCATGGCAGGAGGCCACTCGCCCGTGGAAGGCGCCGGACAGCGGTAATGAATTTGAATGGGAGAGCCCCGCTCGCGCGACACGCACGCTAAGCCCCTGGGAACGCCACCTAGAGCGGGAAAGTCTACGCGCAATGCAAATAGATGCGTCGCTGCCCACCGAATCCCGCTGCACAATTCTAGCCTTTTACATTCTATCTCTCCCCATTCTTCCCACGTCCCTTCGGCTTCCCGGCGACATCGGCATGTGGAGCAGACTCGCCTGGAGCGTTTGTTATCGGTGGACACTTTTGCACGGGGAAAAAAAGAGTAACGGGGCGAGGGAAAACCTTGCGGTGTGCCGTATAGTCAACTCACCACCGCGGCCCAACACGAAGCGCACATTACCATCGCGTGGAGCCCCACCGCCATCTCATGTGGACGGAGTATTATAACCTGCAGCGGTAACGGCTTTCACGCGGGCTCTGCAGCGGCCGGATGGTGCACCCGCCGGATGAGCTTTTTTGGAGGCGCGATAAAGGTTGCTGTTTATGGCGACGCCACCGGTCTCCGCTTGTATACGTTCCTCGGATACGTGCGGATGACGCGGGTCTCTCGTCCTCGCCGTCACATTCAGGTGCGAAAGCCGGCCTTAGCACTTCCTCGTTTTCTCGCATTTTTTACTCAACGCCACTGACAGCCGGAGGCTCATTGGTCAAACATTCCTCTAACCTCCGCGACTTGTAGCGAAGCATAGAGCGAAACGGGGTTAATAAATTTTTCTCGGCACTTTGGTATTCATCTATTTCTGAGGTGACAACCGGCTGCGTTGACTGCGCGTTCTGACCGCAGATGCCAGGCCAATAACAGATCAGTAACAAGGTATGCGTCTTGCATCCGAGACACAGATAAATTGTTACCGTAAATTACTCCTCGGGTGGACAACGTGTAACGACATCGCCTCCAGCGAGCTCAGCGAGGCGAACGGCTTAAGTACAAATATAAGGGAAGAAGGAAAGCTGGCAGGCCTTGCTGTCTGGGGGGTGCTAGTGCGGCCATCCTGCTTTATTAGCGCTTTGACGATGCTGCTTGCATCTGGGATGGGCGGGTTTAAGACCCCCCCTCTCCAGTTGCCCGCCACGTTACGGGTTGCTGCATGGCTTCGCCACGGCTTTCGTAAAACGAGGTTATCTTTATTCGCATAGTAGTGGCGGCAAAACGAATTACGGGCGTGTGCGGAGATGTTAGCTTGTAGCGAACGTGCCCGCGACCAGTTTTTGATGGCCTGTAATTAATTTTGCATTGCGGAGACAATGTAATTAGCATGGGGGTAAGAATTGCAAACTTCTAGTACGTGTAAGGGCCATATGTGCTTTGAGCGAGATCTAAGTTTGCGAGATATAACTCTTCCGAAATGTACGGTGCATGACGTTGCGTAGCTTGTTTAACGACACAAAACCCTGTCAAGGCAAGTTAAACATTATGTGCACTAAAGATGGTACCACCAGAAAGCTATATTCCCACTTGCTATTTCAAAAGCAAGACACTTGCCCGTTCACGCATGTACACACACACACGTGCATACGTGCATGCATACATACGTATGTATACATACATACGTACTTATCCATACACACACCATGCATACATACATACATACATACATGCCTACGTACGTACATACATATGTGTATGCATGTATGTATGTATTTACGTATGTACATATGTATCTGTATGCATATACGTACGTATCTACGCACGTACATACATACACACGCATACGGCGTACATACATACATGCATACGTACATGTATGCATACATACATGCATACATACATGCATGCATGCATGCATACATACGTACATACATACATACATACATACATACATACATACATACATACATACATACATACATACATACATACATACATACATACATACATACATACATACATACATACATACATACATACATACATCGCGGTGGCCGCTTTTCCGATGGAGTCGAAAAAGCAAAAACGCCCGTGGGTACGATATTTCGGCACACGTTAAAGATCCCCAGGTGGTCAAAATTAATCCGGAGCCCTCCACTACGGCGCCCCTCATCGCCTCCGTTGCATCGGCGCGTTAAACCCTAAAATAAATCAATACATACATGCATACGTACATACATACATACATACATACATGCATGCATGCATACATATATACATACACATACATACATACATACATACATACATACATACATACATACATACATACATACATACATACATACATACATACATACATACATGCATACATATATACATACACATACATACATACATACATACATACATACATACATACATACATACATACATACGTACGTACGTACGTACGTACATACATACATACATACATACATACATACATACATACACACATGCATGCATACATGCATACATGCATACATGCATGCATGCATACATGCATACATGCATGCATGCATACATGCATGCATGCATACATACATACATACATACATACATACATACATACATACATACATACATACATACATACATACATACATACATACATACACGCACGCATGCATGCATTGCTTCTCTGCAGGAAATTGTTAATTGGTGATCATGATGCTCTAAAGCCCATTCTACAGCGACTGCAGTGAATAGTTTGTTTTAAAGGTCCTTTTCCCAGTCGTACGTATGTCGCTGTTTCGTATGTCCGTTGCCGCCTCCATGGTGCGTACGAGATCTGGGGCGTAATTCGGTATTGTGTCCGCTTCAAAGACGTCCGTTCATTTTATCCATTTCCATCGTGATGTAGTTGCGCTTGCGAGGCTTCTCGCCAATGACGTGCACAAAAACCGGCCCCCGCCTTGCTTGGGCTGCGTCACATTCGGATTGTCTGCTTTCAGCCAATCAAGGCTCGCTGAAAATGGGCACTTTGAAACGGACGCGAAGGGAAAAAAACTGAGAAGTTCGCCCCTGGAAAACAAATGCCTTTGCCAGTTTCGAAATTACGGGTATTGAATAATCGCCCCCTGCGTAGTTGGGAATCCCACCAGTTGTCCGAGAGTCTTCGCTGATTACAGGCTCCAACTGCTGCTTTTCTGTGCAAGCTTCGCGGTCTGTTTTGTGGCCTAGGAGGCTGAAGATTTCGCGGCTTGTATGTTCAGGTGCAACTGGAGAAGGAAACGCCAGAAGTACAGGCCATTACCGATACCGACCCATGTTTACGCACACCTGACACATGACAGATAGTCGGGGGACGACGGACAAAACACGACAGGGCCAATACCCTACTGTTGTACATGAAGGACCATCTACCTCAGGGAATTACACATGTACGCACACACGGCACGTTCCCGTGCTCGGCATGTTTCTGTCGCGTTAAAGTGTTAAAGCATGTAATAATTTCCTCAGAGTATCGTCGCGATCGCTTAGCCGCACGTTTACGGCGGCTCCTCTAAGTGTGAATTTTTCTTATCAGGACAAAAAGAAAGAAAAAAAAAAACGGTCGCTATAAGTTAGTCAAAGGTGAGAGCACGGCTTGGTCGCGGTGTTAGTCAAAACAGGCTTTTTTCAAGCATGGCGAAACGCTATAGCAATGCGGCTCCTCATTGGTCCACATTAATATGCAGCCCTCCCTTCCCGCGCACATATCACAGCCGAGGTGTCGGGTCAGGGCATTAAGCTCTAAACATTTTGTTTTAAAACAGTTATTCTTTGAGATACGGGCGATGGACGCCTTTACAAACGCTTTTTATGCCGTTTTCCAGGAAGCGTGTCAGGTGCAAGTGCAGTGGTGGCCACGATCGACAATTCAGACGTATACGGTCCGTGCCAACGGAGCCACAGCTTCCCTCAGTCACGGAGCCCCTTAATGTAGACACCAAGCAGCCGTGGCTAACAAATGGTTCTTTCCCTCAGAAGGCATGATTTCTCGCTCTCGCGGTGCTCGCCGGGAGGATTTGCGGAGGCAGCGGCCGTCAAGGTACGCACGCCAGCACATGCTGGCTTTCCCACGCCTGCTGCACGCGGCATGGCTCGAGCGGCTGCGGTGGCGGGCCGCTTGTTGCCCTGCTAGCATGGAAATGCGAGGCTCCTGAAAAAATTACACCGTACAGGTGAAGAATCGCGCTTACCGACTTTTTTTGAAATCCTCAGGAAAAGCTAAAAAGGTCACAAAATTTCTGCCCCTGAAAGTAAGTATAAAATTTGGTGAGTTCAAAATGTTTCGAAATTCTTAGACCCCACAGGCATTTGATTTGATTTGATTTGATTTCTCTCTCGTCGTGGAGCTTATTCGTGGCTGCTTCAAAACTGTATCGTGCGGGAATCGTGCCGTCGCTTTGGACGCGCCCGCATCGTGACACTTCAACCTCTTGCGTGCGTAAGGCACAGCCTTTGTCAAACTTTTCTAGGCCATGGTGAAAGTACTTGGGCAACATCAATTTCCAAGTACAAGCTAACCTTTCGAGAGGGCCTAAAATGTTTTATACCGAAAAGGTCGAGAAAACACATTTCTACCTTACGGTCATAAAATAGTTTGGTCACGATTGAACGTTAGGCTTATGCTTTGAAATATTTGTGTCCCAGAAGCCTTTCGCTTGGCCTAGAAAAATTTGAAAAATGCTGTACGTGGCCCCGAGGAATCACGCCCGGCACAGCTTCCATTCATCTCCTTAGTACGCCGCGCACACGAGGCGCAAAGCTGTACTTTCCTTTGGGGGCCTTAATAGTAGACACCTAATATTATGCGCTCAGCCCCACACAAGCGCGAACTTCGGGGTTTAAATGCCCATTAACAGTTCGAACCCTTAGGCGCAGAGGCGTCGGCGGAGCTAGTCAGCCACGCCTTGCCAATATTTCCACGCCAACAGGTTAATCGGTGTTGGAGGTTTCGGCGCGCCTTACAACATCTTCCCTGCGTAGAGCGAGTGCAGAACTGACGGTTGCTTGCAGCACTATATTTTGTTTGAGAAGCGACTGTTCGCCAGGGTATGATAACATACTATGAGGTGGCATGAGACTTACCGCCATTTCAGCATCGGTTGTGAGATCGAAGTTGTCATCGCAGGTAGTCGGCCAAGTATATATGAATTCTTGCGTTATGTCGGACGCGGCCTTCCCGATTTGACGATTGGGACCCTGCACGAAATCCGGCACGAAGAATTGCACTTACAAAAGTACGTGCACGATACGCGGAGTGATTTTTGACTACGGGTCAAAAGCGCAGTATAGTTTGTGCGCAGAATTTGCCTCGCCGCGCAGATGTATGCACCTTGAAAAGGTTAACACACAGCAAAAGACGCAGAAACAGGTATCTCCCGTGGAAGCACACTGTCCTATAGGTTTATACATAGAATGGACGTTTTCTTGCAGTGCCTAGCGATGCATAAACGCAATCCGGGTCATTTTAAATGCAGAGCATTTCTTAGCCTCGCCTCTTCCTGCGTCGGACGGCGTCCACAGCTCCGCGTCCGCAGCAGGTGCGCCTCTCCTCCTTCCCTCCTCTCTCTCAACAGCAGCTGGCGCGCGCATGCGTCGTAGTCAGCCCGTTCGCTCCGTCGCGGTCTCGGCGTATAACAGGTGCGTGAGAGCAGCGCGGTGGGGCGTGGAAGGGCGCGCGCTGCTTGCGCATGCGCGCTCTCCCCCCCGTACTGCTCTCCCTCTACTACACGCGCTGCAAATATAAAGCGGCTAGCGGTCGCTCGTGCTTCAGTCACTGCGTTGCTCCTTCCTTCCTTGGTTGGCGCTCGCTCCCACGTTTACTCGTGTCTGCTACTCCAGCATCACGGAAGAAGCGATGGAAGCAACACTGCCTTCAACCAGTACTGAGGCCCCAATGCTCTGCATTTACTCGTGTTCCCCTCGCGGGAAGGCGCGGGAATTTTTTTTTTTTTGTGCCGATCCGTGTCTGCGGACGAAACGTGAATGCACCACCACGACTTCGAGTCGAAGCAGCGGACGAAGCAGGGGACAGTGCTTCAGGCGAAAGCGCTTCATGGAAAGTAGGGGCCATTTGTGGTCCTGGGTGGCGATGTGGCGGCCAGTTTTTTAAAGCGAAAGCTTTCTTTGTGGGACTGATGGCGTCCTGCCAAAAAAAAAAATCTAATTCATTTCGCCATAGTCCGGTTGTTCGACCGAAAAGATCTGATAAGATCTGTGCACACGCGACGCGTGCGTGAAACCGGGCTTCCATTGTCTCCAAACGGTTGCTTGAAGATCACGAAAAAGGAACGGTTCTGGATAAGAAAATATTGTTACGTGGCGGCAGGACGAATGACAGCAACAATGGCTGAATGCGAAGCGATGTATTTACATGATGACGTCCATCACAGCACCAAGCAAAGCCACGCACCACGCACACAACTTCGTACTCTTCGACTTCTCTTCGTGACATGGCGCCCTCGTCGACGCGTTGACCGTCCCGGTCGGGGGCGCAGTGGATATCTGGGCGAGCACGTGGAATGATAAATGAGGTGATCATAAACAACGAGGAAGTCCATGCCGCCACGGATGAAGGGGATGAACTCGATGAACCACGACCCACGAATAGTGATGCCCGTCAATGCAGCTGAAACGCCGAAGGCCCTTGGAGATGCGCTGGTGTACTGGGCGGGGGAAGCGGAATCGTCGTCAGTTCTGGTCACGGCGGGTTACTTCTCGGCTGGTCGCGGCGGCTCGTCGGCTGGGGACACGGGGCTGGGGACGTGGACGTGTCCATGAAGCTCCGGGGCTGGGGCAAGCCGACGCAATCCAGGAACCCTCAGGAAAACGCATCAGAAGCAGAGGCGGGCAATGCTTGAGTGCCGGTATGGGGATGTACCCAGCACCACTACCAAAATGTTACGTGGCGGCAGGACGAATGGCAGGAACAATGGCTGAATGCGAAGCGATGTATTTACATGATCACGTCCATCACAGCACCAAGCAAGGCCACGCACCACGCACACAATTTCGTCCTCTTCGACTTCGTTTCGTGACAATATGCACGCATCGATCATGAAGGAGGAGTAAAAAATTAGCAGTGGCTTAGCTCGGCTACGCCAGGATATACGTAGCGTGAGCTACGGTACAGCTGGCTATTCTTAGATTTCGTGGTTGTCTAGGATTAGCTTGATTATCATGCTTACTGCTACTTCAATGACACACACATGGTATACGCATTATGTGACACATGTATATCTATCAAGCGGCTCCAGCGCAGCGACACCAATCGCCCTATTGCTAAGCTGGTTCCACAGGCGCACGCCGGTGTTGCTTGGACACAAGAGCCATCGGTCCCACACCCGGCCTCCCCTCGCATGATCATCAAGTGGACCGGGCCGCCACGTGCGAGACGGAGGTCGGCGAAGCCGTTGGGCGCGTGGGGTGTGTGAGAGACGCCGGGAAGCGAGCAACGTTCTGTGCGCCGTGAGACGTCACTGCTCCTCGCGCATGCGCAGCACGGCTATCCAGGAGCCACGCGGAACTGTTCAACTTCGGCCAGTGTATCTCACGCTACAAAATGCATAAACTCTCTCATAAACCACATATCGGTTACATTTACATCTTTCGCAGGTTCGTTTACTTAGTGCGCCAAAAATCGCTGCATGGGTTTGTTTTTCGTTTGCGATCTAGGTCTTTGAAGGTTTTACGATCGATTGGACGCGTATTCAGCGAAGGTTTTGACGCCATTTTGGCGCAGTTATGATGTGAGAAAACTTTCGTGCTTCTCTCAACCTTTTTTAGGAAGGGGTGGTAAAGTTTTTTTTTTATGTAGCCCAGAAGGAATTCTTAGGAACTACTGGCTGAGTAACAACGAAAAAAGGGGCCAGCATTGTGCAATGTTATTGTACTGTTTGCAAAAAAAAAAAAAAAAAGCTGAAAGAAATACGCCCCATACCGGAGGAGAAGTGCTCTTTCACCGAGAAAACATACCGTCCCAGAAATCGATCATCCGAATGAGTTAACCTGTGATTCTTGAAAGGAAAAATGCTTCGATAGCGACTTCGCTCGACGCTGAGCTCGCTTTCGGCTTTGAGAACCAATACGTCCCTCAGTGGTCGAAGCGGCACTTATCAGAGTGCTGGGTCGGTCCGCAGTTTCGATTACGGTCGCGCGGGACTGGTTTCAGTCCGGTCAAAGCACCACTTCCGCGTCGTCCTTCACGGCACCGCTTCGGATCTGAAACGGCGTGTACGTGCGCACTTTTATGTGCTCCACTGAAACACGCGCAGCTGCCCTTGACGCACCTGTCCGCCCAGTGCCGTAGCGACTGCGTACTAATCCAGAAAATGGCTCTGCGTGGACGTTAGAGAGAGCGCTGGGAGGGAGGGAGGCGGGCAGAACGTTCTGGCATTGGAGCGGTACCGTTAAATTGCCCTTACGAAATGTCCTACGGCCCATCTGACTTTATTGCAGGGCGAAGCGTATTAGCTTACAGCTTGCCGGAAAGGTCAGATTTCTCGTGTGGGCGTATGCAACAGCCGTCGGCCGACTATAGCTAACTAAACATGCCGCTTAAAATTGTCGCCGGATTAAGTTGTGTGGCAATCCTGAGGTCATGTTTCCTCCTTCTAAATGTAAATTCCAGTTCTTGCGCTGATTACCCAGCGCCGATTACCTAGCGCCTTCATGATTTGTTTCAGGTTGCTTTGCCGAAATTCCTAGAAGCCGATCAAAGCTTAACTACAGAATCAACCCGGATTTAACGGATTACAGCGCTACCCAATATGTGACGAAGGGGCTGCATTTACTGAAGCCCGGCCATTCAAATGGCACATCGGAGAAATTTCAGTACTATCAGTGTCAGAATGGACGTCGAATACACGTAGAAATCTTGAGAACAATGAACTACGAACTAAAAATTCTACAAAGACGTCAGCCAGATTAAAGGACGCTAGTTGGAATGGGTTGAAAAGGACACGTTTGACGAAATAGAAATTGCACGTCAAGACGCCTGCATACATGGAATTGTGTTGTATCAGCGATATAAGGCTCTGCGTATGTTAATTTTAATGTAAAAGTATCAAGGTGCACTAAAGTTTGAAAGAAAGTTGGCCTTCATTGGCAGAGTTCAGTGCCCGGAATACTAAAGTACCACTATAAATGAAGAAAAACAGAGAAATGAAAGGCACAGGAAAATTAAGAAAAACAGTGTGCGTGAACTGTGCTGTGACACATATCGACAACCGTGTGCGCCCTATCTCTAATATCTGACTTGTGTTGGTGTAGGGGGCAGGGGTGGCGTTTAAGGAAAAGGTAGACAATTGTTATTTGACAAGTGCACCCAGGGAGGATTTTGGAAAGCTTGGCGTCTTTCTTTCGCTTGAAAGGCATGCAAAAGAGGACATTTGATAAGCGCGCGCTGATCGCCTTTCGGATTCAGCCGACGTTTATGGCAGAGGGAAGGAGTGTAATCGCAGTATGGGCTTTACAAATTTAGGATACTAGGATTTGGTCATTACTCGGTATGGCGGTCCAGCCGAGTGTATCCAAACTCGGAAAACATTGATTAGCCTATTTGGGGTTATAATATCTGTGCCTTTGTGGACGCTGATTGGACGGTTGCATGGATTTTGGTTTTAACCGTATACTTTTTTTCGCGGTATACTTTTAACGGTATATTAGTGTACTTGCAGTAGTAGAGAGTTTTAGTATAGCGTTTTAGCTGTGGCGTTAACGATTGCGCACCGCAATCGCAAACGGATAGCGCCTCGTTACGCGACGGTTAGCGTGCCCGCTAACGCTATGGGCGTGCTAAAGTGGTGCTTCCGCTATACTAAAACTCTCTAGTTTACTAAACTCCTTAAAACAATAAACATCATCATCATAAACAACAACAACAACAACAACAACAACAACAACAAAAGCAACAATAGCAACAACAAAACAAAAACAAGAGAATTAACAACAACAACAAAAACCTAGATACACTGCAGGACGAAGGTCTCTCCCACTGACCTCCAACCGCGATTGTCCTGCGCCACTCGAGTCCGAAGTTTACCCTCGAATTTCCTTATGTCGTCCCCCCCTCGAGTTATTGGCCTTCCCCTTCCTCCAGACCCGTCTCTTGGTATCCTGGTAGCCCACCGGCTGTCTGTTCGTCTCGCTGCATGGCCAGCCCGAGTCCATTTATTTTTCTTTATTTGGACTATGGTATCTTCTGCTCTAGTTTGTTCTCTGATCTAGGTAGCTCGTTCCCTCTACCTTAACGTTACTCCCATCATTCTCTTTCCTATGGCCCGCTGAGCCGAACTAAGTTTGCTTTCAAGTTACTTAGTAAGGTGCCAACTTTCAGCTCTGTTTGTCATCACCGGCATTGGTTGCGTATTCTTCGTTTAAGTAATAGAGGTAGCTTACTTTTCGTTATTTGGGAGTGCTTGCCGAGTGCTCACGGCAGCCCATACGTATCCTGCGCCGGATTTCTTTCTCGTGGTTGGGATCAGAACAGACGATATTACCGAGGTAGTTGTAGCATTCCACTTGTTCTAGCGTTTCGTCACATTTGCTGAACAGGGCCTTTCGGCATGCTTAGTCACGGTTACTTCAGATTTATTCATATTTATTTACGGGCCTTGCTTTCTGAATTTAGCTCCTGAAGCCCTTTTTGTAAGTGTTCTGAAGACTCGCTTAGCAATACTATGTCGACTGCAAACCTCAAATGGCCCAAGTATTCTCCGTTTATTCGTAATCCTGCGTTTTACCAGTAAAACTTCCTGAATATCCCCTCCAGACATGCTGTGAATAGTTTTGCAGAGATGGTATCTCCCTGTCTTATTCTGTTTCGGATCTTTAATTTACTGTTTTGCTTGTGGAGGCTTGTCCTGCCCGTGCATTCCTTATTTATGTATTCTAGAAATCTTATGTAGGTCTCCTGTATTACCTGGTCTTTCAGTGCTTCTAGCACGGCTGCGGTGATTACGGAATCAAACGCTTTCTCGTAGTCTGTAAATGCCATGTAAAGCGGTTTAGTGTACTCTGCAGATTTTTCTATCATTGGATTGACGACACAGATGTGATCCCTGGTTGAGTAGCCCTTCCTAAACCCAGCCTGCTCTCTGGGTTGATGGGAATCAAGGCTGTCACCTATGCGGCTTTGGCAAACAGCTTGTAAACAACCTACAGTAGGCTAATAGGTCTGTAATTCTTGAGGTCTTTGGTGTCACCCTTCTTGATTGATTGTAGGGTTTAACGCGCCGACGCAACGCAGGCTCCGGATTAATTTTCACCACCTGTGGATCTTTAACGAGCGCCGAAATCTCGTACACACGGGAGTTTTTTCTTTTCGCCTCCATCAGAAAAGTGGCCGCCGCGGCCGGGAATCGAACCCGCGACCTCGTGCTCAGCAGCACAACGCCTTAGCCACTGAGCCACCGCGGCGGGTGTGTCGCCCTTCTTGTGAATCAGAATAATGTTGGCGTTTTTCCACACTATGGGCACTTCAACAGTCTTTAAGCATTCGGAAAATGGGGAAGCGCGCTTTTACAGTACAAAATCTCCTCCCTCCTTTACAAGATCCATGGTTATGCCGTCGTCACCTGCAGTTTTTCTTCTTTTCATGCCCTTGAGAGCCTTTTCAACCTCATCTTATGTTATTAGCGGGACTTCGCGAGCTAATCCTGCACGCTTAGTAGTATTCTCTGGTCTAACGTCGCAGGCGTATAGCCTGGTGTGACGCGTCATTGCTTCTGTCGATCAAAGAGATGAACTTTCTAAACGCTGTGGTTGCTTGGTAACATTTCGTTCATGCTACGCATGACTATTCACACATGCGCAATGCTGTTTTCGGGAGGTATTTCTGCGTTCAAGCGCCTTGCTCATTCAGTTGTTAGTGCCGGCTTGCCCCATCGTTTTCTTCTGTGTCCTGTGTTTACTGCTGGTTTTTAATTCCATTCAAACAAGTACCAAATAGCCGAATCCAACGCCTTGCTACTTTGATGATCTCGTCCGTGTTGTGTGTGAGGTTAGCCTGCTCGTCTGAGTGCACACATTCTGTCTGTACCCATACCAAGATTCTTTTTAGATACTCTTAAGCGTCCTGTTATTTCAAGTGTTTCTTCGATCACTGCCTTGCGGCACGCATGAATGTCGAATGGGGGAAAGGCCAGGGGGAAGCTTCGGAATAGGCAGTCGCAACAGTCCGGGACATACACTGTACATACACACACATACACATACAAACAGCCTCAAAAAAGTGAAGACATCCTTCTGCAAACGAAAGAATGGAAATCAACATAGAAATGTCTTAGCGGTAAAAAAAAAAAAAATTGACTTCATTTTAAGTGACAATCCAGGTATTGTGCAGGACATGGAGGTGCTAAGCAAGATTCGGAGCAGCGGTGATGGGATGGTCAGGTGCAAAGTAAGGCTGAATCTTAAAAGAGAAAGAGCGAGACTTCTGAACAGTTACAAACCGCGGATTCAGTCATGGCGAGGACGCAATATTTTAAAATTACTCTTCACAACAAATTCGCGCTTTTATCCGTGGAGGACGAGGATAGTGTGGGGATGCTAAATGACAATCTAGCGACGTAAATCGTAGAATCGGCAGCAACGGTTTGACAAGTAGTCAGTAGGAAACAAACGGGAAAACTAATTCATAATACGAAGGAACAAATCCGAAACGTACAACCACGGAACTGTCGAGTACGGCGGATCAGATTGAACTAACCGGGCTGTCGAAATTAACAGGAGTAATGAAAGTAGCAACTCAGTTATTTTTGGGCTCTCTTTGAGGAAGAGTGGGTCCGAAACTAATCTAATTTTGTCGTGTTGCTCCGCACCTCTCCTTTTCAACTCACTCCCTCCCCCCCCCCCCCCCCCCCCCCTTTTTTTTTTAAGAAAAAGGTAAGCTGGTTTACCGTAACTGAAGCATACTTGCGCGCACGTTACTCTTTTGTCAGACTTACCTGCCACGCCGAAATACGCACTCCTCCCGCGGTTTACCCTCTTGGTATTCCGTTACCGGTGGGACATTGATTTCGCAGCGCAAACACCGGCGACTTATCCTTCTCGCCAACCCTTGTCGCGCGCCTGGTCGAACGGCTTGTCGCGAACGGCAGCGCTCCCTGGTAACGACAAACGCAAACACTCTATAGCAGGCAAACGCATTGAGCCAGCGGTGCCGGTGCCCACTCCTATTAGGAATGGAAGCACTAAATGTTTCTCTTATTCGACCCCTGCCTTCGAAGCACTTAGCCGGATGGCGCCGGAACGTGATCCGTACATGTGGACTCTGAGCGGATTGCAATCTCTGCCACCGCCAGAACAGTAACAGTAGCAATCACTCTGCTCCGGCCTGAGTAGCTTATCCGCCGTGAGGGCAGAGAAAATGGCCGCTTTATTGTCCGGCGTGTTTAGTGAGCTGCTGCTTTGTGACGAGGCCGTGTACGCTGTCTGTCTTTTTCTCTTTTCCCGGGAGAATTAGGGCTGACTGCGATGGAGTGTTTGCCTCTGCACCCCGCAACGTTAAGGAAGACTTAACAGGGCCTGATAAAAGAGCTAATATCTACGCTTGATGTATTATCCGCGATACAAAGAAGAGCAAGCATAATGGGCATTCTAGAGAACTTTTTATTATCAACAGGTCGCACCAGACAGTAACGGCTTAGTTGTTTATATATGTTCTTTGATCGGGTTCGTGGTGCTGGACGTCTACGCCTTGAAGATCGTCTCGGGGTGTCTGGAGGCAAGCAAAAAGAAACATGGGCCGCGTATCTGCTCCTTTCGTTGCAAATGTCGTCAAAAGACGATAGTCTTTATCGACTTTTGCCAAGTAAATGCCGCCCTTCGCTTTACCGCTCACCTCTCATGTTGTTCCTCTTGCGTCGCGCTCCTCCCAAGGTAAAAACAGCAAAGGTTTGCTTAAATCATTTTAAATTTCCCGCGTTCCACTGCTCCAAACCGGGTGTCTCGATGCCAACGCTGCCGTACGGCGAAGACGCGCGTGAAGCGAGGCGCCCTACTTCAACGTTTATATAACCACGTTTCCCTATACTCCACGTGCGTTGCAAGCAGAACGTGAAACCTATCTAGTGGAACCTTTCGTAACTGTTGCCGGTTGATTTCTTAAAATGGCGCCAGAAGCTATAGTGGCGCGGGCGACAGCAGGCGACGGCGGGGTGAATTTTTTTTTCTGCAGTTGATGAAGTATTTAATTTCGCAAAAGTCAAGCATGTATGATTTTTTATAAAGGAACACTGCAAATATTACTTCTGTACTAATTTGTTGTCTTATATTTGCGTAGTGTCTTGTTCTGCTTCAACAATGTTGACAAGTATGAACATTACACCGGACTTAGACGGGTAGATTTAGCTGTGACTATATAAAACAATTGCGCAGGCATTGTTTTATTTTGGCCGGGTGGCTGAATCGAGTCACAGACAGACAGACGGACAGACATACAGACAGACCAAAATTTCTGGGTTTAAGGAGCCCAAGAAAGACTATCGTCTTTAAATATACGGAACATCATATTTTTTCACTATCCGCGGGAAATGTCCGCCTATTGAAAAGATAGCGCAAATCGCAAAATGTAAACGCGGCGGTTGGTGTGGTCGTTTGCTGATCGTGTGCTCGTAGCAAGTTTGTAAACCCTTGTGACATCGTAGCAATAGTTCGCGAAGCAGCCTCGAATGGCGCCTATTCCACCGACTTCTTTTGGGCTCTACAAGGAAATGAGGCCTCTAAGCTTCCGCCAAAAATGAAACGACGAATTGCAGGACTTGCACTACGCAATGCGACAACAAGCAAGATTCCTACAAATGAGCTTGGGCGTTCTTTTAAAAGGACTTGTCAGGTATGCTGCTCCTGTGTATTGAGTGAATGATTGAATGAAATCTTTTATAAGCACAACAGGGGCTGTAGTTAGAGCATCCGCCCGGCGGAGGGCCTGGATCCCTAGTTGTGGTTCCCCTGGCTGCGGCTCGAGATGTAAGTTTTCATAAAATTTTGAGGGGCGTGAAAAAAAAAGAGTTTCTTTTAGGGATTTTTTACTCAGAAACATCTACAAAATTGAAACAAGACCATTCCGCACAGATCCATGAAAAATCGGCATACTTCTTAAGGCGAAAGGCTCCTACGCCTTTGTCTAAAGAGGTCTCATCAAATGCGAAAACCGACCGTAGTTGGTGGCGACTACACGAATGAAACCAAATTACGGCTGGTGTAAAAGGAAAAAAAAATTGCAACCCGGGTCGCCAAGTGCCGCAGCCACGTGTGGTCACTACAGCACTAAACCACTGAACAAGAGTTATCCGGATGCGTGCCGCATGACAGGTGAACGTGACGGCAGCGCATACACGATGCAGCAGTGAAGAAGTCGTCGATAGTCGCTAGATTTCGCCTCCAAATCACTTATGAGATTTAAGTGCCCGATAAATATTTCCATCAGCACTGAAAAGAATATAATTGTTACACGCTGCGTCACAAATGTCCCACCAGAGCTTGCGCTCTCAAAATCTGCGCACGATTTTACGTTAAGGTATTGATTTCAGAAAGCGTTTCCCTCACTGCAGATTCGTAGCTTCACAAATAGATTTCCCCGGAGAAGCTCTGTTTGTGTTTTTAATGTTATCCTGGTTGAAGAAAAAAAGAAAAACGAGAAAGATTTGTTTTTCTCTTGAAGCTTTTCTTTATTATTTTTTTTTTCAACCGCTCATATCTCTAGCTGCGGCTGGCTGCACAGGCCCGTTTTGAAATGCACTTGAAATGAAAAAAAAAAAAAAGAACATGTTGTGCTACCGTCCTGATTTTCCTTCGCTGCGGCATTTTTTAACCCCGTTTGGAGGTCGTTAGTGAGTTTCATACGAGCCCGCGTCACGTCTCCCGTGTACAGTGAGGTGCGCGAAAGCAAAGCTGAGCATGCGCACAACAATATAACCTTCTGCGCATGCGCAGTTTCGCTATCACTTCGCCCTGTCTCGACGTAAACGGAAAACACGAAGCACCGTCCCAAGCCGACACTATACATATGTAAAACCTTTATTAGCGACGCACCGTGGCGGCAATCTCAGCGGCGGCAATATTCCTGTAAAGCATCTCCCTTCACGTTAGCGAAAGTTTCTTTTCACACTCGGGTTCCTGGGACACGAGTCGGAGCGCTCGAGTTGCGTGGATTTATTAATGCCAGCCTAAACCACTCTGCGCTGCATCTACTGGGACGCATAGATGGAAAAAGTGACTTGTGAGAAATGCTGTCCCTCATTTGTCTCAATTAACAGGGCTTGTGCGAATTCACGTGGCTGCGGAAAATACAGTTGCGCATATGCCTTGCAGGCCTCATCAGTTATTAAACATCATGCCGCATTATCTGTAGCACTGTTTACTTTCCTAGCCGTTCCTCCGGGGTGGCGTGTTAAGTAATGCTCACTATTTTGTTAGTCTGGGCCATACGCAATATTTAGTGCATGGCGCAGCATAAAGTGATATCTTTCGAAATCATGTTGTTTCGTTCTGGCTATTAATTTTACAACAATTAATTGTACAATTGTACAATTGTAGAAACGTCATTTTTTACGTTGTGGAACTTAACGATAGCTTCTATTTTTCCACCTCTTTAATAACAAAAAGTGCTTTAAAACAATGAAAGAACAAACAAAAACAATCACGTCTACAAGATAAGTTTAAGAACGGCTCCCTTTCGTGTTGCTTGTACACGCACTCAATTTTAGACGCTCTCATTATTTTTTCCGTGCACTGATATCTGGGTTCGTGTATAGGTTTGGCCCCAGTTGTTCAATTCAGATCTGCATTTGCATTCCGACAGTGAGCCTCTGAACGGTGAGCGTTGTCCAAATAAAGTCAGTAAAACTAGTGTTCACGGACAGTGCTATTCCTGTCGCTGCTTTCTCGTGGGCTGTCCTCAATCCAGACATCTTCCATACAGCTTCTCTCGAAAGGCACGCATTCTGTAGAAGACATTTTCGAGAAGTTCATACCGACAAACATTTTGTCAAAACGTGGAACGGATTGTGAGGGAGATAAATAGGTTAAATGCAAAACTTCGAAAAAAGCGAAGTGATGCGTCGCATGGACTTGCTTATTCCTCGAAGAATACCGTAAATTTCTTACGTGCATGAGTACTTTGCAAATGTTTTCTCCACTCTGGCGCGCAATTTACACTGGACATACCTTGACGACAGATTCGTTATATATATAAAAAAGAAATACGTGCTTATAACGGCTGCCGTCGAAGAAAAAAAAAGTGGGAGGTTCTCATCCGTCAAAGCGGGCTGAAGCGCCGTTTAATAAACCCACACAGACATGAGAAATATATTCAGGCTTTTGGAAGGTGAAAAGAAACTCTGCAGTCTAAATCACACTGCGGAATACGCAGAGGCGAGGGGTAAGTCTTCCCTCAATTTTTTTTTTTTGATGCGCCCGTCACAATGAGTTTGAATGTCACTCTTCGTTGGTACATTTATTTACCGCATCAGTAAAACAAGTGAAAAGCGCACGAATAACTTGGCATAAACCAAAAAGAAATGTTCTTGAATAAATGTATTGAGAGCCTTCCAAAACAAGCAGCACGCATTTTCCCCCCTTAACGAAAACGAATGCATGCGAACTCCGCCAGTAAGTCAAGCTTCTGAACTGGCGGACACCCGCCCTCAGGTCGGCAGCGGTGTTCGGCGTTTAGAGCAGAAGCGAGTGCTTTTTCCTCCGGTATTGGGAACGCTTTTAGCCGATTGCCATGGAAGTTTACGACACGCTTGCGTCATCGTTAAAAACAATCGGCCGGACAGGAAGCGTCGTTCTCTGCGGGAGCACAATTGACGCCGACAGCTCGGCGTCCGTTTTCTTGTTTCCTCGACCGAAGGGAAACGAAAAAGTTTGGTGTGCGCCCGGCGCCCGACTGGGACACGGCGACTGCGGTGGTCGCTGCTGAGTTGTACAACGGGCGCTCCCGGCATTGTTGTTGAGCCGTTGTTGCCAACTCAGCTTTGTGTGCGCGCCGTCTGTGGTCGTACGATAACGATCGATGCGATAAACAATAAAACAAGACAGTTCTGCTCATAAATGAAAGATCGAAGGGGAGGGCAGTCGGGGAGGTTTCTGTGAATGGTCCCCTCGGATGAATGTTAAGAGGACGTGAAAAAGATTGCGGCCTTCAGCCGCCGCTAACGACGGCTGTCTCGCAGAATGTGGACAGAGCTGCGCCTGTGAAATGATTTCGATTCTTAACGCACATTGTACGAATAAAACTTTTCTTAAAGCGGCCTCCGCTGGCGCAATAAAGAAACGGCTATTTGCTTAAATCCCGAGAGGAAATCGCCTGTGCGGAGCGCAACATTTTTCATCTTAATTTATGGCCAGCGCGTTTTGTGAAGCGGCACATTTCGAAAGAGCCTTTTGTTGTAACTGAAGGCATATTTATTTGTGCGAAAAAATTGTGCGCAGTTCAAGCCGTACCCTAGCACATTTTAAGACGTCTTCATTATCCTCAAGTGGTACAGTGCTTGCGTAGCTGGCGGAAGTCAAGTGATCTTAAACACCTAAAAGACAAAGAAAATGGGGAAGGCGGGCTAAGCAGTATAGCATGTGAGGGTACACAGCTATGCCTTGAAGTTAATTTAAAGTAATTTAATTGTGAAGTTTGATGTTTTGATAACCATCAAGAAAACGATGACCTCCGCAGATTCTTAGTTCACCGCGATGTTTTGCATCGTTATCACTAAAGAAAAGAACCACGGAGGGAGAGGGGAACCAGATAGGTGAGGTCTAAGTGCTGCGCCTGTCGCTGAAGTTGGTGTTGCGCTTATTCGAGTGGTCGAAACTTAACAAGGAAGGAGGGAAGCGAAATATAACGCGCAGTCGAGTTAATCAAACTTGAACAAAGAAATATGATGCCTTAAACCGACAAATTTGGGGCGTTTGTTTCATGGTGGCAGAGCATTCGTGTGGCTCGTATATATGGTAGCATTGCGATACCGCTCACTTTGTTATTGTAGAGGACCGTTGTCGTATTTACGGAAGCGTATGCCGACTTTTGCTCGAGCATTTAGCGGGTGTGTGCCGGGACGCGACAATCCCTGGTGGTGTTGCGAGTTTCTGCTCGAGCATCAACAGCATATTATTGTTAGCCGACGAGGGCGGGGGAGGCGAGACGACAGGACAGGCTGTGCTGCCTTGTACTGGCTGAAATAACATCGAGTAATTGAACATGCTTGTCCAGAGAAGGACCCGAGCGCGTTTACACCGCGCTGCCTGAGCACGCTGGCAGCGGTAAAACAAGAGTTAGCCTAGCGCGCGCTGCGTGACCGATGAACGTGGCAGCACGTGAGTAGAACAGGGGAACCCCGGCTGCGGAGAACAATGGTTCTGGAAAAGAAGCTGTGGCGTGAGGTGTCGCCAGTCTGTTGTCTCAGTAATTCACACCGAAAGACAAAGAGCCGACAGTGAAGGAAAAGGCGCGAACTCGAGGCGGCAGTCTTCGATAAGTATAGCCAGCGGGAGCCACGATGCTTTCACCTTCAAAGCACGCAAGCAGACTGAAGTGCCCCGAGGGATTAACGTTTTTCTCCGGTTTCTCCTCGCAGTCCGCGGCGGCGTTGGCGGCCCGAATCCCTGCTAGATGCCCGCGGGCGGCGGCGGCGCGGCGGCCCGGATCGCCGGCTCGAGCCGGTGTGTCCCGGCGCGAGAGCGCCGACGCCGGCGACTGCGGGCGCCCTGACCCAGGCCGCCAGGAGGACCTCGGATAGCCGACCACATGCGGCCAGGCCCGTCCACTAGCCGCGTCCCGGCCACCATCCCCCGGCGCACGTCGCCGGCCAGGTGAGGAGAGACTATCGTGCAGAGATTTTAGAACGCAGCTCTTAAGCGCCCGGTCCTGTGGTTTACCGTCGTTAGTCGCCGTGGGTCTTGTTGTAATCGACTTTCTATATTAATAAAGCACCCACTCACTCACTCGTTGTAACCGAGAGAACGAAGAGGACAACCATAGATAGAGCGAGCAGAAAAGCGAAGGACCGGCCGAGGTGGCTCAGTGGCCATGGCGTTGTGATGCTGAGCCCGAGTTGTTCTTCCCGGCCGCGGCGGCCGCTTTTCTGATGGAGGCGAAAAGCGTAAACGCCCGTGTGTTCGAGATTTCGGCGCGCGTGAAGGTTCCCTAGGGGGTCAAAATTAATACGGAGCCTCCACTACGGCGTGCCCCATCGCCTGTGTAAAGTCAGCGTATTAAAGCAATAAAAATAAATAAATAAATAAATAAATAAATAAATAAATAAATAAATAAATAAATAAATAAATAAATAAATAAATAAATAAATAAATAAATAAATAAATAAATAAATAAATAAATAAATAAATAAATAAATAAATAAATAAATAAATAAATAAATAAATAAATAAATAAATAAATAAATAAATAAATAAATAAATAAATAAATAAATAAATAAATAAATAAATAAATAAATAAATAAATAAATAAATAAATAAATAAATAAATAAATAAATAAATAAATAAATAAATAAATAAATAAATAAATAAATAAATAAATAAATAAATAAATAAATAAATAAATAAATAAATAAATAAACTCGTTGTTTGCGTTTGAAGCGCGTTTGTACTACCGTGCCCCGCTCATCCATCCATCCCCCTCCATGTGCGATTTTCCCCATCTTTCCACAGCAGCGGCCGCCGGCTGGCTCGGCTGGCGGCGGTGGCGGTGCTGCTCCAGCTGGTGAGCCAGCGTCGGCAGGGCGGCGCGGCGGCCGCCGTGCCCCTGTCGGCCCAGCGCCACATCGGCAGCATCCCGGGGGACTTCATTATCGGCGCCCTGTTTCCTGTGCACCAGTCCCCGGACGCCAAGAACGCACAGACGCGCACCTGCGGGGAGGTGCGTCCCGCGCTTCGCTTCCTCTCCTTCTTTTACACGCGGGGCGCTCTGGCGAGCTTTCTTTTTAAAAGCCAAGCTTATAAGGCTAGGGTTACGCGTATTTTTGATATCTGGAAGCAAAAATTCACGTGTCTTTAATGCGCGAGACGCTCGAGCCGAGGCATTCGAAAAAGGACGGCCGGTGTGTGGCGCTGTTAGCACGCGGTCACCACCAAAGTCGCACGCTGTTCAGAACATTAATTTGGGCCACAAGCTTACACTTGTTATCACGTGAATATGTGTTTTGAGTAAACTAGTTATTACTAGTCGCCATTTTCAAGTCTCTGGTAGACAATACAGGTTCCTCAAAGGTTTGCCGCTGTGCGACTGGCGGCGGCCATGGATGTCTACATTTGTACCACCCTCGTTTTGTCGGCATTCCAAGCGCTTGCGAGTCCAGTTTCCTACGGCTCCTCGGGGCAGCGGTCCCGTCGTCAAGGCGAGTTTCCGTTCTTTAAAGGGACTCTTCAGCACGTCCGGTAAACGTTTTCACTCTTTTCTTAACGTCCGCAAGCACTGCGAAAGCTGTAGTTATCGCCAGCACGAAGCGGCACTGTGTGAATTGTTCGTCGCATCAGATCCGCCTTCCGTTTCTGCTTTGCTCTCGTGCCTTTTTTATAAATGGCTTTCGAATGCATTCATTGCTGCATCTGAAGGAAATAACGCCAATAGCCGCTACACCGCTGTAATGACGCAATTCGAGCGCTCGAAGAACGCCAGGTCCGAAAAAAAGAGAAAAATCTTTTGAGAAAATTTCTGGGTTACCAGATGGGCATAGAGCAGTAATTTATGGCTGAGGCACTTTGCGACGCCCTAATCGAAGTACTGGACGTGTTTGTTGACTACGTTCTGCAAGCATATAGGATTTCAAAAAAAGCTGAAAAAATTGTTGCAGGGGCCCTTTAAGGAGACGCCGCGTATGGTCCGGACTTACTCTTCGCTGGTCGTTCCCCTTCACAAAGCGGAATGGCTCATGAATTCGTTTTTTAAAGACGATAGTCTTTCTTGGGCTACTTAAACCCAGAAATTTTGGTCTGTCTGTATGTCTGTATGTCTGTCTGTCTGTCCGTCTGTCTGTCCGTCTGTCTGTCCGTCTGTCTGTCTGCGACTCGATTCAGCCACCCGGCCAAAGTAAAATTGATATTGCGCAATAGTCTTATATACTCACAGCCACATGTAAACGTCTAAGCCCGGTTACATGTTATTACTCGTCAACTTTGTTGAACAAGAACAGACATTACGCAAATATAAGACAAGAAATTAGTACACAAGGGATATTTACAGTGCTCCTTTATTAAAAAATTCATGGATGCGTGGTTTTTCGGTAGCAAATGATATTTTACATCTACTGCAGAAAAGCGCCACCTCCTGGCGACATATGAAAAATCACGCGGCAACAGCAACGAAGGGTTCCACTAGATAGGTTCCACGTTCTGCTTGTAACGCACGTGGAGCACGGCCACGCGGCTCTATAAACCTGCTAGTCGGCCGCCTCCATTCACGCTCGTCTCCGCCGTACTGCAGCGCTGGCATCGAGGAACCCGGCCTTTAGCAGTGGAACGCGGTGAATTCAAATCGCCTTGCGCAAACCTTTAGTGTGTTTACCTTGGGATGAGCGCGACGGTACAGGAACAGCGTGAGAGGTGAGCGGGAAAGCAAAGGGGGGCATTTCCTTGGCAAATGCCTACAAAGACTATCCTCTTTTGACGACATTTGCAACGAAAGGAGCAGATACGCGGCCAATTTTTTTTCTTCGGCGTCGCTCTTCGGGCGTTGCTTTATTGAAGCCCTTTTTAATTCCCGCCGGTGAAGTTCGTACCGCTGCAAAAAGCATTTCCGCTTTAATGAATGGCAGGATGAACTCGAAGTATATATAGGCAAGATCTTTCTAAACTACTAGCGCTGGTGGCAGCCCACATACACCTCAACAATGTTTGGCACAAAGGAAACCTTAGGCCATGTTCAGACTACTGACGCTAAAGCCATATCGTTTTCTATGGACGTAAAAAAACGGTATGTCACGCACTTCGGTTGGCTGAGACGTTAAATGACATTTTTTTTTAAAGTTATTACGACAGTTGCGGCAACAGTCTGTACCCGGCCTTAGGCGTGTTTGCTTCAAAACACTAACAGCTTACCGGCTGAACTAACGTTATTTTAATAAAAAGAAATACGGGTTACATTGATTTTGTGCAAACGAATAAAGAATGAAGTTAAAAACCGCGTCTGAAAGAGACAAGATAAAAACATTACACCATCTTCCCGTGGGGAACCCTGATGAGGATGCGAAGCATCATGGCGGTTCCGTGTGGTTCCATTGTGTTGCCGTTGTGTTGAGTGATCTGGTGTTTAGTAGCGCCAGAGGGAATTCCGCGTCCGGGTCCACACCGGTGGCAAAGGCACGCAAGTACTGTTGTGTTACGGTGAGTAGGCGGTGGTTCTCGATGCGCCGAAACTCGTCCATCATGTTCTTGTAGATTTTGTCGTCTCTGTGGTAGAATCGGCAGTCTCCGTCAGCGTTGGTGAGGTAAAGGCTGTTGACGTTGGTGCACCGGCTGAGAGCAACGTACACGCCCTCCTCTTCGCAGCTTTGTCTTCTTTTCCTTCTTCTTCTTCAGCGGTTCCCCTACGGGAAGATGACGACGATGGCTGAACGCGAAGCTATCTCCTGATGGAAATTCGTCCATTTATCCTCCAGCAAAACCCTCCTAGGAGAAATGTGACTATCCTCTGGACACCTGCCCACTCCAGTCTTCGTGGAAACCTCGTCGCTCACACGAGTGCCCGAGAATTAGCCGGCCGGGCTCCACAAGAAGACCAGCAGAGGGTTAACCAGCCGTTAGTCACGTACAGAGAGATCACTCAACATTATAGGCTTTCCCGACAGATATATCCGCCAGGCCATAAATCCCTCACAAAAGAGCAATAAACCTCACTTAGGCAGCTACAGACCAATACTTTTCCGCACCCTACCAGGCTCCACGCTATATTCCCCACAATGCATGCATCCACTTGCCCTCACTGTGGACAGCTCTCAACCTTATATCACATGGTGTGGGCTTGTCAAAATAATAAGAATATAGACAGAATACGAAATCCAACTTTAGAGCAGTGGGAGCGAGAGCTGGCCAGCTCAGATCCTGACCGTCAGCTTCGGCTCATCGAGAGGGCGAAGGCGGCAGCAAGCTCTTCTGGGGTCCTGTACTGAGGACTCCACTCACAGCGCTCTTATTTGATATAAATAAAAGTTTTCCTCCTCCTCCTATCTCCTGATGGATTCTTTGGTTGGCCAATCCCTAGGGGCATCCTGCCATAATCATCATCAGAGGCGCTGTGGACGGGGTACGGACGCGGGACATCCCCCCCGCAAGAGATGCTTCGCATCTAAAAGAAGGAAAAAGGTGGTGGCTCCTGCTGTCGCCTCGAGCGGCGTTAACAGCTGCGTCGGCTGGTTTAACCTGCATACATTCCTTCAACTCCAATCGGTCGCCGTTTGACTAAAAAAAGAAAAAGAGAAACTGTTCTGTGCTGCTGCTACTCGCATGTGCCGTGTTGTTGCTGTAACCAGGCTGCACAAACCAATTCAGCTGCTGGATGTGGCTATAGCACACCCTTTGGAAACTTAGGCAGCTGCGGTCGATCTTTCTTTTAGGCTGTATACTTTGTTTGCCTATGCGTACCCATTCGCCCGGCCCGCCTCGCCGCGAGGCGAAGCTAGTGAAAATACGCACATGGCAGTCCTTACTTTGTCAAACCAGACGATAGAAATTCCTCCCGGTAAGTGTCATGCCGCGATTAATTAATACAATATTCCCATTCACGGAGAAACCTATGGAGGGGGAGGTATTTTATATTCTTATTCGTGGTTTCAACGGGCCCCATCTGACGTGTGCGTTTTTGATCGCCGAAGTATCGCTCACGTGGCGTCCGAATATTTCACCGCCTATTAATTCGTCTCTGTTTAGAGCATCTCAGCAGTCTCCGCTTGTTTGGTGCGATCAGTTCCGAATAAAATTTCCCAAACGCGTTTTCTTGAATCTTTTCGCAATTGCTTCCAATTTTGTATCTTGCCAAAAGGTACTTTTTTCCACAGAGACGTTTGTTTACATACCTCTCTTCACCCTGGTTCGTTTGTTTTACCTCGCCGTTTTCACAGCGCTAAAAATTCAAGTCCGTTCCGCCTTGCGAATGTAAATGACCACCGGAGCTCTAAAGTCACTGTAAATGACTAACGGCGGTAACAATAGGTTCGTTGTCGCCATGATATAACTAATCGGCATACTCGCAACTGCGTGCACATTCCGTGATAATGTCAGAGGGATGCGTTTACGCCGCTAGTTCGTCGGTTGGCCGCATCGATGTGGCATCGCAAGCCAAATGCCTCCATCACGAAACGCGTCGGTCACGACACATCCACATTGAAATCACGGGCTGCTACCACAGGGGTAGTGTCATTTCAAGGATTTCAAAAATTTTATTAAACATTTTTTTCGGTACATACACATCGCACGTAGTTATTAGCACAGAAGGAGGTCCCATTGCAAATAACTTACCGTTCGAGGACACCTAAGACTTACTTCTTAAGGCATTTGAATGCGAAGGCATTAATATCCATTTGAAAAGCCCGATACTCCTCGTTTCCACCCAGCGTTCCCAAAGTGCTCCTCTTTTTTTCTGTTTGGCACGATTAGCTCCGCGGCCCGCTTCCCTCATTCGTGTTAGAATGGCTTAGATCGGTCTCCCACGCGTCGCACCGCTGCTCGCTCCCGTTCTCTACTGGCGAGTTGAAGCGCATGCCATGGAACGCCCCGCGGCGAAAAGCAAAAACGCCCGTGTGTACGAGATTTCGGCGCACGATAAAGATCCCCAGGTGGTCAAAATTAATCCGGAGCCCTCCACTACGGCGCGCGTCATCGCCTGCGTTGCGTCGGCGAGTTAAAGGCTACAATCAATCAATCAATCAATGTAACGCCCCGCACTGTGAAGCCTCTCGTCCATCAAAGACAGGCGAAGCCTCGGGAGATCTTATGTGGAGACATCGAAAAATGTATGAAAACCCAGCCTAATACAGCTTAGCTCTAAAATGGCCCGTACGCGCACGCTTACGCACATGCGCACACGTGCGCTTGCGTTCGACAGAATAATGTGAAAAGGCTTGGACGACGTCACTGAGGTCGACGCCTTGGTATACGACTGCGTCACTAATTTCACAATTATGACACATTCTACTCGAGTAGTTCATATCAGAATAAACAACCGGAATTGGGCTCAGATCAGGCCAGCATATATTGTTTCTCTGACCACAAGAGAAAATAAAGCAATGAAGTTTCGGCCCCCCGAACCGGAGCCTTGTTCACACCCTTTTTGTGTCTTCTGCGATCATTCCCGACCAGACGGGCATCCGTCGAAGCCTCGATTTTATATATTATTTCTCTGTTTGTGCTCGAACGCGCGTATTTCTTTCTCGTCTAGAAACAGGTGCCACTAACTTTAAGCCCCTTAACGTCTTTTTGCTCGGGCCAAACTCTCCTCAGCTTTGAAGAAACGTTGAAGCGAAATTGCAGAGAAACAGTTGCTTTTTTTGGCGCTGTAAACGCATGCAGACTCACAGCGCGGCAAGCTCCCTCGGGAGCTTGTGACGTTGAGGAGTGCTTAATAACCTGCCAGAAGCAAGGGCCATAGAAAAAGACCGACTAAATGTTGGGAGAAGCCGTAGAAGTGAAAGTTCGAAGATCTCTTAATTTGTTTATGAAGCTGTAAATCATGTCGGTGCGAAGGCTTTTTAGCTCAACCTTTCTGCCTCGCTGGAAGCCTGGTTTTCGTTAGCTGGGGGTAACGAGTTCCGGCGAACTATGCAGTGCGCCAACTCCAATGTGTAGCTTGAAGGAAGTGGCGAAAATTTGCGGAATATTTTTCCAAACGATTATAAGCTATGGACCACCAGTGTTCTACATAACGCTGGAAAAGGTTTATCATGCATTACTGAAAACTAACATCGCAAAATGACAGATGTCAAAAGCGGTAGGGTTGATTAAATTTTGAAGCTGTGTGCCAAACATGCTGTGGGCAGCTATCTGTGGCTCCTGTGGCATTTATAGACGCAACTTTGGTGCAGGTTCTCTAGTGATATGTAGCCTTTTACAAAAATGATTGTTCCGTTAATAAAGTACAGATTTTTTCGTCTCACTGATGGCAACCGTGCCGTCAACAGAACGCACTGCAGGAAAACCAACTCTGCGAAATGGGTTTCACAGAATGATGATGATGATAAGCGAAAGCACATCAAGCGCCTCAAGGAAAAAAAAAAAAAAACTCTACCATACTCGGAATCGAACTTGGGTTCCTCACGTGGTGAAGCCGATGTCATCTATTCATTTGCACCATTCATTTTTTTTCTTTCGTTATTGCATTTGCGCCGTTACGGCATGGTCGAAGTAGTTTGGATTTTGGACTTCGGCTTTGACTCAGGTTGCATAGGAGAAACTTCGGCGCTTTAACCATATTTTTCTTAAGAAAGGAATTTTTTTATTTCTTAAGCCACCGTTTTTTTTTTTTTTTTTTTTGTTGCTCCCCGACTCTTATATTTCAGACTGCATCTGTAACTGCTGATCCCCTGTTCTTTGGTTTTGCATGCACGCTACTTGTAATGCCACTTGTAAGCGTGTGTACCCTGTCGAGTACGCACGCTACAAAACCTAGTGTATACAGCAGCTTCTGTTCCCAGCACGTGTCTGCCCGGCCGGCGCCAACTGAAGCCCGTCGCTGTGAGCTCTATGGGTCGACCGTGCATCGGGAGCCCAATTCTCGGCCTTGGTTTCTGCTTGTTGGGGGAGGCGGAATTTCTGTTAAGCCGAACGCCGATATTTTCTCTCATAGCACAGCCCTTCCTCAAATACCAGTTAATACCCTATGACTCTTTGGTTGCACGCCAGTTTCAGCTCTGGGAACTAGGAAACGCGCTATAAGAAGTGCGCTAGAAATTGTTCGTGTTAATCGAATGTTTCTCGCACCGGGTGATCATGATAAGCGAAGGCACATCAAGCGCCTCAAGAAAAAAACGTTTTCCGTCGTCGGAATCGAACCTGGGTCTCTGAATATCTGCTGTAGAAAAAAAAAAAAAAGACGTGCACTGGACCTTTGCTGCCATCAATGAGTCTTAATTGTACAAATGAGTGCAAATCACTTAAATAATTGGTATTTTCTTGCGCATAGGTGGCTTGATTCGAACCGCTGTCTTGGAGCGAAGCTGCGTTGGGCTAGGTTGTGACCGGAATCGCATTCGTCTATCGGGACGCGTCTACAAAGAATCTTACACACTCGCTCCAGAGCATGTGTCAAATAATCTGTAGCCCTCAATATCGTATAAGAAAAAATATTGTACTGAAATTGGTCACTGAGACGACTCTATCATTACGCCAGTTTCATTTACTTAGTTCAGAGTGAAGTTGTAGATGCTACATAATTCCCTTCTGCTGTCAAAGCATGGTTGTCTAGGGAGGGAGTATGGTTGTGGAAAATGGCTGTAAAACTTTTTTGATTGTAAACTACCCCGAAACAAATTATGTGAGAAATATTTTGGAATCAGTGCTTAAGGAAGTTATGTGTATGCGGCCTTATTAAATCAATATAGTAAGTCACCGTACGTAGTTATCCGCCAATGCAGCTCCGCTGGTCTTCCATCTTCTCAGTAAGGAAGCGCTCTAATTTTTGTTTTCCCCCCCGACGCCACGGCGCGCAGGTGCGCGAGCACTACGGCATCCAGCGCGTGGAGGCGTCGCTGCAGACCATCGACGACATCAACCGCAGCGACTCGCTGCTGCCCAACGTGACGCTGGGCATTGAGATCCGCGACTCGTGCTGGTATTCGCCCACGGCGCTCGAGCAGAGCATCGAGTTCATCCGAGACGCCATCAGCGCCCAGGAGACGAGCGGCGCCGGGGGCACCAACGTCACCGATATGTTGCCCGCCTGCCCCAAGGGGGGGCCCGCGCGTCGCGTCAAGAACCTCGTGGGAGTCATCGGGCCCGGTTCCTCGGCGGTCACCATTCAGGTGCGCTCGTGTTTTCTTTGGCCGCCGTTGGTTAGTTTAGATTAGCTAGCGTACGCGGTGGCTCAATGGTTAAGGGGGACGTAAGGCTGCTGATATTCGGCCATGGCAGCTATTTATTTTTTAAAAATAACGCCTCCCTGTACAAGGCGTCGATCAAGATAAGTCATCATCATCATCATTGTTACCATCATCATCAGCCTGTCTACGACCACAGCAGAGAAAAGGCCGCTCCCAACAATCTCCAATTATGTCGGTCACGTGCTGATTGCGACCAATTTATCCCCGCAGACTTCTTGCTATCGATTGCCCACCTAACTTTCTGCCGCTCCCTGCCACGCTTGCTTTCTCTAGGGATTTAGCTGGTCTAGATTTTTTCCTACTGTGGGGTACGCTCTCTATTTTTCCGGAGAGCCACTGGTGCGTAAAACCCAATTATGGCTTCTTGTTTTAGCTGCGTGTTCTCTAATCACAACTACACGAACGGAAGTGGGCAGCTTTGTGCAACTATTGCTCTGCCACCTATGTGATTTTCTGTTCACCTTTCACACCACCGTTTTTTTGTTTCCGTAAGGGTGGCAATGAGACATACCCGCTAGACCCGCCCCTTCCACGCTCGTAATCGTCACTTCATAGTCCCAGGGTTACCTATGGACTATAGCGTGTTCGTGCTGGTCTTTGCGCGTGTATTTAAAGCTAAAAACTTCTGTTTTGAATTTTCAGTATTTTCGGCAGATTTCTTTTTTTTTCGATACTTTCTAAATACCTTCTTCAGATTTCTTCAGTGCCGTTATCTAGCACAAGCGACAAAGTTTAGAAGCGCCAAAATACTCTCACCGTCTTATAAGCCTGCGAAAAATTAACACTCCGCACGTTAACACCGTGCACGGCATGCAGCGCTGCACTTGGTTAGAGCCATCGTTAAAGCGGTTCTATCCTGTATCTCAAGTGTTCGCAGAAATTCGCGGGGATAAGATCAGTGGGAAAGCAATGCGATCATTTTTAATTAATATACATCATTATAACAGCTGCGACACCACACTCTGACCTTACGAAGAGCCGTTAAAACGCCTAGTGGGATCGTGTATTAGGCCAAGTCGTGGGACTGCGTTACAGATCGTAAACTGAGCTGCCTCATCATTATTCGGTACTGTCTCAAAGACACTGTGCACGGGCTGTACTTTCAAAGCGGCTGTACACGATCGCAGTCGCGATAATGCAGTCCCGTGAGGCTAAACACCCCAATCTCTTAGAAAAGGAAACCATAAGAGTTGTAACGACCGATCGTTACACGACTTACTTTAGGCCGATCGTTGCGGCGATCGTTCCGATCGATAACGTAGGTTGGTCGTTCCCCTGCAACCGGCTATGCTGGCCCACGTGGTGTGCAAAACAAGAACCCGTTAACAACTGCCTGAGGCTGCCTATGATTAATAGATAAGGCCACGAACGAGCCATCGTGTGTTCTCTCGACGGATATGGCGCTAGAGCGATGCCGCCGTAAAAAAAAACTTCACCATCCCTTCCCAAAGAAAGGAGAGAAAAGCGCGAAAGCTTTTTTGGCATTAAAGTGCGTAAAAGTGCGCCCAACTTTTGCTGCAAGTAAAAAAATAGTATTTTTGTAGCCGCTCCATTCCATAGGGCGCCCTTTCCCGTACAAGCGGGGTCAACTTCCCAAGCGTTGTAGTCCCGCACAAGGGCCGAGTGCCAGGGCGGGGAGTTGCTTGTACTTTACCGGTAGGTGCCCGGCGTCACCAAGGCACACGAATTCACGTGGTGACTTCCACAGCCACGGTGGATGCTCAACTAGTAACCGCCTGTGGCAGGACATGCCGCCAGACTTTTTCAGTCCTCGGCAATGCGGTGTTGTAGAAGGCCGGGGGCCCCCGCCAGATAGACAAGAGTCAGGCGCCCCCTCGCAAGGGTAAAGGCAGCTTTCATGGCGTGAACTCCCCTTTCAAGGGCCGGCACTGTATCCATTAAAGATACCGGCGAGTGCCCGGTGGTACGGGGATTCGACCCCGGTACCTCCCGCATACGAGGCAAGGGCTGTACCTCTGAGCCATCGCTGCGGTTAGCGAGTTTGGTCGATCGCCATTCCTTTAAAGACCCAAATCGCCAACGAAGAACGAGCCAGTGCGACGATTTTTCACGGTCTAGTTGTAAACCCATCTGCGAATTTGTCTACATGTATACCGATGTGGGGTTTATGAGATAAAGGCGCGCTATTGCACCCCTTTCTCATTATTGATGCGTGTATTGTCTTGTTTAAAACCGTTCCTTTGTCGCGATTTTCAAGTAACCATCTCGACCCAATGGAAGCCTGGTTTCACGCACATGCCGTGTGTCCGAAGTTTTTAGCAGAGTTTTCCGGTCGACCGAGCTGTCTACGGGGAAATGCATTAGTATTTTTTGACAGGAAGCCATCCATCCCACTAAGAAAGCTATCGTTTTAAAGGCCCAGGGATGTAGACAAGACGCATGTGTGAGAAATCGGGAAACGAGGACTCTCCGAGCACCCGTACCGCCCTACGGATGTCATTTCGGTAAGAGCAAGACGGCGAATTTGATCTTTAAGGAGTTATCAATGATGTTTTAGTGGCTCTATATGTGTGTCCACAACGTGGGAAGATTATTCCTGTATTGGAACAGCGAGAGGGGATATTGGTAGAATACCCTCCGGTCTACTCAGCTTCTTTGAATGGAACCTAGTTTGCCAGAAATAATATTAGGCCTACATATGTTCCTCCTTATGTGTTACAAATTGTGGGTTAAGATGAAGCGATTAACATGATGTGAACTGGTTCAGGGTACGAAACTCTGGATCATGGCGTGTAACCAAACAATCTACCCAGCAGCAGCTGTTGGGTCCATTATTTCACCGCCCAGTGCCTACAGTTCAGGCCAACCTAAGTACATAAGCACGGAATGGCTGAATGTTTGTACTGTGCTTTCCACCCGTTATTTTTATGGCAGTAATAATAGTAATGTCTTTCTTTCTATCGACGTAATGACGGAGGCTGTACGAAAAACGTGTTCTGCCGAGGTAGTATGGCGAGGCTCACACACTCTCCCACCTCACCACGTGGTTAGAGGACGTTCGGCGACAACAATCGGCACTTCACAGATTAAATGCGAGCACAGTCAACTGTTACAAAATTATTCCGACCAGAAAAGAAAAAAAAAAACCGCCTGGCAACACAAAATGAAGGAATCTCGCACTAACGCGTAAGTATTGAAGGAAGCGAAGCGAAGGGTCCCGTTACAGTTTTTAACTTTGGGACCCTCGTCTGTGTAATACATTATTGTACCACTTTATTGTAATGACTGATAAACTTAAACTAAATCTGAAACCTTCACGACCATCACGATGGTTTAAGCCCACGATTGCAGCCGATTTGCGTCTTCTTAGCTGTCGCAAGGGCCTTTACTCCATCTTCATTGCTATAACGGCGCCGAAGAAGCAAATTAAAGAAGCAGAGCGAACGAACGGAACGCCCACACTTCAACTAGACGCCCGCAGGTGCAACGTGCACCCTATCACGTGTTCCGTGTCGAGCAGGTGGCGTGATTACTCTCCCCATAGTCACAGCCGAGTGAGTAAGCCGTTTGATTCTCAGGCACTAACTCACGGTCGTAGCCGAGTGAGCAAGGCGACGTACTCAAACCTGCGTCTGGTGGGCAAGACGATGGAGTCGAACCTGCGTCTGGCAGATCAACTCCGTTCACTTACCAGGCGCAGGTTTGAATTCTGCCGATGCCGCTAATTTCTTTTCTTTATACTGTTATAGTGCGTTTTGTGAAATCCCGAAATCAACGAATTGCCGAACAGCTTCGCTTTTAAAAATGTAGTTAATTATTTCGCAGATGGTATTGACGTTGATTTAGAAAGCTTTAAGTCAGATTGGGTCGTTCGCACAGTAGTACACAAAAATAAAAAAAATGGCATGGAACGAAAGAAATATGAAACTGTTTCCCAGAAAGTATCTCGAACCGTTGATTGAAATACGTGGAGTATACAGGTCCCTGAGTTGCTTGGCCCCGGTTTTCTTGACACCAACGCTTAAGATTTAATATTCGAGCTTGAGACGCGTGATACTGGTCACTGTTCTGACCCGTCCCTTGACTCTGTTTCCCCCCCTCTCCTCTTCCCGCCTCCACACTTGTGTTTGCGCATGATGCAGGTCCAGAATCTCCTGCAGCTGTTCAACATCCCGCAGATCGGCTACTCCGCCACATCGCGGCAGCTTAGCAACAAACAATTCTTCAAGTACTTCCTTCGAGTCGTGCCCTCAGACCAGTACCAGTCACAGATGATGGTCGACACCCTACTCAACTACAACTGGACCTACATCACGACGGTGAACACGGAAGGTCAGAAGCCCTCTAATTTTTTTTTTTTTTTTTTTTGGCGCCATCTCCTCTTTGCGCCCTTAAAATGCGATCTTGATTCCCCTGTTATATATCTTGGCGAATGGCATTAAGGCAAACCCCTTTTTCTTGCGTAAGAAGATTTGCCGTCGACCCGGAGACAGAGATTAACAGAAGAACAAATAACGATAGAGTGTGTGGACAGGGGTGACGTCAGACTGGCCGGCGTCGGACCTGGCTGCGGTGGCTCTGCATTCGCACCGCTGCCGAAGCCGTTGCTGGAGAGATGCCAACTGCAAGCGCAGCTCGCCTCCCTTCCTCATTTCTCCGTACGACGCGCCCACCTTTCTCGGCTTGTTTCATCACGGCTGCACGTGTTGTAATTACAGTGAAGTGTCCAGCGAGTGTAGTGCAGAGTAAAGGCAAAAGAGCATAGAGCGGAAAAGATGGTGACGAAATGCCGATATTGGTGGACAACAAAACGGGAGACAATCAGCCAGTGCCGTCGCTAAAGGGAGGAAACGTCACATTGAAGTGGCTAGAACGCAAACTTGAGCGGCGTAGGAAGACCGCACGTAAACAACGTGTAACGGGCTTTTGAAGCGGTCTTTTGAAGGGGGCCTGAATAGGGACGAACCTCAATTTCGCGATGTGGAGGGTTGGTACATTCACGCATTCGTGAAGATCAATGAACCGTTTATTGTTATTATTATTAGTGAAGCTAAAAGAAAGAAATGTGGCGAGCCTTTACATCTTTCACCATCGGTGTTTTGACTCAGCAAGCATTATACAGGGTGATCAAAGTCCAGTCGACAGGTTTTTTTAAAATTAGGCGCTTAGATGTACGTGAAGACTACCTCTACAGTGTGGCTATGCGCCAAGGGGGACACAGAATGAGGTGGTAATTATTGATGTCGGTGGCTTAATTAACTAAATTTGAATAATTAATTTTTTGTGGCGGCAGTAAGCAGGCATGTTTGTATTGAAAAGTTAGACGCAATCGTGTTTCTGCGCAGTTTAATTTGGCAGAATTCTTATAGCGCATCCGCGTCACGAGATATCGAACTGCGAAGTTTAATTACCGCTCGCATGATTACGCATGCAAGACAGTGAGGTCTGGCGCAAAGTTCATCCCTTTTGTGACGTGCCTGCTGTGTACGGTGTTTAGTTCGACAACGGGGAGAAGACATAGGCAAAAGGGATTACTGGCACCCTTTCAGTCTTGGCTAGCGTTACAGCAATGTGCAGTACTCGGAACCGCTATCGAAACACAGAACAAAGGGGAGGAGCTTGGCTCCGCTCTTCACTGTCTAGCATGCGTAATCATGCGATCGGCAATTAAACTTCGCAGTTCGACATCTGGGAGAAGGAATGCGCTAGAAGAATTCTGCCAAATGAAACTGCGTAGAAACACGATTGCGTCTAACTTTTCAATACAAACATGCCTGCTTACTGCAGCCACTAAAAAGTTAGTTATTCAATTTTTGTTAATTATGCCACCGAGATCAATAATTATCACCTAATTCTGTGGCCCCATGGGTGGGTAAGCTCACTGTAGAGGTGGTGTTCACGTAAATCTACGCGTCTATTTAAAAAAAAAGCCTGTCGACTTAATTTTGATCACCCTGTATATGCTAGCATGCGTATATTTGAGCTCACCAAATAGTAGACTAGGGACTGCAACAGTAAAGCATTCATAGACAGCAGGAGTCGCGCCTCTCAAAATGACACCAAATAGCCTGGAAAATCAATTTTTACATTTTCTGCACATCCCTAGATTCATTTTGAATAAAATGGCAGTAAACCAGCCCGCAAAAAGCAACGAACCCCATGTCATGGCAAGATCTACCTTGGAACATTCCCATGCCGCCCATGTTGCAGGGGCGTCAGTTTAAAATGATAACGGAGTGTGCAATGTCACCGAGCCAATTGCTATTTCCGCACTGCATTTTTTGAACGCGTATTGCCTGAACTGTTTCGCTTCTATTTCAAGGAGACGGGAGATGGGAAACGGGGGAAGGGGACACTAGTTTGGATGACGCTAGTAATTACTTCGCCAAACGCCAAGGAAATCCGCGTAGCAGATTCCTTTTTCTCAAGTTTCCATGGTAACGTTCTGGTGCCAGTCAGGCAAAATATGGTTGGAAACATGCTCTAAACACATGAAAGGTCAAGGCTCGGTACGCCACTTAAATTGATTAACCAGAACACTCTGGACACAACATGCTTTGCACGACGAAGTTTAATCACTAAGCCTAGAAGGAATCACAATAATTGGTGAAGTGAGCCTTTAGTAAAATCTTGCAGCTTAGCTAATATCTCTACCTTGCACCCCCTCCTACCCCCTCCCCCCCATTTTTAAGTGAAAACGCGGTATCCGCCCACTAGAGATCGCGAAGGCGTCTTAATCACATTCCTTTCATAACGCTGCATGCCATGGCTCCATTCAGAATGAGATACGTTTTTTTAGTTGTTCACGCTCTTTTATTTTTCGTGGTTTACGGCAAGTGGCCTGGATGGGAGCGCGGAAAATCTCCTTTGTAGGCGTGCCCAATTTGCTTCAAAGTCAACATCGCGCGGCTTGTTTTTCTAGATCCCTCTTCGGCCACTTTATCTTTCTTCGTCCAGACGTGAGGTGTTCTTAGAAGGGTGCTCTACGAAATGAATATGCACAGAGGCTGAAGGAAAAAATTCACCGAGTTTTGAGCGGAGCAAGTCGCCCACGCATTTCTTCCAAGACACGCCAAGATGTGGGGCCTGTTTTCAGCTTCGCGCGGTAATCACCAGGATCGCTGCAGGAGGTTCACAGAGAGGAAACTCTCCAGGGGAGATACACGACCGAAAAGGAGAAAAGAAAAATGAGATTGCGGGAAGAGCTTCCCTGTAGAATCTGTTTACTCTTTTTTAACGCGATTAAAGTGGTGGGAGACATTTCCGAGAATTCGCGGGAAAATAATGAAGAAGAAGGCCGAGCCCGGTGCGAGACGCTAGACAAACGAAATTGCAATAAACGCATATGAAATTAAATTATGGTTAAAAAAGTGGTTGAAATGAGGAACTAAGAGCGATAGACGAGAAGACGACCTGTCGCAAGAGCATCTTCACGGGGGAGGGCGTAAAAAAAGAAAAGGGTTAAAACATAAAAAAAAAATTGAAGGTAATGCAGTTGGATGGGAACTTCATCACTCCTCTGAGAGTACGGTGGTACTGAAACATGTTTGTTATGACTTCGACTTTTGGCTTGAAACACTGCGTTAGTACCCCTCTGAGAATGAGAAATCCGACACACTTTTGACGATGTCTGACGTCTCTTCTTGCCTTCTATGTAAAAAAGAACGAGCGAATAGTTATGCTACTCTATTAAAGGCGCAAATTTTTTACGACGATAAATTTTGATTAGTAAGTGGCGCTAAGGATATTTGTTGCAACATCCCTAACTGAAAGTTCGGTTAACTATATTCAGTACAACGTGCTGTTGGGCTAGTTGGTGTATATTTATAGGAAATACTGCGCATAGAGGCCAGCGCGGTAAAGAAATAACGACAGGACGGGCCTGCCTGTTCCCGTCCTGTCATTGTTTTTTCATCACCCGCCACTTATGCGTAGTTTATTTTCAACAAATGCAAACGAAATTCAGTTTGCGTCCTGGCAGTAGATTGCTAAGGGTGCTAGTTTCCGAACCTCAGTTATTAGTATGAGGGTGCGAGGTTATCTTCACGGCGTTAGTCATGTTTATGGTTCTGCCCACTGAGAGATACTATCTGAATGAGGCTTCACGATCTACAAGTTTCAGAGTTTCAAAGTTTATTTCAAAGATACAATGATGTTCGATTACATAATGTAGGTATGCAAAAAGACGTGCCAAGGTGAAAAACAAACAGTGAAAGATATATGATATTCGCGATGGATTATTCCTTCATATCAGCAGCACCCCTCCTCTTCCCCCCCCCCCCCCCCCCAACCTCCGTTTTCTTTCTCCGTTCGATCGGTACAGGCGAAAAAAAGCTTATAATCTGTTTTTTGCATTTTGAGTGTACCAGATTACCGGTGTTCAGTAGGATCACCCCTTTTCGTAAAAGTAATCTCACTGCTGTCTCACGAGAAGTGCTCACGAGAAGTGCTGTCAATGCCACTTTAAAGGTGGGATAAAAAGATCAGTCCAGCAGGCTCTTTGCTGCAATCTTTAGTTGAGTACCGAGGATCTACGAAAAATGCCACTGCACTCAAAACTCGGTTTTGTGGCGTATATTTTTCGCGAAGAAACAAACCCCGGGTTCGCGCTATCACGTACTGCCTTCTCGAAGAACGCCGCTGTTGGTCCTCCTGGGAACCCAGAAAGCGAAGACTGCTTTATGCTCCTTTCGAACTGGAGTGCACGTCCACGACACACCTCTTGACACGCCGCCTCCCCTCCCGTCTTTGTTTTCACCTCTTAAGCGGCCGAGCATTGTCTTTCGTTCTCGACTCCTGATCCTCGGCACAGCACGTCTAACTCCGCTGTCGTCCATGGTGCAACGGCGACCCCCCGTGTTTCGTGGCCCTTAGAGTCTGGACGTGAGACCACGACCTCTCGAACAAACCGGGAGCAACAATAGGCCCCGAGGCAAATAGGCGATTCGTAACACGGGAGGCATTTTTTGTCTTTCCTTTATCCGTTTCTGTGTGTGTGTCGTCACGGCATCTAAGAGAGAAAAGACTTGCTTCGTTCGCGGTACTCGGTGGGCGAACAGGGTAACGCACAGGGCTCAATCGAGGGCCATTTTTTTTTCTGTTCTTCTACGGCCGTCGCTCCTTTCGCGTTAAGAGGCGCAAGCGTGCGGTGCCGGCTTAGGGCTTTATTTCCATTTACCGAACTCGCTGTTTCCACTCGAAGGTCGTTAGTGAATACTTGTGTTTTCAATAACGGGTGCGGAGCTCTAACCGCAATAGTGTCGATATGCTGTAAAGTAATTTTTATTTTGCAAAATTTCGCGTTAGATTCAGAGGTACCGTGTTTTAAGCGAGTGAATCCACCTTCGTGAATTCAACAGCAAAGTAATTTAGCTTGTTTTTGTTTATTTTTTTTTAACGTCGCACGTTGTTTCGCCCATCTGCGTGCGCATCAATCTTGGCGGAGTTGTTTGCTGTATAATTCGGCGTTGTTTTCCCTGGGCTACCTGCAAGCTGCAGAGAAAGCAAGAGTGCAGGCCAGAGGGGGAGCGACTGGGAAGGCACTCGGATCGAAAGCTAATGCATCCAGAATCACGCCTCCGTCCTCCTCTTTTTTTTTCCCCAGCCCCTTGGTGTGTTCTCTTCTGCTGGCTGCCCGCACCGCCGTCTATTTGCTTTCGCGCTACAACCCTCGATCCGCCCCAGCGACGACGTGCTTACCCGCTTCGCAGAACACACCGGAAAAGGCGGAGGAACAAAGAACGCGTCGGAAGAGAAAGAAGAAGATGGGAGCTGTGAGGGGGGAGTCGACGTGAAGACCGAGCGAACACACAAAGCTGGCAGCCGGTCGAACCGTGGACACATTAACACACTCCTTCGAGGAATCGGCCCTTCCGGGTCTCGGCAGTGGACAGGGCAGACCTTTCGCCCTTCGATGTTGGCGTGGCGCTTGGCTCGCCGGCGGGCTCGGCTTGGCAGCGTCTATGACACGGCCTGCTTGGTGCGAGACAGCAGCCGTCCGCTGTCTGGCACGCGGGAGATGCCGTGCCGGGACGTCTGCCCGCGACACCGTGGAAATGTGATGCCACCCGTACAGCGAGACCTGTACATTCGTAGTCCCGGTTTTTCTCGAGAACGCGTGGCTGACTTGCACTTTCACTTGGCGAACTGTCCTCATCTGGATCAAAGAAACAATCCTGATTTTCCTGAATGCACATTTGCGGCCAGAGAAGGATTAGGCCGTAATTACAATGGACGGTCGGAAAAGTAGCCCTTCCGGGGGGTTGAGGGATACTGCGGCGTCATCTTAATGACCGGGAAGCAAAAATAATTTAGGGAAACGCTGAGCATTACCTTATGTTTACCATCACGCCTCTGGCTACTTGGTCGCACTGACATTTATTGGGAGAATATTGACTTTTTTTTTGTTGTTACACGGCTGAACCACATGATTTTTTCAATGATATTGTTATTCCGACATTTACACGATATAATTAAGTAGCATTGGCTGCTGCTTATATGCGAATAGATAGGTCTTCCACTTTTTGTGAACATTACAATTACATTGCTCGCAGAACGGATGTAATTGTAAAGCGCCGTGTGGGAAGAATATTTCATGGCTAAACATTGTGAAACTCCTAAAGCAATGCTTGTACTTTGTATATAGATATGTCAATTCTAATGCACGTCCCCAAACCCAAATTAGTTTTATTCTGGTTGAGTTGTTATTGACCAACCGTTAGCAAAAGCAAAAAAAAAAAAAGCCAGAAATCACTGACATTCTAGAAAAACAATTTTCCCATGAACTGCGATGGCGTAAGATTGTATTGTAATTTCAACTTACAAAGCAGTCATGCATAGTGCAAATGAGTGCAATAAATAATCGAGGTCGCGAAAGAGAAGGAATTGTTGCTAGAGAAATGAGACAAAATTCCAAGCAAAAAATAAAGGAAAGTTTTGATACCTGTAAAACAGGGTGGGTGTTACTAGACTAACTATATTGAATGAAATATTCTGGTTTAATTTTCTCTTAGAAGGGAAGAGCAACTTACAAACTTGAAATTCTTTCACAGTTTTGTGGTCTTCTGGTTAATCTTTATTTTAGTGTCTGCGTTGGCGATATCATATCGCCGGTGGGATATCCACGATATTCTAGGTTGGTGCGGTGACAGCCGCAACTGGTCGGAAGCGAAATACCAAAACCCTTCTGTAAAAACCCTTTATTTGCTGGAGCAAAGCATCCTTCATCAATGCTTTGTTTATACTCAATTGCTAGTGCGTTAGCCTGGCATATCTATCGTATCTTGTACTGAGAACGGAGTGTCCGTTTGTTCCTGGTGGCGGGAGGAACTATCAATATTTATTCAGTACTGAAGCCGTCAGCAAATTTGTCTTTGTGATGTTATCATTATTCTTCTTCGTTCATCCTGTTGACGGTGGTAATACAACAACATTTTTTTTTTTCCACTTCAATTCCGATTGAGGTTAAAGGGGCACTGACACAAAATTTTGAAGGCGAGATAACTTTGGAGATAGATTGGTGGGAACACATATACATCATCTGCAAAATATCAGCGGCGAATACAGCCTAGAACATATTGAAAATCAATTTTGAAGTGTGCGAAACGCAACCGAGCAGGCAGCAGAGGACCACGCGCTATTGTAAATAAACAACATCCACACACGTCACGAGTTTGTGTTTGCCGCTTCCGCACTACCGGCGTTTTCCGCCGGCTCGCCCGGCTCGCCGCTCCAATCGGAGGGCCGGAGGGCGGAGCTTCTTCTCTCGAGAACGAACGACCCGATCGTTGGCGGCGGAGGCGCCGTGATTTCGTCAGCTAATCGGGCAGCTGGCCGCGACCAAAGTTCTACAGCGATTCCAGGCACTCTGTTTCTATTATTGTTTATTACCATTGGATGCGAAAAAGCGCCGGAGGCACGAAAAGCTCACTGAGCTAGCCGCACGGTCGCTGTGCAGGCGGCGGCCACGGCCGCGAAGTGGCCCAGGCCGGCGCAGGTAGCTCGAGTGATAGCTTGTTACCGCTGCACGAAATTGTCCCCAAGTCCCGACCATGGTGGCTTACATGAGAAAGGAGTTAATGATGCGATGGCGGGTTGCATTAAAAATTGTCATCAGCACCGCTTACGAGAGCGGCACTCGAATATCCGCCGCAGTGCTGAGCCGAACACATCTGTAGGCGGACCTGTAGGCAGACCGGCCGGCTGCTCCCAGCGCGCGTCTTGCCACCCACCGTCTCGAGCGTCGCGCGTCGTTCTTTAGCCGCGGTAGCATTTGCACTCGCAGCGCTTGCGTCACATCCACGGTCGCTTCACGAGATGGGGGCATTCGCAGAAACTGCCGTCGATGCGGATTCGACAGTGCTACGGCGGCTCTGCTCTGTGATATCCCTCCGACGGTCACGTGGTCAGCTTTGTTCACACAAAATCCACAAAATCCATCGTTTCGCGGCACTCGCTGAAACCGAAACTGCGACTGGCCGCATTGAAAATGCCTCTAATTAAACAACCGTCGCACGCTGAAGCAAATGAGGTTTCTACAGGTTATAAGTAGGTCACTAGCTACTTATCGCAACAAAAAAAACAAGATGCAAAATTTTTGTGTCAGTGCCCCTTTAAATGTGCCAAGTTTTTTCCGGAATACTCGACCCCTTGGAAGCTTGTTTTGCCGCAGAAAGGGTATACCTGCGGCAGAGCATGCCTTCCAGGCATACTGTGTAGTCCATCTGTTCGGCGTCTGATTTGCAGTTACAAGACTGCGACACCTTCCAAGGGAAATAAAAAAGATTTTGCGCGCATGCGTGCGCGGAAGTTCGTGTTTGACAGGAAGGGCGCATTATTTGACGGTTCGCTACATCCTCGCGTCCGGTGCGTTCTAATCGAACTGCGCGTGGTTTACGGTTGTCGGGGCTAAAGGTGTCGTTTAGCTCGGTTAACACGATAGTCGAGACGAAGCGTGCCGCTACAGGGGACAAACCTAGTTCATGACTGAAAGCAGTACTGTGCGAAGTCTGTGTGTTTAAGCAATTGTCATTTCAGGGTGTTGCCGGTTGAGAGCCACGAGTGATAGTGTAATCCCGAGAAGGCCGCAATCATATCGCCGATACAGCGTGGTGAACACAACAGGCCGAGGATAAGCGTGGCATAAACATCGTCCAGTGTTGTGAGCAGGAGAGGCCGAAGCTAACCGTAACATTAAGGAGATGTGGTGTCATTTCATAAGCGTTGTCAAGTGTGCCTGTATCCCGGATCAGGCTCGCGGGAGGAAGATGACGACATTATCTTCCTGCCAGAGGAAATTTGTTGGGGGGATTAAACATTCGTGATTTATGTAGTAGCTCAACTAGCGCCCCAAAATACAATCGGTGCACGTGTAGTTTGAATCCTATATACCCCTGCACCCACCCCCTCTCCTGACGCGTTTGTTTATTCGTGCGTCTTATATGAATACGTGCCCAAGCACGCTTTTCAAGGGCATTACATCGTTTAATGTTGTGGGGATCCTGACGCCCTAGCCATTGCGCGATCACTGGGTTTGTGTCATTACGCGGCGCTCTTCCCCTCTCTCCTCCAAAATTCCGGCTCGTCTTGGCGCCACTGCGTAGAGCCGAGCCGTCTCTCAAACTCTTGCGTGAGGTGAAGCCTGCAGAGACCGTTGCGGCGATAAAACACTGTCACGCAGCGGGCGCTCCGCCCTGGTAGCGGAGCTAACCTCACCTCATTGGTCCGTTTGAACGAGGCCCGAACCCGACTCTCGCCGGGAGGCGAACGCGCGCCCTGCGCGGGGGTCCGTTCGGGGAGACGCTTCCAGGACGCCGAAGGCGTTGGCCGAAGGTATGTGACGCTTTCTTTACCAGCCGGCTGCCACTCTGTGGCGCCGGCGAAAGCCCACCAGCCCTTCCGGCTGCGGCCCGTGCCTAAGGCTGCTCCTGTTGTCCCTACGCTTGCATATAGTAAGGCCGTACCTACCACTCGACGAACACGCCGTGCGGTACGCGCCTGTGAGCGAATGGGCCCCGTCTCCCTCGCTGCTGCGAGCCGATCCGGCCAGCACGGCGATGCGCGCGCGCACAACGTGCGAGCACCCCGGAATTTGCCCTGACAGAAGAGCCCACTGGCTCTGCGCCGACGAAACGTGCGCACTTGCGCGTGGCGCCCCATCGCCCCTTTCACCTAACGGGAAGTACGTATACCTGTACTGTAAATTGTGTAATTGGGACTGTAAAATATGTGACTAGAATGTTAGTATAAAATAAACGTCTTCCCTCCGTACCCTGGGCATATTCCTTTGTCGCCCCTTTCTCCACCTGCCCAACAGAGGCGGTGTTGATTTGGCGCGACGGCGTTTCAGTATCGTGAGCGTGCTCAACTAGCTCGAACCCACGGTGGTTCCTCGCGGTGTGCATGAATGCCTGCCTTGTGCAATGCTAGGGTTATGCATATTGCGAGGTAGAGAGACCACAAACTGGCGCCCAACGTGGGGCCATTGGCTCATTAGCCTTTGGCCGCTAATTAAGCTGAGTACGCAACCGGAATCAGTCTTAACGCTTATCCGCTAGCGGTAGCTGCTACGGGGACGAGGCGACTGCCCCTCCGTACGCAAGTGTGCGTGCACCCCTCGTTAACGCAGCCCCACGGGGCAGTGCGACGGTGCAACCGCGCCCCACTGGAGCGGCGGTATACGTATTCCGGGAGAAAGGCCACAGCCGCCACTCGGAGTAGTGCACGCGAGATATATGCTTGTTGCCGTCCCCTGAGAGTAGAGCACGAACGTGGTAGTTGACGCGCTATCTCGTGCTTCGTAATATATCGAGATTCATTGTCCAAGTGTGACTTTAGCCGGCGGCGCAAAAGCGTGTGCCTGTAAAGGAGGCGAAATTCACAGCCGTTGAGTGGAGGAAGAGGGCCCAGAGTTGAGAAGGCGCGTGCGGACACCCCGCCGAGAGGGGCAGGCGCTTTTCGCGAACTCCATGCCGCCGGAAAGCGGACGGGCCTCGGCTGTAAAATCAGGGGGAAGCGATGCCCGTTGCAAGGCGGTTGTATTGAGCCGAAAAGAGCTAGTAGCCGGCCAGCAGAATGACCCGTTTTGTCGCCGGATTTGCGACGGTCTCTGGGAGACAATTTTTTTAGTTTGATTTTTTTTTGACGCCGAGACGTAGCTTGTCCTGCTGCGGGCGTGCGCCGAGATGCTACTTGTCTTGTAGCAGGCGCGGGAGGGGGGCTGAAGTCAGCGTGTGTCGCCGACTCCCCGGGGGACTCATTTCTGCTGGACGGTGAAGGACTCGTGCTTAACTACGTAGCCACCGATGATGAGGCAATTGAACCATTCAATGTGGTAAACCCCTAAGTCTGAGTTGCGCACTGCTGCGCTAAGCTCATGACGAACCATTCGCCGGGCATTTAGGCGGCTCCAAAGTTTTGGTAAACTGAGTCGCTCCGTGACCTGGCCCGGGACGAGGCGAGACATTTTCGCTGTTGCCGATCCTGCCATGTCTGTCAAACGGCGAGGGCGCACTGTGGGAAGCCGCCTGGAATTGTGAAGCCATTTGACAGTATGCGTCCTTGGCAGGTAGTCGCTTGCGACTTGAAGGGACCTTTGCCCAGAAGCAAGCAGAGCTTTACTTACGTGGTGTCACGGGCTGACCATTTGGCGCTAGAGCACAGTGGCTCTGCGCGGTGATAACAAGGCACCCACCCTTATCCAGGCTTCTCTCGGCCAGCTCATCAATTTAACGTCGTGAAGAGGTCACCTCAGTAATCATAGCACACTAAAGGGCAGGTACTTTCGCCGCCCGTGCTGACTTCACTTCTTTCAGTCTCAGTCCGAGCAGCCCCCCCCAGCCCATTGTGTGTGGTCAGTTTCCGCTACCCTCCAGCAAGTCGTAAGCAAATATTTCTCTTTTGTTCGGTTTGTACAAGTGTGCATGTTGCGGGGCGTTGTTTGCATTATCGTGTTCCATTTTATGCCTGCTGAGGGCGAATGGTGTATTTAGTACCCAGTTGTTTGGGTGATTATTTTGTGTGCTCGCTTTAGCGCACTGCACTGCACGTAGGAATTGTGTTGACTTTTGTATAGCGTGTAGCGTGAAGGCATTTTTTTTTTTGCTTATTTATATGGTTCTGTATGGTCCGAGTGTTGGCCTTGCTGAAGGCGATAAGTGTTACTTTTTTTTTGTGCAGGATGTAAAGTAGTGTTTCTTTTCTGTGTTTTTTTTGTTATTTGTTTGGGTACAGGAAACCTCTTCTGTCTATGCATGTAGGACGAAGTATGTTCTATGGTTCTTTTTATTTACTTCTACGTAGCGAGAAAGGCTAGCATTCTTTTGGAGTTGCTTCTTTCGGGGCGTACGGTGTTGGCGGGAGAGCGAGGGTGAGAGGGTGGAAGCTCGGTCGGTCTTCGAGGACATCCCCTGCTCCTCGCGCGCGGGGTTCGAGAAGTAATGGGCTTGTTTTTGAAGGTGTCGGATTTCGGCCGTCCACGGCCCCGGTGTTCGGGGCGAGCAGCGCGTACTGGAGGCCGTTGCGTGAACTGTGTGCGGTTGGGAGAGCAGGCCAGACTTTGGGGGACCATATACTCAATGCCAACGGGAGGTTGTGTTTTCCTGGAAAACGCGGGCCGGGCGTACGCTACGAGTGGGGCGCACCGCGTTGTGGCGAAGGAACTTGGCCCCGGCGGCACGAACACTGTGACACGCATGTTGTGCGGGTATTCGTGAGTGCGTGTGGTGTGTGCTTCTGCCGGCTTCAGCGAACCCAACGGTGCATTCCGCGAGTGGCTTCGGCTTCGTCCGGTGCGGGCCGCCATCACGTGGTGTCTCGTCGGTGTGGTGGAGGGTCCGCAGGTGCCCGTTTCTGGAACTTGACCGAGCCCGGAACAGTTACGCTGACTATGGGGTTCAACGGCATGTAAGGCTGGCGAATGCAGCCGGGCTGCCCGGCACCGACGAGAGCGGGACGGGCGGCCAGTTGCGAGCTGCGGAAGAGGTGCCCTCTCCAGATGTGGACAATGTGGTGCCATATCGGAAATCGGAACCGCACCATGCGTCATCGGCACCACGGCTGTCGTCCGGCAGCTGCCTCGCTCGCGCTGGGCGGCAGCCACCACCCGCGCCGCTCGTCGCTCTTTGGCGGGGCACCCATCGAGTGCCACGGGAGGTCTACACCTGAGCAGCGCCATCATGGTCGTCAAACCTGCCGGCTGGCTGCCCAACCCGCATGTCCTCCTGGTACCCCCTTCACGGAGCTGCTGTCTCGACGCTACGGTGAGGTCGTTCCGGCACTGGTGCCCACCATCTTCCTTTCTTGATTGACCACTACGGACGTTTCCCCGAAAAACTTTCGTGCTCCCAACCGCCGAACTTTGCACAGGCCCCGCGGAACCGCGTCTCCTGAATTTGTAGAAATATTATTTTCGTAGCTCAGCGTAGTTTCTAGCATACCCGTGTCTTCTCTTTTGCCCTGATTCTTTATCGTCGTAGTGTGTGTTTCTTTTTTTTGCAATCCTATGTAGCATAGTATCGTCTTGCATGTATATATTGTATACCATTGTTGTTATTATTATAGTGTCGCGTTCATTGTAATCATTGTATGTTTCAATAGCTTCTTTTTGTGTATGCGTGTGAAACCGATTACTATGTATTATCTAGCTCAGCGTCGCGTGTAGTTTTGCTGTATGTATCATTCGTGCTGGAGGGGGGTAGTGTTGGTAGAGTTTGTAAATATTTTGTATGGGCTGGGGACTGAGACTGCCCTGTGCATGCATACTTTTCTACTCTTCGCCGTCTTTTGCATGCCTGGGCGATGGCCGGTCAACTCTTCTCAGACCGGCGAGGGCATTTAAGGAGGGGGGAGTGTGGGGATCCTGACGCCCTAGCCATTGCGCGATCACTGGGTTTGTGTCATTACGCGGCGCTCTTCCCCTCTCTCCTCCAAAATTCCGGCTCGTCTTGGCGCCACTGCGTAGAGCCGAGCCGTCTCTCAAACTCTTGCGTGAGGTGAAGCCTGCAGAGACCGTTGCGGCGATAAAACACTGTCACGCAGCGGGCGCTCCGCCCTGGTAGCGGAGCTAACCTCACCTCATTGGTCCGTTTGAACGAGGCCCGAACCCGACTCTCGCCGGGAGGCGAACGCGCGCCCTGCGCGGGGGTCCGTTCGGGGAGACGCTTCCAGGACGCCGAAGGCGTTGGCCGAAGGTATGTGACGCTTTCTTTACCAGCCGGCTGCCACTCTGTGGCGCCGGCGAAAGCCCACCAGCCCTTCCGGCTGCGGCCCGTGCCTAAGGCTGCTCCTGTTGTCCCTACGCTTGCATATAGTAAGGCCGTACCTACCACTCGACGAACACGCCGTGCGGTACGCGCCTGTGAGCGAATGGGCCCCGTCTCCCTCGCTGCTGCGAGCCGATCCGGCCAGCACGGCGATGCGCGCGCGCACAACGTGCGAGCACCCCGGAATTTGCCCTGACAGAAGAGCCCACTGGCTCTGCGCCGACGAAACGTGCGCACTTGCGCGTGGCGCCCCATCGCCCCTTTCACCTAACGGGAAGTACGTACCTGTACTGTAAATTGTGTAATTGGGACTGTAAAATATGTGACTAGAATGTTAGTATAAAATAAACGTCTTCCCTCCGTACCCTGGGCATATTCCTTTGTCGCCCCTTTCTCCACCTGCCCAACAGAGGCGGTGTTGATTTGGCGCGACGGCGTTTCAGTATCGTGAGCGTGCTCAACTAGCTCGAACCCACGGTGGTTCCTCGCGGTGTGCATGAATGCCTGCCTTGTGCAATGCTAGGGTTATGCATATTGCGAGGTAGAGAGACCACAATGTTCTTCAGGGGGTCCATGAAGAATGTTATGGTATTAAGCGTACGTTGGTTGGTGGTCGTGTTCTGTTCTTACCCGATCCGCTTAATGCCACATCACACATTACTTGCTCTTGAGGGATGCATTGGCGCTCTCAATGCGCTTGCGTATGCTTTTCCACCTGAAAATCGGGTTGCATCTTTTCCCTCGGTCGCTGTACCTCCATCGACCAGCCTTAGAGAAAGCCGGTGCGTATCTCCGCAAAATTAACAATCCCCCCCCCCCCCCCCCCCCCTGCCGTGCCGAGGTTCTCCGTTGAAAAACTGGGCCTTTCTTCAGTGTCGGACCACGGCCCCTGTCGGACGCTCAGTAACGCTATTGCTGTTAGCCCTAACATGATCAGAAGCGACTCGCGGTTTCTGTAAGCAGTGCAGGAGCACTTTTTCGGGCAATTTGTTACCACTTTTTTTGTAGTTTTGCATAATTTTTACTGTTTTGGTAGGTTCAGTTCCACTCCAATGTTTGTTGCAAAATGTGGAGACAATGTGAGCTCCAGTGCTTGTTTTTAAATACCTGTGCATATATTTTCAGCCAGCGTACGCGTAAGTTCCCGCTACGATAAAGAAAGGAAATACGTAGTCGCTGCAACATTGCAAAGTGAAGCAACAGGCGTATTCTCGTAAGTTTTTAGCCAGCAGGTTTTGCACGCACATTACGGAGTTCCTGTAAGAGCTTAGTTCCCGCTCACTAGGGAAATTATACCTTCCTAGGACAATGCCCTTAAGTCTTAATTTCGCCAGACCATATTAGTGCCAAATTGAAACGTCATTAATCGAAAAGATTTAGGGGATCCCCAAAGTGGAGCCGTAGCCGTGTGGCTGCATTCAGGTGGATGGCAAACTTTCCTTCGCAAAAACTTACTCCACCTCGAGGATTTCTCCTACATCTGTTCGATTAACACCTCTCCTTCACTTCGAGTTGTTAATCAATTCGCTGTCGCGCTACAAACGACCAGCCTCCTGGTTAGCTCAGTTGGTAGAGTGATTTCTCCGGTAAAGCGGTGGTCACGGGTTCGAATCCTGGACCAAGACGAATTTTTCTTCAACTGCGAAGTTTGTGAGAAAGCTGTATAGCTTTCCTTTGTAGCCGTATGGTTGCATTCAGGTGGATGTCAAACTTCCTTCGGGGAAACGTCATTGTAGCAAGTAGCGTAGGAAACTTTAGCTCCAAAGTAGCCTTCCTCGTTTGTGGTTGCCATACAAGATTACTGAGCGCTGTACAAAATCAATGCACAATTTCGGTTTTGTAACAGCGTTGAAGGAGTGCAGGGAACTTTGTTGCTAGAAGCGCCAAAAAACCGACTAGCTTTTATTTGGTGCAGATATCGATAATAAGAAATTTCCTATTTTGTAAACCATGCAGCTTTTTATAGGGCTGATGAAAATATGGTTTGTAATTTATGCTTCGTAAGTTATGTTTAAAACGTTAAAAAAAATCACCGAACTAATAATTGCTAAACGCTCAATTTCGTGCTTCTCGTATCCTCATTTACCTAATTATCGTAATTTCATCAATGACGTAATTCAGCTGTAGGTTTTGCTACCACCCGCATTATGGTCGGTGCACCAGCGAACTTTTTGTCTGTTTAATCTCGTTACAAGCGGAAGTCCTTGTGTATATAGATGCCCAGGAATTTATGCGTTCATGTATTAACAGATTTCTATCCCGCAACTGAACGATTCTTCATTACATCATCTAAGCAGAAAGCGGCGGTCTTACCCGATGCTGTGTTCAGAAATTCTGGACGCTATTAGGCAAATGCGTTGCCGATTTCAACCAATGAACAGCTTACGAGGCTTCCACCCATCGAAGCTGCTGCCCCGAGTAGTTCACGCAGCACCGGCTACATCTAGGCAGACTGCAAGTATGAATTCCAGTCAGGCGGTATCAATTTTGACCCTTTCTTCTCGTTTATTATATTTGACTACGGCTTTACCAAGACGCTGTTGCCGAAAAATGCGTGAATTAGCGCTTACCCACGTTAAAGTACTTCTGTGGACTATCTCAGTATGCATAATTAAATTGTGAACATTTAAAAGCCATGTATAACACAAAATTAACGAGCACATAGTAACTTTCCTGGGTGACATTCCTACTTTCTCCATGTTCCGAGTTTGTTTAGATGTTTGCTTAGTGTGCACGTAATTACAAAAGCTTCCCGAGCTGACACTGTCACTTCTACAAATGTCCCATTTTTCTTGCCCATCCCAATGAACACAATCTATAGGTGGTATTCATTGAAAAGATTAGCTGTCAATTTCTTCGCTTGGCAGCGCTGGAAACGGCCATGGACATGGCCGATGCGCCACGGACACGGCGCGGCTTGTGCCACTGCGCCCGCACGCCGAAGAAATGAAAAACACAGGAGTGCGTCGTCTGCTCCGTTTCAACCCGAGTCCCAACGGTGGTGTCGACAGAGACGTTATTATTCGCACTCACATTGGAGTCGAGGCATTACTTTGCGCTCAGTGGGGTAGAGTATGAAGCGACCAACACACATCATGTGCTTAGCACGGACAAGTACCGCCATCCCGCGGAGCCCGACGTAACCAGTGACGGCGCACTCACATGGTTGCCTGCACGCGTGCCTCGCCAGTGAATACAAGCTATACTCCGTTAACGAGCTGGTTGCAGCGTGGTGAAAGCCATGAATGGTTATGTTTTAAATTTTAAATAAAATGGCTTGTGAAGTCTCGAAGAGCTCATCTTTCGCGGGTTTCGAGCACCGTGTGGCCAGCGGAACACTGACGTCGACTGCGACAAAGTGCGTCCGTCCGGCAGAGTGCGCGCTCCGTTGCTGCCAGCTGCAGTCCGCAACGCTTCAGCGCGCATAACTTAACGACGTCGTCTTCGACCTTCTCTCCTTGTATAGACAGATGGATCCTCAACCACGCGTAAGAAAATTTGCGCCAAGCCTGTTAGCATCCACAAATGAAATTATCGTGCGAGATTAGGACAGGAGGAGGGTCTACGCTTCCTCTTTTCACCGTCATCTTGAGCTTCGGCGAGTCACTGCGGAAATGAAAAGGCGAAAGCTCGCCAGTGTAAAGAAAAGCACAGACGAAGCCTAATGGGATAGCTAGAAAAATTCAATTAGCCCTTCGACGAAAGAATGGCGGGAAAATTTATGCTAACTCGAAACGAGAGTATTCTGATTACTGCACCCCATATACGCGCCGAAATCCTGGAGATGGCCATCTCTATTTTAATGATTATTTTTCTGTGTGTATGGCAGCGACATATTCTAATTCTATGGTGCCTTCGTTATTCTTGTTTTTTTTTTCCTCTTGTTTCCTTTTTTCCCCCGAATTTTCCTTTTTTTTATGCGACCGCCCGCCCTGTGGCACAGCTGTGCTTTGACGGTTGGTTCATTCTGATTCATCATCTCGCTCATTATTATTTTTTCATTCATCCCCCGTTTTAATCTCCCTTGAGACGAAACGCGGCGTTCCTTTGTTTTTTTTTCTGTTTTTGTTTTTTTCAAGTCCACGCGCGCTTGCGGAGGAACGCGCACGTTCCGCCCAAGGAAATGGGAATAATAATCAGCCGCTCTCTGACAGCCCCGTAAAGCCGCGCGAAAGGCCCCGGGCTTTGCGTATTGCTCTGTGAAATGCGAGGAGGGGAGGAAATAGAAATAATGCTGGCCTCGTACTCGCTCAGCCATTTTTTTCTTTCTTTCTCTCTTTCCTTTTTTTTTTTTTTTTCTGCCATAGCAGCCTCGCCCTTATTCCTTCGTTCCTTTCTTCGCGTGTGCGTCGCGCGCCCAACGAGATCCCGCGGGTAATTCTGGGTTTCCGATGAGCGGAGATGGCGCTCGGCTGTCGCTACTACTCCGGTGATGGACGTTGCGGAGTCCCCCAGGGTCTTCTTCCACGACTGCCGCCGTCGCTTTCGTCGTTCGCGGAACGGGGAGACGCACGGCTGCCTCTTCCTCACCCACCTTGCTCCTCGGGCTTTTAGCCGGACCCTGCGAGCAGCGCGAAGAGAAATTTTAATGCCCCGCCTCCTCCTCTTTGCGCTCCGGCGTTATTGTCCCATGTCGTCGTTCCAGCCGAGCGCGATGCCTTTGGGCGTGTGTTGTCAGCTTGTAACGGCGCCGCCGTCGTTTTCTTCGCTGTCTCGCAGTCGCGCCGTGAGTGCTCGGCGTGGGCAGGTATCTTAGCGGGATTTCTCTCGCCGTAAGCGTTGTTCGCTTGTCTTTTTTTTGCATTTTCACCTCTCTGTTTCTTTCTCGCTTCGGCTGGGTTAGCCCCCCTCTTTTATCTCTTGTTTTTCTTCGGCGATAACAAACCTTCCGGTTTTTGCCTCGGCGAGCAGCAATTTGTTTTCGGGACGAAAATGGGAGTACGGTAAGATTTAAGAGGTGTTGGTACTGATCGCACTTTTGCTGGCAACTGAAGGGATCTGGAAACGCATAGAAACGTAGTCAATAAACTGGCGCAATCATAGGCGTTACGTTGTCATGGAGACGAGAACCAGTTACTGCAATTTTTGAATGCAAAGAAGCCCACAATTACGGCGCCAAGTTCGCCGCTCATTCCCTTAGCTCACTTTCAATTCCGCAGTGTAGCCACTATATAGGTTATAAACGTGCTTAACCGGGACATTTCTACTAACGTACGCAAGAAAGGCTTAGTTGGCGCTCCTCATAGCCAACGGCTACTAACAGCTCTAGAGAAAATAGAAGTATGCGCCTTTTGCATATATAATAACTAAGTTATTACTATACTTATTAGTAAAATTTATGCAGGAGGGGATTGTTTGAAGTGTGCTGAGTGGTACCGTATGTATTTTAGGCGTCGACAGTGTGTTTCAGGGCCCCTTTAAATACCTTCTGGGAACACTCTGACGCATTTGCAGAGACAGAAAATAGTAGACTCTCATAGCGACGGTTTTAGTACCGGTGCGTATTTGTGATATTTACGAATTTCTCCACAGCCCGGCGGACAGATGCTTCGTGCATATCCGAAGAATTGCTTAACAGCTGATTCGTGACAGCACGCAGGGGCGCCAGCCAGCGCAAGCCCCCAGGGGACTAAAACTACGGAAATACCAAAATTTTCGGACGTCAGCCCTTTTACAGGGGAACGTGACGGCACGTGACTAGAAGAAGTCCGTCCAGTCCGCGTGTGAAAGTGATCTCCGCTAAAATACGAAGAAACGAAAGCGAAAAGTAAAGGATAATCGCCAGGCTTTCGCTTTTAAACCACGTAAGCAAACTTAGGTGGCCGAGAACTTTTCTAAAAACTATTCTAGTGGTCTTGGTTTTCCTTTGTGAACTTCAAACTTGCGACGCATTAAATGTGGTTCTTAAAAAAAAAAGCAAAAGGAGCTTGAAATGAGGAGCCCCTTGTACCCCCCCTTCCCCCCCCCCCCCCCCCTGTTATTGAGAAGTAATTTGTTCTTTCTAACTCCATTGAAAATATTAGGTTTTCCCAATCAAGAGAGAGTTACATTGATTCCAGGTACATTTCTATTCTTTTTCATTCCGTCTACTGCTTTTCGCAAGCTCTTTAACAATGTTTCTTTGCTTTTTGTTGCTATTCCCGTAAGAGTGTTATTTTTATTTTACCCAAGGTAAGTTTTTGCGCTAACCTTTCTTGAATGAATGAATGAAAGCTTTATTCTATATATCTTTTGCCGGTGTAGCTCCCCTCTGTTCAGGGAACCTCTAGGTTGCTTGTCGTGGCTTCCTAGGAGGCGTCATGTGGACTAGCTTGAGTTCTTGTCGGGGGATTGTTGACGTCCCTTGCAGTGGCGTTCCAGGTTTTGCTTGATGAAAGCGGTGAGGGCGGTTTGGTCTTCACGTGAGGAGAGTACCACAATGGTTCCTTCGCCTGGTCCCTTGTTGCAGTTGCCCAATAGGTGACGCTGGCCCAGCACTCCCAGGCATTTCGAGCACTGTGGGAGTGGTCTTCCTTGCTAAACGGCCATTCGTGCTGGTGTTAGGAGGGTACCCGTTTGCGCCTGCCTCACCAAGACATGTTCTTCTCTGGTTAAGTGTGTGTGTGTGTGTGGTTTAGGTTAAGCTTCCGGGTTGTGTCGTAGATCTTTCAGTGTGATGGGTTTTCGTGGGATGCGATCTTTCTGGGGCTGGATGCGGTTGCGGGGAGCCCGGAGTGCAGTTTCGCGGGCGAGTCGGTTTGCTCTTTCGTTACCCTGCATCCCGACATGACCAGTAGAATCTAATCGTTCCTTCTATCTTTTCATTAAGCGTGCGTGCGGTGGGGGGTATTGGGTCGTACAGGATGCGTGAACATGCTTGTTGGGAATCAGTGTAGATGTATAGAGGTTCGGTGGAGTGTGCGTGTTTTTGAATGGCTTGGCCAATGGCGTACATTTCTGCTTCAGTGCTCTGTGTGCAGGGACAGGTGCGCGGGGCTTCATTTCCTTCGAATTCAACGGCGGCCCATTCCCATTGGTTCCTATGGTTGCTAGCCTCTGTGAAGATGTGTCGTTCAATTCGTGTACGCCGTATTTCCTTCGTAAAGTATGCCGCTATAATTTTTCGTCTTGTGTCGTGCTTTTCGCTGTTCATTTGTCTTGGGATGGGTGCTTCGGTAATTCGGTTGTGGTCTTCCGGGCTGATTGGTTTCTCTTCTTCAGATTGGTTTCTCTTCTTGAGACATCGTGCAGTTCCCTCCTTTGAGGACGAAACAATTATTTTTAACCCTACCTTACACTATTCTTTCTCGGAGCTAACTGCGTAGCTCACATGAAATTTTGCTTTAGTCTTTTTACATTTATTATCACGTGTTTTAATGTTTCGGTTGTTAGTCCCAGCGTTTGCTTTTCAAGTTCTGTATAAGTGTAAGAATAAGGACTAGCTTTCCCTAGAAGCTTAGGTATAAGTGAAGAAAATCATGACATTACTTTTATCACAATAATATGTTTCCATATTTATTGTGCTAAGTTTGCCCTTGTCTGAATTTACCTTCAATAGAGACGATACTTATTAGCCAGATGTCCAGATTTCGCCAATATCTGCGTTTTCTCGGAGACATTTTTAATTTGGTATGGGCTTTACTTGCGCAGATCCCGTAATTTGTCCCGCCTAAACCAGGTGCGCTGTAATACCGTCGGTCCTGCGGGTCTTTTCGCTATGTGCTTTATGTTCTGCCACCTAAAGTTTTAATCTTCTTTCCCTAAATCCTGCTCATCAATTTATCGCTGTGCTTCTTTTAACCACACGCTTACTGTCGCTGAAACTGTTACACTTTGTGGCAGTATTTCGTTTCATTTGTGTAGTTTTTGCGCACTGAAGTTTTCTCTCGGCCGAGTAAACGTCGAGCTCTCAAAGTCGACAGTTTTGTCTACTCGAACTGCGTCGAGAGCTTGACTTTTTTGTGGGCTGCTCTCTCGTAGTCGAACGTAAGAGCTCCCAATCTAAAGCAGGGAAAGTTTTAATTATCCCCGGGCTCCTCACGCCGTTCACAGTGCTGACAACTTGAATTAAATACCCCCTTGAGTTTCTGGCGCGCAACAGCTCTTCTGAGTCCAGGGCCTAATTACTTTTGCGAGAATCGTCTGCCAACGGTTTCGCCTGCTTCCAAAATTCGTATTCCGGGGCACGAAGTTTTGCTTCGCATACGAGTTTCTCTAGGTCTCGAGTGCAGTTTTTTTTTTTTTTGCTGATGGAGGAGGGGGTGCAAGAAGTGGAATTCTTTTTTTCTTCTTGTACGATGATAGACGAGTTGAATTACAGTGTCTTTCAAACTCTCACTGCATCAGTATCTTTTCTCGGGAAATACAGAATATTGATGGTGCTTTTAGACGGACACCCATGGTTGAATAGCTTTTTGCTTTGACTGCAAGATCAAACGTTTTGCAGCTCTCTTGTCTGCTCGTTGACAAACAACGACACCTTCTTTTCTGATACATAAATAATCAAAACTGGCACTTCTCTACCTCGATTCCCTTCCCTTTTTTTCGTGACGTTGAAGAGCATGTCACAAACGGCGGAGGGTAAGCTGGGGCCATACTTTGAATTTTTCTGCATCGTTGCCATCTTGTTAAGTGCCTGTTAGCATTGGCTTTAACTTTCGTCGCAAACATCGGAAGCTAACCACAGAGGGTTGTCTTTTGACGCCATCTTGGAATGGCGGCGCCAAGGCAAAGTTAGTCATCAATCTACGCTCTCTATTGGCGGGTCTTGATGACTCTAGCGAAGCTTCCCAAGAAAGGGCTACCGCCACGGAGCAGGAGTGTAAAACACGTCTGCTATCGCAAAGTGCCTTTGTCGGCCGCCTTGTATCAAGCCGGTTGCGCTAAGGATTTCTGATTTTAGCGTTGCCTGTTGCGTGTACATGAGCTAGTGCAGAGTAGGTAGCTAGGCTGTCGCGTTCAGCCACCTTTTGATTGCGCCTGGGCGCATCGTGAAACATTTTAGCGGAATCAAAACTGAAGCAAGCCCACCGCTTGGTGCTGGGGCAACCGAGACTGATGTGGACAACTCTTTAAAAAATTGGCCGCGTATCTGCTCCTTTCGTTGCAAATGCCGTCAAAAGACGATAGCCTTTATCGGCTTTTGCGAAGTAAATGCCTCCCTTCGCTTTCCCGCTCACCTCTCATGTTGTTCCTCTTGCGTCGCGCTGCTCCCAAGGTAAAGACGCCAAAGGTTTGCTTAAATCATTTTAAATTTCCCGCGTTCCACTGCTAAAACCGGGTGTCTCGATGCGAACGCTGCCGTACGGCGAAGACGCGCGTTAATCGAGGCGCCCTACTTCAACGTTTATAGAACCGCGTTTCCCTACTCCACGTGCGTTGCAAGCAGAACGTGGAACCTATCTAGTGGGACCTTGCGTAACTGTTGCCGGTTGATTTCTTAAAGTGGCGCCAGAAGCTATAGTGGCGCGGGTGACAGCAGGCGACAGCGGATTCAATTCTTTTTCTGCAGTTGATGAAGTATTTAATTTCGCAAAAGTCAAGCATGTTTGATTTTTTCATAAAGGAACACTGCAAATATCACTTCTGTATTGATTTGTCTCATATTTCCGTAATGCCTTCTTCTTCTTCAACAATGTTGACGAGTATTAACATTACACCGGACATAGACGGGTAGATTTAGCTGTGACTATATAAGACTATTGCGCAGGCATTGTTTTGCTTTGGCCGGTTGCCTGAATCGAGTCACAGACAGACAGACAGACAGACAGACAGACAGACAGACAGACAGACAGACAGACAGACAGACAGACAGACAGACAGACAGACAGACAGACAGACAGACAGACAGACAGACAGACAGACAGACAGACAGACAGACAGACAGACAGACAGACAGACAGACAGACAGACAGACAGACAGACAGACAGACAGACAGACAGACAGACAGACAGACAGACAGACAGACAGACAGACAGACAGACAGACAGACAGACAGACAGACAGACAGACAGACAGACAGACAGACAGACAGACAGACAGACAGACAGACAGACAGACAGACAGACAGACAGACAGACAGACAGACAGACAGACAGACAGACAGACAGACAGACAGACAGACAGACAGACAGACAGACAGACAGACAGACAGACAGACAGACAGACAGACAGACAGACAGACAGACAGACAGACAGACAGACAGACAGACAGACAGACAGACAGACAGACAGACAGACAGACAGACAGACAGACAGACAGACCAAAATTTCTGGGCTTAAGTAGCCCAAGAAAGACTATCGTCTTTAAAAACACAAGAATAACTTTCCAACGTATATGCTTGTTGCAAATGTAACATTGACGCCACTGCAAGCACGCATTCATGGACATCAGTAAGCTGGACGTCGTCCAATAACATTGCAGAAACCTTTTGCGTAGTTTTACGTCGCTGCTGTAGTTGTTGCGGCCACCGCAGGCAGCGCATGGTGCATTTCTTGCTTTCCCAGGTATAAATTAAATGTTGCTTTAGCGTACCGATGTACGATGTAGAGTATGTTTATTTGTACCGATCTACGGAATACAGACACAAACAGAAGTTTGAGATATTCACTTCAGTGCCAGTTTAAAACCATGAATGCTGCAATATGAACCCAGCATTGGAGTTATTGCGCAACGATCAATTTCTCCATAATCAGTGGGGATCGAGCTCTGAAATGCCTTAATCATGATGGGACAATGGCCTAATCGCGATTCTTGAAAGCAGGCGTCAAACTGTCTGGAAAGGACAAGGCGGGCAGTGGACGGGGCCATGAGACTCGATCCAACGTGGACAAAGACGGTTTTCCGCTGACTTCCACGCTCGACTATGGGGACTAGCCTAGGAGCCAGGGTGCAGGAATACGGATTGCGAAAGGGTAAGCAGCCGACGCCGAAATTCAGACTGAGTGAGGCCAGGAGTTGGAAGCGCAAGCGGAGAAAGAAGGGAGCGCGGGGCGCCGAAAGGGAAGTCGAGGCGACGGGCGACGGGCGACTGCGACGGCGAACAAACCAGGAGTGCCGAGGCGTCGTCTCCGGCCATTACCATGGGGAAATTAGTTTTCCGAGCAGTGGTTTCCGGGCCCGCGAGCGGAAGCGCGCATTCAGGCTTCCGGTTCGACGCCGAATACTGCAAGCAGGGCTGCCGGAATGAGAGGGAGATGGAAAGGTAGAAAAAGTGCGAGAAGAGCAGAGAGAAAGAGAGCGAGAGAGATGAAGAAGAGGAGAAGCCGCGGGCGAGGCGGCGAAGGACGCACAAGTAAGTGCGAAGTGTGGGACAAGTCTGACGATGGAATATAGACGAGCGAGGGGACGGCCTCCTTGGAAACGGAATGGGCGCGACAACAGCACGCAGCCCTGCGGGATTCAACTTTTGTTGGAGATGAGCGCGCCGGAGGGGAAGTGCGCTGAATGCTTAGACGGGAAGCCGCCAGCCGAGCGCCTCCCGAGCAGAAGAGCATTCGTCGCCTCCGAAGGAGGAGTAAAGAACCGCGGCTATAGCGCGTCGCTGCCGTGAAAAAACTATAAAACAATTGCACAGACGGGTGGCTTTCGCCCCAAATTCAGAACCATAACAGCTTCTCCTAGGCTAGGTTTCTCTATATTTTGTAACTGAGAGCACGCAGTTCAAGGTGAACCTAATTTGAAAATATTTAAGGGATTAAAAAAACGGGTTACTTCTGAGGAGTAATCAAGCGCTGCCCCAATTTCCAGAAGGAACTTTATATGCAGCTTTTCTGATGGCGGCGAAAAGCAAAAACGCTCGTGTGTACGAGATTTCGGCGCACGTTAAAGATCCCCAGGTGGTCAAAATTAATCCGGAGCCTTCCACTACGGCGCGCCTCATCGCCTGCGTTGCGTCGGCGCGTTAAACCCCCACAATCAATAAATCAATATGCAGCATTTGTTTTTATGGATAAAAGTTTATTTTTTATTTATATTTGCGTGGAAACGTTTTCTAATGTACGTGGCTGCATTGTTTTCCGGATAACGGCACTGATCACTGTGAACCAAATGAGCTCAGCTGTTCGGCTGTAACTTCGTATGAGAGCCAGATCGGGGTAAAGACAGATGAACTTTGCGACCGGATAGTGGAAGCGTGTTTCAATAACAAAACAGTTCGAGGCATTCTTTAAAGGAAATGATTTTGTTTTATGTCTTCGTTGATGTAATATCACCTCATTCATCTTGGCTTGTCAATGTGCTTAGAACAACTTACCACAGTAAGTTATCTTTATCAAGAGTTATTACTTATGCCACGGGTTCGTAACATGCTTGACCGCGAAAATTTTGCATTCGTTTCTAATCAAGATGACATTACTTTTTTTTCGTATGTCGAATACCTTTTGTACCTTGTAGCACTACGGCTTTATTAAGGGTAGCATAACCTTGAGTTTCTTAGGCCGTTGTTGTGTTCTCTAGTTTTATGTTCTATGCATTGTGTTTAAGCCTTCAGTGTGCACTCGTCTTCCTGTGACTATGAAACGCCAAAGTGTAGGTATAATTTCGCCTGAAAATTTATTGTAAGAGCTGATTGATGGGCCCAAACTTGTTTCTGGCATTTTTGAACCCTGCATGTTTCATGGAACGCGTTAGGCGCGAGCCTGGGTTCGCGCGTCGGAAAGGGGAAACGGCAGTGCCGAAGAAGGGTCGGAGGAGAGCTCCGAGTAAGGGCTACTCAGCGCACGCAGGGAAAGATAAGCAGCAGTGCCAAAGGGGAGTAGGCCGGTGCCTCAGGCGCACGACGAGCCGCGTTGAGAGGTGAAAATACCGACGGCGCGAAGAAGTGGCTCCTGGCAATGGCGAGCGAGAGGAGTGAACTTCGCAGGAGGCTGTCCAAGGGGTTGCTGCCGCGGCCGCGGCCGCAATGTTTAACAGAAAGTTCAACAGCAGATCAACAGAAAATCTTACTAGGTTTTATCTTGGGCATTCTTTGAAAGTTCTAGGCATCCCCCTATCTTTGGTTTAGGACATCACTAATCGCGTTCCAAAAAAAATTCCAGTTCAAGGAGACCATTTTTTAGCGCAAATATCTCTTTTTCTTTTCAGAGTAGAAAATTAATTTCTTCAACAACATACCACTCCGGAAAAACAAACAACACAAACTGAAACCACACCTTACTAATTTTAAAGCTCACTTCTCCACACCAACATCTGCCAGGTGACAGAGCGTGCTTTACAGGCGCAACCAATTTTAAAAGACTCGGGAAGCTTTGTTTGGCGCCGCAAAGTTTTGTACTTTCCCTGAAATCCAGTTCCGTTCCGCCTACTTGACAACGACTGAGGCCGGTCGAGAAGTGGCCCTTTCAAATAAAAGCACTTTCAAGAGCAACGACAGCGTACATATTGCGATTGATTCGGAGGCGTTCGCTAAGCGACTGTGTTGGAAGCTTGAGCTTGCGCTCCGAGCTTTCAAAAGGATTCACCCGCGCTTTTCAGACGCTGTCAGGATGAAATCCTGACTGTCACATCATACTTCTGGGTAGAGCGTCGCCCTTTTCTCGGCCACTAGGGAGGTAGTATTCACGTGTTCGAAGTACAAGCTGCAATGTAAAACCGGTGCGCCGCTTTTTGTCAATGAACTCTAACTTTGTGTAATAGAATCACCCTCCATAATGAGAAACGGCTGGCGCGTCTTGCATTGAACTTTATAAAAGCAGGGTACCTGAGTTTTTATTCAGGGGAAATTGAGGTTACGCCGTCATTGCCCAATTTCTACGTGTGTCGAGGATTTTCGAAGGTTTTATTCCTCCAAAGCCTTCATTCCTCTACGTAACTTTTGTGCGCACTTTCAGATGGATAGGGTTGCACTAGGGGTAATTATGGTATATATTACGCGACAGCGGCACGCTAAAGGCTTTTTCCTTCCGTGGTTTTTGGTGAGCTTGAAGGAACATTTTTTAGACTGCTTACTGATTTGTAAGAGAAGAGGTTGGTTCAAGAAATTGAAGGAAAAAAAGTATGGCGGTTCTGCGCTCCATGTTCGGGCGTAGCAAGCTGTTAAAATTGTCAATGCATAATGCGTTGCTTAATGCGTTCACTTACTAGAGGCGAAGCCCCTAAGGAGCTCGGGCTGTCGGCGTCTCCTGTCGTCGTCGTCGTTTCGTGTATTCACGGTACTAAAACACTGGGACACTTGTTTTCCAACGCCTCGCGCGAGAAGGTAACGCGTACTAAAAAATTGGCCGCGTATCTGCTCCTTTCGTTGCAAATGCCGTCAAAAGACGATAGTCTTTATCGGCTTTTGCGAAGTAAATGCCCCCCTTCGCTTTCCCGCTCACCTCCCATGTTGTTCCTCTTGCGTCGCGCTCCTCCCAAGGTAAAGACGCCAAAGTTTTCTTAAATCATTTTAAATTTCCCGCGTTCTATTGCTCCAAACCGGGTGTCTCGATGCGAACGCTGCCGTACGGCGAAGACGCGCGGTAATCGAGGCGCCCTACTTCAACGTTTATAGAACCGCGTTTCCCTACTCCACGTGCGTTGCAAGCAGAACGTGGAACCTATCTAGTGGAACCTTGCGTAACTGTTGCCAGCTGATTTCTTAAAATGGCGCCAGAAGCTATAGTGGCGCGAGTGACAGCAGGCGACGGCGGATTGAATTCTTTTAAATGCAGAGCATTTCAGTAACTCACGATGTCACCCGCGTTGACGTCCGTAGTCGTAGTCCGCACCCCTCCCCCTACACTATATAAAAAAAATACTATCCGGCGCCTGGTTTCGATCCCTCGACCCTGCGGGCGGAACGCAATGTACATGGTGCTCTACCCACTGCGCCACAAAGCCGACACAGAATGGGAGGCTACGAACGCGCCTTATATCCTTGACTCATTCAAACTACGTCAAGAAGCTGCTGATACAACGCATTCACTACCACCAACTCCCCAAACACTAAACGTTAACGCAATACACCCCCCCCCCCCCCTATGCGACGCATTTACTCGAGTCCCCCTCGCGGGGAGGTGGGCCCAATTACGATGGCAGTGCAACGCCGGCACGTGCGGGGAGAAAAGAACAAAGAGAACAGAACTCCCGCTGGCGCAGTTTCAGGCAGGGGGCGCGCGAGCACTGCGAAGGCGGGAAATTTTAATTGCATGGGGTGGTAGCAGTAAGCGGATAACGGCGGTACAGGCCACTATGGCGAATCACTGCTCTGCATTTCCGACAGCTTTCACATTGAGTGGAACGGCTTCTAATTTTTTTCTGCAGTTTATGAAGTATTTAATTTCGCAAAAGTCAAGCATGTTTTATTTTTTTTATAAAGGAACACTGCAAATATCACTTCTGTATTGATTTGTTGTCTCATATTTGCGTAATGTCTTGTTCTTCTTCAACAATGTTGACGAGTATGAACATTACGCCGGACATAGACGGGTAGATTTAGCTGTGACTATAGAAGACTATTGCGCAGGCATTGTTTTGCTTTGGCCGGGTGGCTGAATCGAGTCTAAGACAGACAGACGGACAGACAGACAGACAGACAGACAGATAGACAGACAGACAGACAGACAGACCAAAATTTCTGGGTTTAAGTAGCCCAAGAAAGACTATCGTCTTTAAAAAACACACCGGGACACTCATTTTCTAACGCCTCGTGCTTGAATGTTTCGTGCTTCGAAGGCACGAGACCTTTACCGCAAAGCTGTATACCTCAACCTCCCCCCCCCTCCCCCCAAACGGTTTCATAAAAAACGCCAAGGCGCCAAGAATACACTTATACACTGCATGCTACGCCCCTCCCCAGGTATCACGTTAGTTGACATGGCCCGATCTTTTTTTTTTTTTTTTTGTAATGCTCATCTAAGTCTTAGAGTCTACTGTAATTTCAGAGTGCTTTTCTACTTCCCTTCATATCTTATAAACGTCAAACGCACTGTTTTTAAATACAACCACAGTTACGAAACAGGTGAACATTGTTTTGACTCTAAACGAGCTGTAACTCCTGTTAGAGTCTCACACCAGATTGAATTACTTCCCATTTAAGTGGGCTTTCAAAGCATGTCTAGGTACCGTAATTTTAGCGAGGCCTGCATCAACTGCGTTTAAGTTTTATTTAGGAATTCACTTAATGGCTAAAATAAAAGAAACTGTGGAAAAACGTAACGCAAATTCGTTGTCGATACCTTGTGTGTGAGGCACTGCAAACGATGCCGCCTGATTCGATTCTCTTGTACAAAAGAGCGTTGCAACAGAGTGTGCTAATTAAAGCAACCGCATTCACGACGACGTCGAAACTTTGCGTGTGTTGTGCCCTACATCGCCTTTTCTTGACGCATTTGGCGTACATACAGCCGTCTCTGTCGCTTTTTTTTTTCATTTCAAAAGCGCGAGGGCAATCTTTTTGTTCGTTCTTCTTTCGTAGATTTTCACATTATTTCCACATTGTTTCGCCAATTTTCTGAAAGAGTGGTGGAAATGACCAAGGACGCACAGACTCATTTACTATCTTGAAACACGGCTAGTCTGCGTGGCATCCCAGTATTTATTCTAATGAGCCGCCGTGAAGATTATGTGCACCCTTTGTCAAAATTTTGTGGGCCAATCCTAAGAATTCTCGACCAGAAAGAATCCAAAGAATCGCCTTTATTTTTAAATGCGACAAAAATATTTTAAGGCAGTAAGAAAGAAAGTGGTTTTCTCTACCTTTCCAGCATAAAAAGTTTCAGCCTCGCTCAGGACGTAAGCTTGCACATTGAATTTTTTGTGGCCTGCGCGTTTGCGGCTTGGCCCACAAGATTTCGACAAAGACTGTACTTGCCTCCAATGCTTGTACTCAGCCGTGCAGCTTACGTCGTGTTCCGACGTGCATGGTCCGACGTGTGACGTAAAAGTATTGCGGTCCCGCCGTGCAATCCAGCGGATTTTTCAGGGAAAATAGCGAGCGTGTCCAGCGCTTCAGTGCACACTAGAGGCAATCTGAGGGAACAGTATTGCATACTATTTTGTAACAGAAACACAGAAGACAACAAAATGTGCGCGTCGATAGATAGTGCGCGGACCGCCGAGTCGGCCACAGCACGCACCACAAGTCGTGCGCCCTGTACTCGCCGCGATGTTGCAGTCAACGTACGCTTCGCTCGCAAGCAGCCGCCTCGATTCCCCACGGCAGCGGCCACCGAGCTGCCGAGAATAACGGAAAGGCAAGAAGCAACACCAGGCCGACGCCGCCGCCACCAACGCGGCCCGGCTCCCGTGGGAGCGAGCACGCCTCGCTGTTAGCTTTGCCGCACGTGCAGGGAATGCCGAATTATGGGCTTCCGCCGCGCCACTCGCTACCAGCGTCGCCGCTCCAATTGCTTGCAAAATGAGCTCCGTTCAGCAGACCTGCCGTTCTTACTTTATTATTATTGTTCTGCGCGCAAGTTCTATTTTTATCGACTTCTCTCCGGGTGCAGCGCCTGGCGGAAATATTCCCGTTTTGTTCGCGCTTCGCTCCCCCGTTCAAATGTGCCTCTGTGGTTCTCGCTCAATGTTGCTGGGAGCTGTTGAGCCAGGGAGGATTACGCTTTCACACGGTATTCCTGCAGCGGACGACTCACGAGCTATGTGCATGCGTATTGCATTCGGTGGAGGAATTTTACCAAATTATATTGTGCAGCACGTCTATCGACCAAACTGTCTATGAATTACACCATTTGAGTCTAGAGTCACGGCAGCTTGATGCCTGAAAGAACGACCCGCAACGAAGGGGCAAAAAGAAACGTTGATGTTCTCTTCGGAATCCTGAAAATTTGTGTTGGTTCAGTCGGTGAAGTTACACCGTTTTCTCGTTTTTTTTTTTTTTTTTGCTCTTGAATATTCGACGTAATGCCACGCACAAAAAAAATGTTTTGAATGTTTACTTTTGCTGTATAAGTTGCTTTTATGCTCGACTCAACCATATGACGTGACTGCATGCTATACCAGTTTTGCAAGCGTGCAAGTTTATGGAAACGTTTTTTTCCCGTTTGGCTAATTTTCTGCCACTTAAGTCCCACCGTGCGTCGTGGACACTGTTGAAAGCTATATTTGATGGAACACTCGATGATAATAACGAACAAACTTTATCTTACCTAAACTAGAAGAGGAGTGTTCGATGGCCCGTCCTCGCCAGTTGTCGGCCAGGAGCCCGTGAGCCCTAGCGGCACCTTCGGCCAGTTACACGAGGCTGCGTTGAGTCTCCTTGTCGGAGCTGGGCAACAAGACCTCCCATTGCTCGGTAACTGCTTGGCCAGCGACGTGGGCAGCAACTGTCGACTTATGTCAGTGATGCTCGGGTATGTACACCACGTTGGAGCTAAAACGACGCTGCAGATATTGAGACGTAGACAGGTACAAGCGGCGAAATAGTTGCTTGGTATCTCGGTATTATACACCGCACTGTCTGATAAAACAAAGAAATCCTCAGACCTTAGAATTATTACTTTAATCAAGGGCGAAATAAACAGGCACTGGTATTTTAAGCCACCTGGGCTTGTTTCAAAGCTCACCTTAACGCAAGGCTCGTGTTGAGTTGTTTGACCTCATTCGCGGAATTCGCTGTAATAAGTACCAAACGTCGAGGCATCTCAAGAGGCCAAGCAGCTCGCTTTTTGCCCGACGATTCTTTTTTACAGCGCTATCTTTTCTAGAAAATATGCAGGCTTTTCGTCACATTTGCCCGAATATAGACGCGAGGTGGACGTAGTTTATCACTTACACTACGGGGTGACCAAAGTTAAGTCGACAGGTTTTTTTAAAAGCAGGTGCTTAGATTTACGTGAAGACCACCTCTACAGTGAGGTTATGTGCCCAGGGGGACACATAATTAGGAGGTAATTGTTGAGTTAGGTGGCTTAATTGATTGTGTCTGATTGTAGGGTTTAACGCGCCGACGCAACGCAGGCGATGACGCGCGCCGTAGTGGAGGGCTCCGGATTAATTTGGACCACCTGGGGATCTTTATCGTGCGCCGAAATCTCGTACACACGGGCATTTCTGCTTTTCGCCTCCATCAGAAAAGCGCCCGCCGGGGCCGGGAATCGAACCCGCGACCTTGTGCTGAGCAGCGCAACGCCTTAGCCACTGAGCCACCGCGGCAGGATGCTTAATTAACTAAAATTGATTAATCACCTTTTTAGTGGCTAAAGTAATCAGGCATGTCTGTATTGGAAAGTTAGACGCAATCATGTTTCTACGCCGTTTCATTTGGCAGATTTGTCCTAGCGCATCCGTACTACGAGATATCGAACTGCGAAGTTTAATTGCCGTTCGCATGATTACGCATGCAAGATAGTCTGTACCGGCGCAAAGCTCCTCCCTTCTGTGACGTGCCTGCTGCGTACGGTGTTTAGTTCGACAACGGGGAGAAGGCATAGGCAAAAGTGATAATTGCCACCCATTCAATCTTGACTGGCTTTATCGCAATGTGCAGTACTCGGAACCGCTATCGAAACGCAGAACAAAAGGGAGGAGCTATGCACCGGTCTTGACTTCTAGCATGCGTAATCATGAGAGCAGAAATTAAACTTCGCAGTTCCTTACCCCGGAGTACGGAAGCGCTAGAAGAATTCTGCCAAATGAAACGGCGTAGAAACACGATTGCGTCTAACTTTTCAATACAAATATGCCTGGTTAGTGTAGCCACTAAAAAGTTGATTAAGTAATTTTAGTTAATAAGCCACCTACATCAATATTCACCTCCTAATTATGTGTCCCCTTTGGCGCATAACCTCACTGTATAGGTGGTCTTCACGTAAATCTTAGCTCCTAATTTTAGAAAAACCTGCCAACTTAACTTTGATCACCCTGCATATGAAATCCAGTGATTTAGCTGCGACACGAACACAACTGGCGGCTTACATGAAGGGGCTGGCACGAAATAAGGCACCATCGTATTCGTTATTCCCCACCGATAGCCGCACTTCTGTCACATACCCGTACTGTCTGTAATACAACGTTCGGTACTCAGGATGCCACCCCGGCGTCTCCTATGGAGCGCAGCAATAGACGAAGTGGCGAGGCTTGAGCCGATATGCAAGACAAAGGTCGGCTGGGGACTTGCTAGAGGCTGCTTGAAGTGGAGAAATTCAATACGTTACAGCGGTGACCTAACCCCGATGACGGCGACCCTGTGAGCGCAGTGACGGTGACCTTGTAACGTAACGGCGACCTTGGAAGCGCAGAGCCGCTGTAGCGTAAATAGGGATTTAGAGAAACGGCACACGTGACGGAATGGCAACCAAGAAAGGCTTTATGTTTTTTGGACATCGCATGGGGCGTTTTTTACATGTCGCTAAAACTTTTTACGACATCTGCGACCGTAGCAGTTCTTGTAATACACGTACAGCGAAAGCGAGTGACACAAAAAAAACAGTAACATCACATGAGCCCCATTGAGGACGCCGTCCCGCACAAGGAATTCATCGCCTGTAAGCAGAGGTCATCATCACTGCTCATAATTGCAATGAGAGTTTGTGATAAACACAATGATATTTTATGTCAGAGGAAGCAAAATGAAGCAAACGCAAAAGTTGTATTACGATCACGAAACATCTGACATTTTTATATAATATTTCCCAAATAAGTAAAAAAAACTTTAGAGACTAGAAAAATTAAACTGATCGAGTACTTTTAAGCAACGGAGGAGGCCTAATCCCAACATCGTGGTAACCTATTATGTTGATCCCTGGCACGCAGGAGAGAGAAGTGGCCGCAAGAGGGCTATAGCTGTTAAGTGGTTGTCCCCTCTGGGTTTTCTTGTATAAAACACTGCTTTGTAGGCCGCCAGCGTTAACCCTATTTCGACGCCAGGTTAGCCTGTTTGCCAAGCCCAAATGTAAACTTGTGCGCCATCTCGGGAAGCCACTCAAGCGTGCACAGTTTGAACTGAGTGAGCATGTGTCGAGCACATGTGGTTACTGTCAAGCGCCTGGAGGTCTCGTGTTGAGGAAGGCCACCTAGATAAGGAGAAAGGCTCATAGCGCCCTCGATAAACACGCACCGGGGTTGCCCCCAAAACCGGCGCGGTGCACAGTGCCCCACGACGGTGCGCAGCGGCACGGAGCGTTGATTGAGGACAAACGGGGCGGTTCTACCCAGGCGCCATCTCTTAGGCTGTGAAAGCAACTCATTAAAACGTTCACTAGTGGCTACAAAGCAGCGGAATATGAGACAGCGCCACTACAAACTGATAGTTATTGAAAGCCAATGTTCACACAAGCCATACCCGTCACATATGCGCGACCATGCGCGACAACGTTCTTCCACTGCTTCCACTACCTACAAGCTGCTTCTCACCTTCGTTCTGAGAGCCATAACGGGAGTGCCTGTTATGTTTCGCCCTTCCGCTACAGCAAAGTATGTAAGTCTTCGTGGTCTAGGCACTCCAGTAGCTGTTCGAGTAATTCATTCGAACTAAACGAACGCAAAGCTCCAACTGGCTGGCCATGCAATCAGCCTTCTTGCAGAACACGAAGTTCGCGTCCTCATTTACAATCTCTAGCCGTTTATTAGCGCCTGTGATGAGCCAGTCGCATGGTTGCCCGATGAATTCGAAAGCAATCCACCCTTGTCAGCAACAACCTACAGCCCGTTCCGCCTTCACACGAGTGCGCCGACGCTGCAGTTCGCTGTACCGATACTAGAAGGGCGAAGCTTTGAAAAGGTTACAGTATATTTTTGCACACATAGCTCGAAATGGGCGTGAATGGCCGCTGGCTTGACGATGATAGAGGGCGCAGCAACAGGATAACAGTTGTACTATCAAGAGAGTGTTGTGTTTTCTGTCGAAACGTTTTCTTTTAATTTTCTTCAAGCGTACTCTGGAAAGAACGCGAATCGACAAACAAAACGTTTTGACTGAGTGGACGCCACCGCAGTTATAGAAGTACTGGAAAAGAATGGAATTGAAGAGGCTTACCTAGGAGTCTGAAAGGTCCCACTCAAAGAGCGCTTGGTCATGATAATCCTTTATAAGAAGATGAAGAAACTTCCTGCCATACAAGGCGACATCTCTCTGAAATTATCGAGAACCCGTGCACAAAACCTATACAGGGAGCTTGATTGCGGCAAGGTAGAGCTACGGTAAAATAGGGAATATTTGAACCGCTAAATTTTCGCGGTACACGCTATCTTGTTCAGTTAGTCTCGAGACAGTCTGCGAATAATAGATGCGGTAATTCTTACGGTAATACGGTAATTCATGGGTGGTGGTTACACATAACTGATCAGAAATCTAAAATTAATCTGAAAGGGTCAAGTTGTAAGGCAGCCGTATAGCCCGGGTTATTAATTACTGGCGCAGGGGGGAGTTGTTCCCCTCTGGATCGAGACCTCGAGGAACGAATGTAGGAAAGAAAATCAGAGACAGAAGTAAGAACTTGCATCGCAGGGTGTGAATTCACAAGGCACTACAAAATAATGAGCGATGAGTAGCCCGGTCACTAAATACCACAGTGCACAGCCAATGCACTCTTGTAGGCCAACTTACTTCGAAGAAAGCGGATCTTACTCAGCGTCTTTAAAGAAAACACCGGTAAACCAAGCAGCCACTGAAAGAAGGGCGATCAGGTTAAGAAAGCGCAAAGTAAGGAAACGAGCATCGTGCATTGGGGCGCAACATCGTGTTCTCTTCATTTGAGCTCAAATGAAAATGGGAAAGTTCGGTTGGGCTGGGTATATGATGTGGAGGATCGAAGACAGGCACACCAATTGAGTAATCGATAAGGCCAACGCAAAGACTGCATGATATGTCGCTTAAGGGTGCTGCGCTTTGCACTCTGGCAAGAAAAGCCTCAATAACGTAGCTTTCCGCGAACAAGTTCTAGAATGCTTACGCGCAATGAATAAGCTGCAGTCCGACCGAGTTTGATTACGTTATTTACCGTGAGTCACACGCTGTCGCTGTTTCAGAAGAAACAGAAAGAAGCCGCCATTGCCTTAACAGCTAAAACCGATCTGAGCCAGTCATAACTGTGATTTCTTTACGGTTACAGCGTGCTTGTCCACCAGACTAAGATCACAACCTCACCAAATATTATGACTCTAACTAGCATTAAAGTAGGCAGAACCGCAATTTAAGTTCTATCTGGCCGTTCTCTTGTGTTTTACAGCATTTTGTGATCGTGAAGATGACGGCACTTTCGAAATTTATGAATCTGTTTCTACCTATTTTATTAAACGGTAGCCCAGACGACTAGTAATACTTTCTATTTTCTCAGCTACCAGCGGGGTCTGGATGAAACATTCCATCCCGTAGCGCAAGCCCGGCTTATGGCTTTATTAAAGCGCATAAACCGCAGATGGCGCGTTCTCCCGTTGGCGCCAGGTGCCAACCGATCGATGGACAGACAGGCCGACTGAACGTGTTGTTCGATCCACGCCGGCACCGATGGAAAAACTGGGGGTCTTATTTTGCAACCTGAAAACAATAACGCGTGGCCTACCCCACCCCTCAGAAGACCGAGAAGAGAGAAATGGTTCTTGTAGCGCAAGGAACAAAAAGCATTCATAAAAATCCCACCCAGTTGGTTGACGAAACCCCGTTATGTTATTTGTTGTAACGAGAGAAAAAGGAATGGGAATATGGCAGAGCGAAGAACTTACTTAGGGAGGGGGGGGGGGAGCAACTTAAGAAAATTAACTAATCTCTCTCTCCCTCCCTTTCTCTCTCTCTCTCTCTCCCCATCGGATAGCGTCTCTATCAAAGAGAAGCGGTATTTTTTTACGTGGCGCAATTTCAGAAACTTTAACAAACGTCTTTGTGTTAGAGGGCATCGCACCGCAGAGCGGCCCTATTTAGTGCGCCGGGCCTGCTTAGAGATAAGTGGCCAGCCGCTCGGACCAGACAGGAAGCTGCTTCCCTTTACGGCCGCCGCCAAGGAAGGCGCAGAGTGCGAAAGCCTCGCAGCAAATGCTGGGCCCTGTCCCTTCTCCCTCTAGTCCGTTCCCTGTACGCCGGGATCAGTACGCACATGCCCCGTGCTGCCGCGAACACCTTACACTCTCAAGGAAGGCCTCAATACTGCCTTATCGACTTACTTTTTCCTTCAATGACTGAAAACAAAGTCCACACTTTGGCGGCGTCATTTCCCTCCGTCCACCCAGGATAACAGAAAGCCTGTAACCGGCCGTGCTACAGCGATTTTATATGAGAATACTTATCTGTCCGGGCGGTGCCGGCTCAGCGGTACCGGCAATTCCCCTGTAATCAAGTCTTACCATGGTCGTAGAATGGTCGCTTTCTCTCTGAGCCTGGATACCCTCGCCGTCCATCGTTATTCTACAGCGTGTATTTTATGCGACTCTTGCAGTGCCGCACACGAATCTCGCCGCTCATGGCGTCTCTGCGACAAAGTTGTTGCAGCAAGGACCCCAAACTCGTGAAAGCGCAATATAGAACAAACCCGCGCTTGCGACAATGCCACCGGAGGGAGCTTTGAGCGGTCGGTGTACCGTATTACCGCAATTTTAAGCACCCTGCGTCCTCTCCCTGTTAGATTTAAAATTTTAAGAAGTTGTTTCGACGTGTAAGATAAAAACTTGAACATAAATTTGCTAATGGCCACAAGTGTCGAGACGGAATTTGTTTTTGGCGTTGAAGGTCTGTGCAAACCAGATTTTTTTTCAATGAGCGGTTGCAAACCAGAAAACAATTGAGTTCAAATTTCGTCTTTCACTCATAGTTTTAATAATCTGAAACAGGTATAACTAACTTTGAATTGGGAATTAAACCCTGCTGCTTCAGCGTGTTTTGCGATAGGTGCCTGTCGTTTTCTTTTTTGCAATGCAGTTACAGGTTAACGCCGTGCAGAAAATGCGCAGACTAAACTTTTTCCCTTTTGTGAAGGACCCCAAGACTGGAACTGCCTCCAGTGTGTCTTCTCCTTCCCTTTCCACCCATCCTTACGTTCTCCAAGGCCCGAATGTTCATGTTGAAGTGCTACTGCGAAAACAGACGCACATAAGAAGAAAAGACAGCCCACGGCGCTGTCGGGTCCACGACCTACTCTATACTTACGACCACTTCACCCGCGGAAGCCACAGCGCGCGCCTTGGCGGCGTTCTATTTCGCGCCCCTGCCGAGAGATGGCGATCCATCTCAGCTGTTCTTCAGAGCGCCCCGGCAGCCTCGGAAAGCGCTCTCGGCGCTCTGTTGCTTCTTTGCGAGCGTGGTACGTATGTTACATACATGTGGTTTGTGTCGTTCTTGTCACAAGCTATTTTCTACGCCTGCGGCAGTTGAACGGTATGGAAAAACGTAAGACGGGCCCATAGGCGAAGAGACAGAATGGTGTATTGCTGTGTTCCGTTCTGTAAATCCGAACGGGGCAAGGCAGTCGGAGTCAGCATCCATCAATTTCCCACCACGTGTATACGGGACGAGTGGATCAAAGCTGTCAAACGCAAAGGTAAATATTATTCATGGAGTTTGTGTGATTCACTAGATAATACTTACGGTATCTGACGTTTCGGGTGCATTTGATTTCAGGCTCTGCGGCAGAGGTCTGGTTTCCAAGTGACCGCTCAGTTGTTTGCGGTGTTCATTTTAAGGATGACGACTATCGTTCCGGGCTAAAACAGAAACGACTAAAGGCAGACGCGGTTCCCTCAGTAGGTGGCCAGTGAAGAAGTTTGTGGAGGCTGTGCTTCCTGCCGTATGCAAGAACCCCCTTCTACAATGTGAGCATGACGCTTCCGAAGACCACACAAGGGCCCTTGCTACCGTGATAATTACAAAATTTATGAGGCCCTTCTTGGCCAATCGCACAAGAAATGTGTCCGAAAAGAAGCAGAAGGTGAAGAACCTCAACAGCAAACCGGAATCCAGGAAAGTGCTCAAGGTGTGAGTGTGTATGTGACAAAGTTGATGTCCCGTGGACGAACTGGAAAAGTGCTGAACTCTCCGAGGAAGGTGCCTTATGAAGAAATACATGTTTCTTTTGATGTGAATTATCTCTGTGGTCCTGCTATTTGGCCGTCATCTACGCTACACAACTGACTGAAAGGGCAAGAAATAAAAGTTCTTAAAAAAGTATGACCTCGCAGCATCTATTTTTATAAAAAGTATAACGGCCGCGGCGGCCGCTTTTCTGACGGAGGCTAAAAGCAAAAACGCCGGTGTGTTCGAGATTTCGGTGCACGTTAAAGATCCCCAGGTGGTCAAAATTAATCCGGAGCCCTCCACTACGGCGCACCTAACCGGAGTAGTATCGGCGCGTTAACCCCACAATTAATTTATTAAAGGTATAAAAATGCAACGAAGGTGTGTAAGATATCCACAAATACGTAAAAAAAAGAGGGGGATCATAAAAAAAAAACCCTATGTTCCGATGTTCAGACAAAATCACGCTAGAAACTGACTTCGCGTCACGGAATTTAAGCTAAAATTCGTCAATCCCCCAGTAGCATAACGCCTAGTTTTGATCGGTCTGTAGCTATGTTTTTCGCCCAGGCTGAACAACAATGCGCATTCATTTCCATGTTGCCTGTTTTAGGGGTGTGTCTGAGAAAAACACTCTCAGTTCAGGAACTTTTTATCAAGGGAATAAAGCGAAAGTAAGTAGTCCATCAACAGTTTGAGGCCGCACGGAGAGCTCGGCCCTTGCTCTGCTCCCGAACGCAACAGCTGAGACATGGCGCCATCTGGTGGAGTGGTGCTACACTACGGCGGCCGCAACCGGGGACAGCGCTCTCCGTAGGCGCGCTCCTGATGAAGTGGTCGTAAGTATAGAGTAGGTCGTGGTCGGGTCCCCGTCTTCTGCTTTCTTCAACTGTTCTTCGTCTGTTTGCGCTGTACAACTTAATCATGGGCGCCCACCAACTTTCCCAACTATCCATTTTTTTAGAATACCAATTGTATTTCTGGCAGCGCCGCTTCGCACCCTTTATATCGAGCTATCGTTCTAATTACACTTCCGCGAAGTCTGAATAATGTTATCCGGCATTAATTTCCTACATTTCTGGGCTCCTTGTTGAACAAAAATCCGTAATTATCAGCCAAAAATGATAAGATGCATGCGTCAAAAAAAATAAATAAATAAAAAACTCCTAGCCTGCACGCATTACTTTTGACGTCTTCGACGTGTACGTTAAGAGACAACCCTACGTGGGGGGTGGCTTATAAACTGATGCTTCTCTGTTTTCGTGAGCGCACAGCGTCGAGTTTTCTGTCCGTATTCAAAGCATCAAACCTCGGAGCAACACCGTCCAACACGTAGCAGGCGCGTAAACGACCCGGGCACTTGAAACCACACTTCAGAGGGACTTGTGCCCCCTCCCCCTTCTCACCGAAAAACTGAGCCCGCATATTCGTGCTCTAATAAAAGGCACTGGTGCCATTAGGCTACGCAGCGAGATGCTATAACAAGTCAAAAGAGTGAAAATTGCCCCGAGTACCATAACGGTCGTAAGTTCCCGCAGTCCCAGCGCAGTAGATCTAAGAGCTACTGCAAGGAATCCCCAAGCGTGCGAGGGATCCCTGGACGCGCAAGAGATGCCTATATTCAAAGGGCCTCAATCTACAAGGGGTCTCTAGACGTGCGTTAACACGGTAGATGCATGCTCTGCGCGCCCAAAGCAGACGCCTGTTGTTGCGAGTGGCTCGCCGTGGGACGGCTTCATGACGGCGAACCACTTTAGCGACGACGCGCCAACGTGCCTCCCCGCCCCCTTCCCTCCTGGCGGTTCTTTCTCAAGGGCGGTGTGCCGCGATGGGGCATTCGCTGCTGGGTTGTTTATACGTGTCCCAAGCGCGAGGCGACAACACGGCAGGGAAGGGGCTCTCCTTTGACGAAGAAGGACGCGGATGTCCGTTATTAATATAGACGTCCTGGCCACACCACTCTCGTCGGCGCTAAGTTTAGATCGAAGAAGCCGCTGCCGTGCAGGCGGATCGTGTCCGAGGTGGTCTAAGACAAGGTGGGTTTGATTAAAGTACATGCTCGGCGAAGCACTATTATATGTCGTGTGAAAGATGCTTGTCCATTTTATATTTGTAAATTCATTTCATCGTGCTTCAAAGTAATTTATGCCTCCCAAAAGAGGCTTTTTGTGGGGACCAACCTACTGTCGCAATGAGAAACGAGATTCGTGAATACAATAAAGGTTACTTGACACGAAGAAATGCAAGATAAGTCAGCTCAGGCTCTCCGTCCACTTGCCGAGTTGAGGCTTAACGGCACCTCCTGCGCGTGGGCTGAGGACCAAATGGCGGCACGGGTGAGGTTTGTTATTAGGCCGATTTACTATGGATTTATTTTAGGCACGCGTTGAGGAAGGCGTCGTAATTATTTTGAATTAAGCGCGTGACACGTCTTCTTGTTCTTCTTTAATGCGCCTCAGCCAATAAGAATTGAGTGCGCGCCTATGTTTAGGCGTTTTATGGGCGTTTTTTGCACACACCAGCTGGGTGCGCGCTGTCACCAAGCTAGTCAAGTAAGGCTTTCGGGTTAAAACGGCAACAAACTAAGGGAGTCTTCTTAGCAGGCAGTGGACGACGATCCAGCAAACTTGCGGCGATTTAAGCATCTGACACGAGGTCTAAAAGTTTCAAAATGCGGGGTGGTAGCAATGATAAAAATCGGAAGTTCTGCCAAAAGGAGAGTCAGCGTGGCCGAATAGCGGTTTTGAGTAACTCTAATAATTCAGAAGCGTGAATGGTCGAAAGTAGCGAAGTGGCGCCTAAATCTCCATGAATATAAATCCCTTCATGGCGCATGCGTCGCATTATTAAAATGGCCGAGCTGCTAGGCACCGCCTAGGCATGCGCAGAGTCACGTGTAAAGGGGTCGCTGCATCAAGCACGCGCCTCTCTACCCTCACCCAGCGGCGCAACAGGCTCCACCGAGCTAGGAGACTCTGCTCAGTGTAGATTTCTCTCTGATACTATCTAAATGATTGTGCTACACAGCCAGCATGACAAAGTAGGAACTCAAGTTACTTCCCAACTAGTAGTAGACGTAGTAGTAGTAGTATGTATTGTTGGATGGGGCGGACTTAGCCTTGCATAATTGCCTGCAATTGCTCCGCGTAATCGTCCCCAGTACGATATCAGAGACACGCAAAGTCACCACACCTCTCTTAGTCCCATTATAACAGAGATACACAATGTAATCACACCTCACTTCAGTCCTGTTGGCTGCAAGAATCCCAGTAGGAGACGAGACAGGGCGTCGACATGTGAGGTTCTTTGCATTTCCCCATAACCATGACAGTTTACGGGGGAAAATTCCACACTATGTAGCTTTATACAACATGTTTTTACGTTATAAGCTATCATTATGCTTAGTTTAGTACAACCTTCATTTTTAGACAGCTTTTGAGCATCTTCAGGTTCAGGTTAAGCTTAAAGAATACAAGACAGTTGAAAGGGATGCATTGTGCAGTATTTGAGGCTTACTTATTTCGCCTTGCCTTTTCGCAATTCGTCGTCGTTTCAAGCAGCTTACCTACGGGTTTGAGGTCAGCCACGTCTGAAAATAAATATGAAAATACTATTTCTTTTTCTTTTCATCAAACTAAGTAGAAGTGCCGTCTTTGGTGGTACGAAACAATGTCTAACGCTTTTGCTAGAGCAGCTTTCAAAAATTTCAAAAACCCGTGGTAAGTCAGTTCAAGCGAAGGCGAAAAAAGATTTGTCTGTGCTTATGACGTCTCGCTTTTGTTCCAGGCAACTACGGTAAGAAACGGCAGCGACTAGGCGAAAGAGGAAAGCAACGAAAAAGAAAAATCGTGCTGGTTAAGGAGCGGCTCAAATCTCAATTGGCTTGTCTGTTAGGATTTGGCGCAAAGCCGTCCGAGCTTCCAGGCTGTGGCGTTTCGTTGGCCTAAGCTGCCGAAACGAAGGAAAAAAATACATTCAAATACATTTTTTCCCGTCCCTTAAATTTCGTAAGTCGGACTAAAGTCGATTCGCGGCCGAACGCGAAAACAAAACGAACGAACAAAGACGGGCCTTCCGCGCGGATTGAGTAGACTGCGGATTGGATTCCCATTCGCAAGAACACGTGTTCGCGAGCATGGAGACGGTTTAGTTGCATAATGGTCCGGGACGGCTTTATTGAGCAGCGGCACCGCGCTTCTTTACCGGGCTTCACGTCGTTGTATTTCACTTGTTCTTCGGCTTCACTCTTCTGAAGAAGCAGCGTTTGAACTACGGTGGCAGCTTAACATATTCCTTCTCCTTTTGTTTTCCCTTTGACTCCAACCCGGCGCCTGAACCCTTAAGGGGCGAAGCACCTTAGGTGTTCGGGCGCTGGGTTCGGGCACTCGTTTTCCAACTCGTTAGGGGTTCGGGCACTCGTTTTCCAACGCCTTGAGATACTTAGCATACTTTTTAGCTTGCTGCGGCGTGTGACACGAAGACAACGTATGGCCAATCTGTCTCTCCTTTAATTTCTTATTTCCGGTTCTTAAGACAAGCGCGCTATTGCTCCTGCCACCGGCGCTTCTCCGGGGCCCAATTAGCGCGCGCCACGTGGCAAGAGAGAGACTTGCAATCTTTGAATACACTTATACACTGCGTGCTTAGCCCCTCCCCAGGTTTCACGTTAATGGAGATGACCCGGATTTTTTTTTTTTTTTGAGAGTGTGAATGCTTTCAAATGTGCGCCTAAGAACGAGGAAGACACTTTCAAAAGTGAGAAGTACTTTAGGCGAAGGCTGACATGCGTTATTGGGATTCACACGGGCGGTTTGGCCATGAAGGCGGAGTTATATAATACCTATTGTATCGCTGGTTCAGAACCCAACAACTAAACGACAAATTCCAGGACTTCGAGTGGAATTGACACTGAAGAATTTAGAACAGCCTTTGCTTGTTCGCATCAACCAGTGGCGAGGTATCGCCAAAGGTTTTTGTTATTTCTGTTATTCTGTGTGGTGTCGAAAAATGCAAATCGTCCACCTGTAAGGCAATGTGCTCCAAGATTCACCAGCCTGTTACGCGGTTACGCGACCGCGAAAACTGCCAGCTGGCAAAAGGAGCACCCCAAACGAAGCCTTTATAAACACATAGAGCTGCGAAAAACATGGACGGAGTTGGTGCGCTATACAAGAAAAAAACACAGCGTTATGCTGCCTGGCAATCGCAGGTGCGGTGATTTTGATAGCGCTGGCCATTCAGAGAAATGCAGCGTCCGTTGTTGCCGAGTTTTAAGCAACGTCCACAAATCGAACGAGCTACGGCAATCTTCTTTATCTGCGTCATTTGACGCACTGGTATACCAATGAGCATAGTGATGGTATATTTGTTTTTATTTTTAAACGAATGGGAGAGGTGAGCTGTCTCCAAGCCATATTCGACGAATTTCTTTCTGCGTTCACTTTTTTGAAAAAGTAGTTCCATGGGAAACCGCTCCTAAGCGTAAGCGCACAAAGTAAACAGCCGGCGAAGGAAGGCTAGATAGCGCTCTTCTCCCGGCTACATTCTAATCGCTTGCATTCTAAGGCCCTGGAGTGCCTTAGAAAGCCTATTTAAACTTCTAGTAACGGAAATTCTCTGCAACTTCGCAAAACAGTTGTGTAATGGGGCGGAATGACTGAATAAATGGTGCGCACAAAAGGTGCATTCGACGAAAACATGCACGCAGCATTATTCCTTGTTCATTTCAGTCGCAGTTCGAATGCACGGGCCTCACCAATGGCAACTAGAGCGATCAACGTGTGCCTAGATGCGAGTAGCTTTGAATGTAGCCCTACCTACTTTTTCTGGAGACCTGAGTGTTAAGAGTTCGCTGCATTAGGAAACACCGTTTGCAGATTTCGAAACGTGGCAGATAATTCCTTACCGCAGTGCTGTTCATCCAAGGTAAATATAACTGGTAGCGAAGCTTCCATAGAAGCCCATACGTTCAGAAAATGGCGGCTCTTAAGCTGCTCATGGGGCTTAGCGCCATCTGTGTGAGGAGGGAACACTTCCGGCGGAACAAAAAATAAACTGGATGTGACGCAAGATCCGGTCAGAAAGTGACGTCATTTTGGTGGCATTAGCGGGAAAATTTGACTTCAAAATAGCCTTAGCAGGACTCTCATCGCTGAGGGCTCATGTCATTGCCATCTGACGCAAGTTGGCAAGCCCTTGGCGTGTGTGCTTCAAGTCAACGCCAGCTTATACTCGTGACTAGAGAAACGCACTTTAGCATACTGTCGTATGATTCGCCTCGGGGTTTATAAAAGCATCTTGCATCTTCTCTCAACCTTTATTCTGACTTCATGCCTTCCACTGCTGTATAAAAGCAATCAGTTGTTTGTTTTGATTGCAGCGGGTGGCGAACGTACCCCCCCCCCCCCCCCCCCCCGACCAGAATTTTTTTTCTGCCTTGAGATACAGAGCCCAAAATGACATTTGATCACTCTCCCCGGCCCCCCTTTTATATAAAAAACGTGCCCACTCCTTTCCCCGATACCAATTTCGACCAACGTCACTGCTAAGTTTAATTGCGTCGCACATACGCAGGTAGGCGTGCGTGCCTTAAGTATAGATCAAGGTTATATAATGCTTGCAGTTTGTGTACTTCTGTTCTAAGAGAAGAAATAACGCATAGTCATGCTATAATCAAGACATTTGAATTTTATTCCAGGATGAACATAAAACAAATTTACCACACTGCACGAAATGAGCACGTATACAATAAGTACAAAATGTTCGTGGGCACTACATGAATTATGATTTTCCTTACGCGCCAAAAAATTGACTTTACCCGTAACACATAGCATTATGAGCAATGAAAGCGTCAACAGCAGAACTACTTCGAAACAAGAGATAAGAACTAGGCACTGCATCTTGACGTAGAAAACCGGGCCGCAGGAATGCCGATTCACGAAAGTGCAGCGAGCACACTGCAGCTGTCCCGGCGTCTTATCAAGTAGACAAGGGTTTCTACAGAAATTCACTCCGCATTCACGCCTGAAATTTCCTGGTTGCATTATTAGGCAAGTGTCGCAACAGATAAGTAAAAAGAGGAAAAATGGATCAATGCAAAAGAAAGCGACGGCAGTATGTAAAAGCACATAGCAGGAAAGATCTGGCAGCAGCGCAGCATGGAGCAGCACAACACAGTACTGCGATGGAAATACTGCTTGCGCATACAAGTGCGGGAAGCAACGAACACTACAAGCGTTGTAATGCAATAGAGCAGACACTGAGATAGACAATTAAAGCGACTCGTTTAAATTCGAGTGGTACTACGCCGAGAAGTCCTAGAGTAATTGACACAACTTTCTCTGAGCCAGCCTGAGGTGAAATCAAGAGATAACTGTGACATAACAAAGCTGTAGACCCATTTTTTTCGAAGCACCACCACGTCCCCTTACACAACCCCCGTGCACATATTAACAGTACAATAGTTTCGCGTTACCTGTGGAAATGAGAAACAAATGGTGCAGTAAAACGCCAGGTGTACGGGAGTTGCTGTTGCAACTTGTACAGCACATCGTTTCTGTAGGTACCGACGAAAGTGCTCCGCTCCAACCGTTGGCAGCATCGTCCCGTAGTTCACCGTGCCTGCCGGGCACGGTACTACACGTGTTCACCGACGTTACAACGCACCTCGCAACTCCACGCACAGCAAAAATTAAGTGCACACCAAATTAACAAGGAAAAACGAATGCAAATGCGCACCACCAAAACACGCGAGGGGCGTTTCCTAGCAGACGAACTTTAGGAGCGCCTTTCCGATCACTACAAGGACTGCATCACGAAGCAATGACATGTGCCATTCTTCAGAGGGCGCTACAAAAAAAAAAAAGGTTTTTGAGAATGAACGGCATTTTCATAAATTATTTATAGGCTGTGCCTAAATAATGTGATTAAGAAATAAATATAGTTCGTAAAATATAATTGTTGTTTTATTGTTGAACAAAACTTGGTTTTTTGTTACTAGTGTTTGTTCCCTCCTCACCTAGTCGCGCTTCAATCGCCACTCCCATAAGCCCCCATGCTGATGTCGCTGGTAATAGGTTCTGAACCGCTTTTCGCCCGAAGCTTCGCTACCATTTATATTTACCTTGGTTCATCAGTGTCTAAGCCATTGTGCTGCTGAGGGCGTATGTCCGGAAGTTCGGTTGATAAGCGCGACAGCGGTGATGCCGAGGCTAGAGATAAAGCAATCGCCTGCGTTGCCGACATTTTGCGCTATTGAGAAGTAACACTACGCCCGGGGAACTATATTCCTGCCTCCAGCCATTATTTTGCGATTACTTCAGTGAGCGAATTCAAGTTAAAGCGGCCATACGTAAAATGGTAATTTGAAAAAAAAAAAAAATGTCAGCGGGAAAAGAACCCAATGACACCTGGCAAGTTTGTTTCAGATAAAACTGCGGCCCTCCCAAGTGCTCTCAGAGTTTATCTTATGGCAGGCGGTGGCGTAGTACCTGAGCAGTCGCATAATAAAGAAATCATTTTCGTTCGTCCTTTCTCTCACATACATTTGATTACGGAATGCCCTCAATTGCAGTTCGCGTCGTGATGATTAGGAACAACGCCCCCTTAACTACGTATCGGAAACTACGCTGTTTGTTTACTGCAGCTGTGCTGCCGATTTTGAGAGGGGAGAAGACCTTTAAAATCCTCGTAGAGAGAGAATAAACGTTTATTTAAATCAGCAGAGGGGATTGTACTGAACCTTGAAGGAGGCGTCCTCAGTCCGGGATGCCTTGAGCGCGGGCAGCATCGACAGCTCCTTGAGCCAGCCGAAGCTGGTCGTCCAGGCCGGTGCTGGCCAAGGCGCTCGCCCAAAGCTAGATGCTACACAGCCCGTGAACAGCGCACCAGGAATCTTCCACCAAATACTACCTCAAATTTGCCACATATTTGCGAACAGTTCGGAAACTTTTCTATATGTTTTGTCGAAATAGAATAAATCAGATACAGTAAAATACCGATATAAAGAATCAGGCAGGACCGCCCACAATCATTCGTCATTTTGAAATATCGTTGTAATGAAAAACGTGCGGTTATACGCCAGTGGTCATACTTAGGAGTGGAAATGGCATACGCCGTGTACGCGTGGGCAGACAAGCAAACTCTCAATTCAAAACGTTGCACTCACTTCAAAGCAGCTTTATTTGAAGAAATCAGTTGTTCTCTTATGGCGAAAGCAGCACGCACTACGGGTTCCGCTCTGCGCAGTGCCCCATCGAGTACATCATCGCAACGAGCGATGAAAGTGTCGACTTTGCTCATGTGCACTAAAACATCACTTTTCAATACTATCTCATTTTCTTCTGTGTTCTGCGACCCACAGACGTCTTCGTTGACGTTGGGACGATGACTGCTTTCGCTTCTTCTTGGCTGTGTCACTAGCATCACTCACGGTTGCATCTCGCACAAACTTCGCGGCAAGGTCACCCGCAACAAAGAAATACCTGCCCGCACACCTGAATAGCGTGAAAAACAACCGAACCACCGCCCTGCAACCGACTGACACCCAAGGCAATGACAGAGAAAAGGGGCAAAGGCGACTAGGCTACTGTACATTAAAGTACGGCTTTGTGGTGGCGCTAGCAATTGGCACTCAACAAGGTGACCATGATAGCTACTGTACATGGGGAAACACACATCTCAACGGTGGTTTCTGTTTCACGCGAGAGTTGCGGCGCTGTTATACTTTACCCGAATTCGTAATACTGATGTTCCTCGACTATAAATGAGAAAATAAATTAGTACGTGCGTTATTCTGAAATATGCGCTATACTGAAATTCGTATTTATGAAATATTTTTTACATTCAAAATACAGGCGATCTGGCGGCGATTTTGAAAATGTTCATAAATTTGAGAAATTTGTTAATGGGGGGGGGGGGGGGGGGTTCACAGTAACGAGATTCGATTGTACTACGCACTTGTTCGCGGGGCGATAAGTTCGTACATGCTTTTAATACGACTCAAGCGCCTCCACCTACAGTGAGTCTGAGGGAACTGTTCGGCAGGCCACCTTTCACTACTTCTGAGGTTGCGGCCGCAGAAGACGTAGATGTATCATACTGGATAGCGGTACGGTACGCACAATGCCGGCCAGGCTTTGCCTAGCAGCGCGAGCTCTTTTGGGATTCAATTTATGCTATGGAACCCTTTGCAGCCGATGGCATTACTTAGGAGCACGCCATTTTTATTGTGTTTTATAGCGTGAGCTACACTGGCCGAGGTTGAGCAGTTTCGCGTGGGCCCTGAAGAGCCGTGTTGCGCGTGAGCGAAGAGCAGTGACGTCTCACGGCGCACAGCTGGCGCGCCGGAGCCACCGCTAGCGCGACTGGACTTGACTGGACTGGATTGGATTGGATTGGATTAGCTTGGATGGGATTGCAAATCGTTTTAGAAGCAGTAAGCATGATAATCAGCTAATCGTAGACAACCGGGAAACCTAAGAATAACCAGCTGAACCTTAGCTCACGCTACGTATATCCCGGCATAGCAGAGCTAAGCCACTGCTAATTTTTATTAATGCGAAGCGTCCGCAATACAACGCTTCGCAGTCACGTAGATTTAGGAGCCGTTTCGGTCCTACAGAAGCAGGACGTCAACTTTTTTCACTTATTCGGCCATTTATTGCGTTATCATAAAACGCTTTCGCTATTGAAGCCTGCACTCTGCGAATCTCTCACCATGCGAAAAAAAAAAAAAAAGCGCAAATTGTATATTTCGCCACAACCATGTGACTGTTCGCCATTGCGTAAAAGTTTGAGCGGCACTTGCTACGCTTTTCCACGGGCTAAAAAGGAGTTGGGTAAAAGTTGCGTCTAGTAGGAAGCTTCTGGTGCATTGTGCGCCAGAGACTGAGTACCGGAAGAAACTCAACAGAGGGAGCAGGGGATCCCGAGGCGCGTTGCCGTACTGGAAGAGAGGAAACAAGAACACCAAAAAGTTTTTACTGCTTTTATTTTACTGGCGGGGTTTTGAATATGCTACCCAAATAGCGCCGAGGCCAAATAGGCTCTTCTTACTGAAATAACAAAAATACTAAGAATTATTTGTGGAGGACTAAAAAGAAGCAGCTGGAAATGTCTACATTCAGCCATAAATAAATCTGAGAAAGCTTTTTATAAGGCGGCATAATATAACGACTCCATCAGACGGCTTTGCTTCCGCCATCGAGCTCCGCATCGGTAAACCTTACGCTACGCTCTATCAGAGTCGAGGCGTTCCGGCTGTCTTACTTCTAAAAGGACCAGCCTCTGGGAAGCTCAACGTCGCATTTCCGATGGGCACTCGGTTTCCACCGCCCTCTACAACGCGCACCATATATCTCCTCTTTACGTATCCTTTGCGTTTGACAAGTAAACTTCGGCAGGCGGGAAGGTTCCTGCGCACTGAGGCCCTCAGGAGGGCCGAGTTCTTCAGGATGACATGCCCGGAAGCCAGTAAGAGAGATAAGCTCTCTTTACCGCAACGTACATATCTTCCCACTTGGCTTCCTTTTTAGTTTTGTTTGAGGGGAGGAAGTCGCTTGCGGAACCGACGAGGCTACGTGCCTCCTCTTCCGACTCTCGCACGCTGAAAACCGGGGTACTTCCGTGAACGGAAACAAGAAGAAACGAACGCCTTGAACCGTGTACACGCGGTCGCCCCGGAAAGCGGCCAAGGCCACCTCACGCTCCAGCGGTTCCGACACGCTAAGCGCTTATCGCGTGCCTCTGACGTCTAGAGCGAGAGCTGAAATGTCTGCACACACTCTTGATTTCTTAACGCGTTTCGCTTTGCCGTCGAACTTCAAAGAGAGAATGCGTTAGGCTTAGCGAGGATGAATCGCACAGTCGCGCGTAAAGAGCGTCGTGATACTACTATAGCCTCTCGTTGCCGAATACTGTGGCGCGAGACGTTTTTGTTGCCTTCAGTTCAATAAACATAAGAATGAAACTTGCACCCTGCTTTCTTGTTTAAAATCTGTCATGGCGGACTATCCGACGCATTAAAAACAGGTCAACCGAACACAGGCGCTAGAAGCAGAGCGCGATTATGTTCGCTTAAACGTCGTGCGCTCCTGCTTCCGCTTCCACCAGGTTGTGGCTACGGCGTACCTTACTGTGCACATACCGAGTCTCGTTTCTAGCGAGTTCATTCCGAGTCATGGTTTGCCATCGTCTTCGCCGTAGGGCTCCGGAAGTTTTAGTTTCAGTTTCTTTGTTTGGCTTTGAAGTGCAAGCCGCTGTAAAAGCGTTCATTTTTCTCTACATCATTTCTCCTCCCCTGTATTTTTCGTGAAAACACTACGGTTTCTCGCACACACACAGACGGAAAGTGCGAAGTTTCGTCCTCTTTTCAAAAGACTCGGCAGCGATGAAGCGCTCTGTGCTGGTGTTTACGGCAGAGATGGGCGGGGGGCTACAAAACTGTCTCCCGCGCTCCCCCCGTGACGCACGAAAGAGCTTCGCGCCTGGAAACTCCGCACGGCGAAGGCGAGCGACGGCGGAATAGATCGTTCGCCGGCATAAACAAGTACTCTGCAAGGGTTCGCCGATTATAGAAGACGGTCCTTAAACAGTCTGCATCAACGTTCGTCGCGCAAGGCAGGAGCGACTACCGAGCACGCGTTAGGAGGCAAGCCTTGGAGCTGATGAAGCGAAAAGCGCGCTGAAACGAGGTGCCTTGCCGCGTCCCAGCACGCTCTCTACGGGGCGGGGCGCACGAGTCATGAATAAGCTAGGAGGAAACTCATGGAAGGTGTTTTTCTCTTTGCTCCGATGAAAGATTGAAGTTTGTCGAAGATGATTTATGCACTGCTCCAAATGGCGGCTGCTGCTGGCGGGGTATTTTATGCAGCCGCTGTGCGAGGGAAGGTTCGTTCAGCGGCTTTTATATTAGAATGCCTTCACTCTTCAAAAGATGACAGCTTTGCATAAAGTGAGAAGAGCCTGGACTAGATTCACTAGGCTCAGGGTATGAATATTGATAAACAGACACTTTCAGGCTGTCTTGTATCATTTCCGCAGCAAAATGGGCAAACACAAAACGAAAAAAGATTAAGCCTATTTGCCGTGCGAGCTTTGCGAATGCTGGAATATTGGGCTGAATTGATCAGACGTGCACTGCATTCATCGTGAGAGGAGGGAGAGAGTGGAGGGAGGGGAAGAGCGGGGGGAGCCAGAGGGTTATAAAACAGCAGTTGCTACGCGGCAGAGGCGGCCGAAGACTATCGTCTTTCAGCGACATTTGCAACGAAGCAAGCAGATAAACGGCCAGCTTTTGATGTTAGCTTTAGGAGAAGGCATTAAATATTTTCGCGAATTGAGTCCTGATACCGGGACCCAACTCTTTCCATTTGTGTATCGCGCGCAGGACCATGTGAATAACCGCCTATTAAAAGGCGAAGAAACATGAACGTAGATTGAGAGCAAAACAAACAGAGCCCTTCTCCCAAGTCTTCTGTGATTGGCGCTCCGCTTCGGTGGTTTTTCTTTCAACCACACCTGTGTTGTTTGCACTTTTCAGAGATGCTCGCCGATCTCTTTGTTTTGATACAAATTACGAAATAAAAATGCCTGCATGGCAGCAATATTATGTTAAAGAACGATTGCGTTGGTGCTCATACATAGAGCGTCGAAAAGCTAAGCCTCAGGTTAGTATAGCCATGCGAATAGGCGGGTCATTCATACAGCCGCCTATTCACATCTTCAGACGCTGAGCTCCGTTGCTTGTCTGACGAATTGAAGTGGGTTTTAGTCAGTGGCAGGTGCATACACGTGTAACTGCGTGTTACACGCAACGCGCCGTCCTTGTCACTCGTTCGTTATATATATATATATATATATATATATATATATATATACAGTCGAACACGGATATATCGAACTCTAAGGGGATCGCGGAAGAATTCGATATATCGATAATTCGATATATAAAATACGCCTATCTGAAGATTATCTGTCAACTCCGCACATCAGTGATAGTTTTCTGAAGTCGTGGAAAACGGTAGTTTACTGTTTTGGCCCTCAAAGCACGGAAAATCCGAACCGCAGCATGATGACCACCGCACTTTATTTATCATTGAAATGTCTTTGAGCTTCGCTTGTTTTTTCTTCTGCGTCGTAAAGTTCGCCAAATTGTCTTCAAGATTACAAACACGCACAAGTGAGAAAATCAACGCTGTACACTGTGCCACAACAGATGCGAATAACGCTGGCGGAACCTCGGCTGCAGTAGGCGGTTGGGAACGTTGTCAGGCACTGAGTGCCGTTATATTCAGTATCCGAACCGAACACCTCCCCCATCTGGAGGCATGCAACGAAGTCGCTTTGCACCCGACACGCTCCGGAATAGCCGGGGCGGGTTGTGCTGCATTCGCCTTTACGTCAACGCTTATGCGTGCATCGCCCTCAAAACTACTGCGAGGAATTCCGAACGCCTTTTCAACCAACATCTTTTCAGCAGCCTGCACCCGACGAATTCCCGCCTTCGTTGCTCATAAATGAATGCCTTGGACAAAACAAACCTACAACGCCGCATCGGTCCCCCTGCATGAGCCACCAAACAGCTCAATCACAGAAAAAGAGTGCCTACGGTCAATTTCTTTTGCTCCTTTATGTCCTTTCGCCCCAACCCCTATCCGCGTTCTAGCTATCATGGAGCGGCCCCTCGTGCTAGTGTGAAAACCGCTGTTAAAGGCCATCGAAGCGACATTATGCCGCGGACGCCGCCTCTGTCTCACCAAGCCAGGCAGCTCCTGCGAAGAGTCCACATTATCATCAACTCCACCCCATCAGAGGAAGCAAACTTTCAGGGGCACCTTCGGCGCGGAATTCGATATATCGAATTTGCCCGTGATCAGGAGTTCGATACACGCGCACAACAGCCCTATACTTTTGCATGGGATTTTCAAGGGGATGTTTGCACTGTTCGATATAGACAATAATTCGATATATCCGTGTTCAACTGTATATATATATATATATATATATATATATATATATATATATATATATATATATATATATATATATATATATATATATATATATATATATATATATATATATATATATATTGTAGCGTTGATTATGGACGCGATTGATGTAATTGTCAGAGGCAACCATGCAAGGACAATTCCCCGTTGGGGATATTCGGCTTGGTGCACGCCCGACGACGAGGAGGCAGAAGCATCGCTTGGCGCACGGGCCGATCGAGTATCGCGTCGGACACAGCTTGCTTGGTACGAAGAACCTCGGCTTCTCCGCAGGTCTAACTGTTCGTTAGTGGTCCAATAAACCACGCTTCAGTTTGGTGGAGTGTGCGGGTTCGTTCCCAGCGTGACTCTACCTTCGCATCGCAAGACTCCGATACCACATCCTGGAGTTACGAAGCAGGCGGCTACAGCCCGTGATGCAGCTGAACACCGACCGGGACATGGCACCGCAGCCCATCATGTGTTCGGGTGTGCTTCGCCAGCGCGACCCCCCTAACTTCGATGGAACGGATGACAACGACGTGGAGGAGTGGCTGTCGCAGTACGAACGAGTAAGCGCGCACAACAGATGGGACGATCGCATGAAGCTTAATGACGTTGTGTTCCATTTGGACCACCTAGCCAAGAAGTGGTTCCACAACAACGCCGCCACCATGGCTACCTGGGCTGAGTTCAAAAATCGTATTGTCGAGGTCTTCGGCCGTCCCGCCGTACGGAAGCTTCTTGCTGAGCAGCGTCTCCGCACACGAGCACAGCGTGCTGGAGAGACCTTCACAAGCTATATCGAGGATGTTGTGGACCTCTGCAACCGTGTTGATTCAGCTATGGCGGAAGCAGAGAAAATTAAGCACCTGATGAAAGGAATCGATGATGATGCTTTCCAGATGCTGTTAGCGAAAGATCTGCGAACCGTTGCTGACATCATCACCCACTGCCGAAGCTACGAAGAACTCCGCAGACAGAGGGCGCTTACCCGGAACTCTTCTGCCCAGGGAGAGCCGCTGTCGAGCTTGACAGAGCCGGGGGCCGATGCATCCTTGATGCGGCAGCTTCAGCAGTTTGTTCGCGAAGAAGTCGCTCGGCAAGTGTCCCTTCTTACCCTGGAGCCTGGATCAACGATGCCACCGTCTGTTCCTGGCCCATCTCCACGATACGCAGTGCCTCCGCAGCCTACCGAAGTGACTCCTTCCGTTGTTTCGCCGACGCTTCCAGCGCTTCGCCACATGATCAAGGAACAGGTGGCTGAGGCACTGCCACCCACTCTATACTATGCACCCCTCACGTATGCCGAAGCTATGGGGAGACCGGTACAGCCAGCTGGGACGTCTTTTCGGGCCATGCCACCAACCCCGCCACGCTCTGCGGTACACAGAAATCCGCCACCGGTGAATCCGTGGCGCACGGCTGATAATCGCCCCATCTGTTTCGCCTGCCGACTTCCAGGCCATGTGGCCCGTTACTGCCGCCGCAGCGTGCCCGGGATGAATGATGACGTTGGAAACCACAGATTTCGCTTTGGCTCTCCACACGGGTCTCCGCAGCTAATGACAGACGTGTCACCCAGGTCGCCGTTGCCTGCCTCCGGATACAACGATTTTAGCCGTCGTGACGCCGATAGCCGCCGTTCAAGCTCCCCACGTCGCCGCTCATTATCGCCGATGCGACGTCGTTCAAGCCCAACTGAACAGGAAAACTAGCCGCCGCAGTTCCGGAGGCAAGAGCTGCGCGACTTTCGAACTGTAAAAGGCCTACAAATGTAATCGACGTATCTGTTGAGGGTGTACGTACAGTCGCACTAGTCGACACAGGCGCAGCCGTTTCCGTCATTACCGCCGATATTTGCCGCTCGCTTAGAAAAGTTACGACGCCACTGCCGCAATTTTCGTTATGTACCGCAACTGCGCAACGTGTAAAACCTTCGGCAGCCTGCACGGCGCGTGTCACAATCCAGGACGTCGTGTACCCCGTCGAGTTTCTCGTGCTGCCATCCTGCTCCCATGACGTCATTTTAGGCTGGGACTTTTTATCTCGCAATCGCGCAATAATCGACTGTGCGCGTGCGCAAGTAGAATTTGATTCTCCGTTAGACGCGCCTTACGCCGACCTTCAGTCTACTGCCCCTGCAAAGCTCACCGTGGCTAACGACACGGACATTCCTCCACGCTCGGCTGCTCTCGTACCGCTCTGCTGCTCTTCCATTCCCGACGCACCTGTTGTTTTTACGCCGTCGCCCTTATTTGTCCACCGAAAATCGCTGTCCCTGCCATTCGCCCTACTGACAGTTCATGCTGGCACGAGCGCCATAGTAGTCAACAACGAGTCCTTGGAGCCCCTTCGTCTCCTGCACGGTGAGGTCCTTGGCTGCGTCGAAGTTGTTGAGCCACAGCTTGTCACCGCCGTACCAGACGACTTTTCGTCATGGGTTCCAGTGGCTGGACTGAGTCCTTCCCCGTCAGCACCAGACCTGTCGCCTCCGGACATTGGCGCTTCGATCGATCCTACCCTCAGATCAGACCAACGAGTGAGGCTCCTCGCTCTGCTATATCGGTTCCGCTCTTCCTTTGACGGCGCAAAGGCACCACTGGGCCGAACATCTGCAGTTGCTCACTCCATCGACACCGGATCGCATGCACCACTGCGCCAACGACCGTACCGTGTGTCGCCGAAGGAGCGCAGCACTATTGACGAAGAAGTGAACCATATGCTCGAGCGGGGAGTAATTCGGCCCTCCAACAGTCCCTGGGCGTCTCCCGTGGTGCTTGTAACGAAAAAGGACGGTTCCATCCGCTTTTGCGTAGATTATCGCCGTCTGAACAGCATAACGCGGAAGGATGTCTATCCTTTACCGCGGATTGACGATGCCCTTGACAGTTTACAAGGCGCCGAGTTTTTTTCTTCCCTTGATCTGCGGTCTGGATATTGGCAGGTACCCATGGCGGAAGCCGATCGCGCGAAAACGGCGTTCATCACTCCTGACGGCCTGTATGAATTTAACGTCATGCCGTTTGGCCTGTGCAACGCTCCTGCCACGTTCGAGAGGATGATGGACACCATTTTGCGCGGCCTGAAGTGGAAAACGTGTCTATGTTATCTCGATGACATAGTCGTTTTTTCTCCCGACTTTGACACTCATTTGAGGCGCCTGGAGCAGGTTTTGACTTGCCTTGCCAAAGCCAGATTGCAGCTCAACATGAAGAAATGCCACTTTGCGGCGCAAAAGTTGACCATACTGGGCCACGTTGTGTCGAAGGAGGGAATTCTTCCCGACGCCACCAAACTTCGCGCGGTCGCCGAGTTCCCTAAACCGACCACCATGAAGGCTCTACGGAGCTTTATTGGACTATGTTCGTATTTCCGCCGCTTTATTCGCAACTTTGCCGCCATAATTGCGCCCTTGACGGCGCTTCTTGGCAAGGAAAGTGGTATTGGCGCTTGGTCGAGGGATTGCGATGAAGCGTTCGCAAAGTTACGGCGACTCCTTACTTCCCCGCCTATTCTGCGACACTTTGACCCGACCGCGCCAACAGAAATCCACACGGATGCCAGCGGCGTCGGAATTGGTGCAGTGCTTGCCCAACGAAAAGCTGGTTTTGACGATTATGTCGTCGCTTATGCCAGTCGTACGCTCACAAAAGCTGAGTTAAATTATTCGGTCACGGAAAAGGAGTGCTTGGCCATCGTATGGGCGCTTGCAAAATTTCGACCCTATTTGTACGGTCGTCCTTTTGACGTTGTGACGGACCACCACGCATTGTGTTGGTTGTCGTCGCTCAAAGACCCGTCTGGCCGCCTTGGTCGCTGGGCTCTGCGACTTCAAGAGCATGACATCCGTGTGCTGTACCGTTCCGGCCGGAAGCATTCAGACGCTGACGCCCTGTCCCGCTCCCCCCTACCGGCGGAAGACTCGTGTTCCGTTTCTGTTGATGCCGGCCTGTCGTCCCTCGACATCACGGACATGCCAGCCGAGCAGCGCAAGGACCCCTGGATTGCTTCGCTTATTGACTTTCTCTCTGGCGTGCCCTCTGCTCAAGAATCGCGTGCGCTGCGTCGCCAAGCTGCCCACTTTGCAGTCCGCGACGAAATGCTGTTCAGGCGCAACTACCAATCAGGAGGTCGCAAATGGTTACTGGTAATACCTCGCCATTTGCGCACGGGCATATGCGCATCCTTCCACGCTGACCCCAGCTGCGCTCACGCCGGTGTGTTAAAAACGTATGAGCGGCTTCGCCTACGGTATTACTGGCGGGGAATGTACACGTTCGTCCGCAAGTACATCCGGTCATGCATCAACTGTCAGCGGCGCAAATGCCCTCCTACTCCCGCGGCGGGCCCGCTGCAGCCATTGCCGTGCCCAGAAAGACCGTTCGATCGCATTGGGATAGACCTTTATGGTCCCCTTCCGTGCACAGCTGCTGGCAACCGTTGGGTCATTGTGGCAGTGGATCACCTTACGCGCTATGCAGAAACCGCTGCTCTAGCAACTGCCACGGCACGTGACGTCGCGTCCTTCCTGTTACGCCGCTTCATACTTCGCCATGGTTCCCCTCGAGAGCTGCTCAGTGACCGAGGTCGCGTCTTCCTGTCGGAAGTCATCGAAGCCCTCCTGCGGGAATGTCGAATTGTTCACCGAACTACGTCGTCTTACCACCCGCAGACGAATGGTCTCACAGAACGATTTAACCGCACCTTGAGTGATATGCTTTCGATGTACGTGGCGTCGGACCATTCGGACTGGGACGTGATACTTCCCTTTGTCACGTACGCCTACAACACGGCCACGCAGACGACGACGGGATTCTCACCTTTTTTCCTGCTCTACGGACGGGAGCCGGCATGCACTCTTGACACAATTTTGCCGTATCGCCCAGATCAGACCGAGTTCGCACCCATTTCGGAAATAGTCAAGCATGCCGAAGAGTGTCGTCAGCTCGCCCGCTCGCTCACATCTGAACACCAGCAACACCAGAAGCATAATCTCGACGCTTCCACCGCGGCTCCCACCTATAGGCCTGATTCACTTGTCTGGCTATGGGTCCCATGCCCTACACCCGGTCTCTCACCGAAGCTTGTTGCAAAATATCATGGACCCTACAGAGTCGTCAAGCAAACTTCAGCAGTGAATTACCTCATCGAACCGGTTGCGCCCGCACCCGACCGTCGACACCGTGGACGCGAGATAGTTCACGCCAACCGGCTGAAAGAGTACTACGATCCTGTGGTCTCCTCGGCACCTTGAGTCGCCAGGATGGCTCCTTTTCCACCGGGGGCGAATATTGTAGCGTTGATTATGGACGCGATTGATGTAATTGTCAGAGGCAACCATGCAAGGACAATTCCCCGTTGGGGATATTCGGCTTGGTGCACGCCCGACGACGAGGAGGCAGAAGCATCGCTTGGCGCACGGGCCGATCGAGTATCGCGTCGGACACAGCTTGCTTGGTACGAAGAACCTCGGCTTCTCCGCAGGTCTAACTGTTCGTTAGTGGTCCAATAAACCACGCTTCAATATATATATATATATATATATATATATATATATATATATATTGATTGATTGATTGTAGGGTTTAACGCGCCGAAATCTCGCACACACGGGCGTTTTTGCTTTTCGCCTCCATCAGAATAGCGGCCGCCGTGGCCGGGAATCGAACCCGCGACCTCGTGCTCAGCAGCGCAACGCCTTAGCCACTGAGCCACCGCGGCAGATATATATATATATATATATATATATATATATATATATATATATATATATATATATATATATATATATATATATATATATATATATATATATATATATATATATATATATATATATATATATATATATATATAAAGTGAACTAGTTGTGCTGCTAACTCTGCTACCTCCGAGATAACAACACGATCATCAAAGGCATGCGCTGCTAGACCAGTGAAAACGCCGCTGCAAAAACAAATTAAATTTGTTCAGTCTCCATCGTTTATGAAGTTACCTATACAGTAAAATGGCTAAGAATATATATATATATATAGGAAAGAGGAGGCGTAGGAGAGAGAGATGCCGATATGCCGGGCAGCAGTGGTATCCGGATCAATGAGGGCCGCCATACGATGGTCCCGAGCGCGTGGCGTCGTTCGACGGCCACGAATGTCTTGGGCGAGGTCCCCGGCGTCGTCATCTCTGCTACGGGCTCCCCGGTCTAGATAGATGGCCATTTTCGATTCCGCGACCGGCCGGGGCACGCCGCCGAGACGGGGCCCGCAGTGGGAAGAGGGGGGAAGGAGGGGCCCGGAGGAGAAAGACGTCTCAGCGGGACCGCTCTCGACTGGACATGACCGCCGCCGGAGAGTGGAAGGAGGGGGGCCAACGCTTCGCTGGGGCTGGAAGGGTGGTCACCGTCGAGAGAGAACAGGGCCCTGCGGCACATCGTCGGGGCTGGATGGCTTATGACGGAGCCGCATTGTTGTAATTGCCCAGGATAGTGAAACGTCACAGTCTGTACAGACGTAGTTTGCCACAATGACTTGAAAGAGGAAAGATGAGAAAGTGGAGACATTCTTGCCTCATCTGCCTTCCTCAGATTTCGTTAAAAGGGGCCACTACGAGCGAGGCCGGATGGCTACGTCGTCAATCGGAGAAAAGAACGCGCGCAGTCGGGCCCGCATCAGTGACGAAGATATTTGCAGCTACTGCTGATATTGCAGTGTGTGCGGATGCTTTAAGAAGCAATGACCCCAAGATGCGTTATGTCAGAGGCACAAGGCACTGACTGGGCCTGTGGTCCGGTGGTAGTCGAGGCTCACCGGGAGCACAGGAAGAGTAGGGTGGGAGGGGGAAGGCGTGGCGGAGTGCATAGGGCGTCGGCGTGAGGAGAACTGTCCGCAGAGGGGAGGGAAGGGCCACCGCGGGGAAGAAGAAAGACGTGAGGTCGCAAAGATGAATTACCGTAATTTTCTCGGCGGCTTCCCCATGAATCATTTGGAGCGACCCGCTATTGAATTTCTCCGTCTCGCTCTCGCGGTGATCGCGCCGCAGAGCTCAAGAATGCCGCCGCCGCATCCTTCATTTTCTTTGCGTTCTTTTCTTGCCTTTTTTTCAGCATAAGTGTCTTCTTCTATGCGTTTAACTCGGACGTAGTTGCTGTCCCTTCTGGCTACTATGTCCCTTTTTCCGTGCTGCTTGTGAGCGCTGGGTGATATCCACGGAGAACCAACCAGTTGAGAAAAACTCGCGTCCGGAAACTCCGCTTGATGGCTTATTACGGCCTGACCTTGCTCCATGCAGAAGTTCATGGCTTGCTCCTTGTATATGTGCGTGGAAAATGAATAAAAGGAAGGACGAAGCTTTCAGCAAGGACTGAAGCGTTTTCTGGCTTGCAACACACGTGTTTCGTAATGGCAGTCGTGACATAACGCAGCAACACTGCTTTTTGCTTCCAATTCCCTCGCCGCGCCATTGCAAAACGCATACGCATACAAAAAAAAAATCTGCACATTGTTGCTAAACGAAAATGATCGGTAAATAACGTCAACGTGCCTTCGGTTAACCAGAGCTTGAAATGGGGCTAGTTGGTTTTTTACTCGGAACATTGCTGGCGCTAGGCGGGACAAGGACGAGGATCTACACACACAAATGAAGCGCACACTACCAACTGATTTATTAATCACAACAAACACAACTTATAAAAGAAAAAAATTCAGATGACGTGACAGGAAGAGTTAATAATCTCGCTGAAAATGTATACAATATTTGTCATGCGCATGCGCTTGCCTACGAACTGTCAAGTAGTTCCATCTCAGTTGTCGACAGTGAAATCGACAGTGCAGCGCATGCGCATGACAAATATTGTATACATTTTCAGCGAGATTATTAACTCTTTCTGTCACGTCATCTGAATTTTTTTTTCCTTTATAAGTTGTGTTTGTTGTGATTAATAAATCAGTTGGTAGTGTGCGCTTCATTTTTGTGTGTAGATCCTCGTCCTTGTCCCGCCTAGCGCCAGCAATGTTCCGAGTACCTTCGGCTGTTATTATTATTAACCAGTTTGTTCGTATTTAATAAATGATCGACAACACCGCCCTCTTACTACAAGGTTCACTGTCCAGCTCTCTGCCCTCTCTGTCTCCGCATTTTGTAGCAATACCGGAACGCTCAGTTGAGGAATTTATCTGAGGCTTGGGTGAAGTTCCCCCTACAGCAGTCGGCAATAATGGCCTAGTTTACGTGAGCACGGCATTCGTGGAGGATACTGGTGGTGCTTTTCATTAAGGAAACGATAATGAAGACGTCAAGTGGTACACTCCGCAACCCTTTTTGCAACATTTTTTTTTTTCAACTTCTGAAATGATCTCAGAACGTAATTAGCACGCGTATCTTGCACGTAGATTAGGGTGTCACAACGGAACCCAGCTGAATATTGTGGCTCTGCTTCCGTCAGATAATCTAGAAACTTGCTCAAAAGTTTGTTTTTTTTTCCCTCTTTATAAGCCTGGGCATCGCTTAAGTGCTCGAGTGACGTCAATCGAGCTATTGGACGCGGCTATTGGCCGCCTTGCTTTCAGTTGTAGCAATCGACGGATTCGAGACAACTTTAGAGAAAACCGTAATAAAAGCGAAGCAGAGCCTCGTAGACGTATCTGCTGCGATGAGCAAATCACGCAATGCCGCTCTGGGCATGCACGCGACAACTATAGCTTTCGCCAATGCATGGCGGAAGAACGAAAGCGCTTAACGCGAATGTTTCAGGATGTCCTCAAAAATAGTCAAAAGAAGAGCAACATTGGTCTTCCGTGCGTGCTCTCTAGTTTATCGTAATAGTCGTTCTGGAAACCCACAACGACAAAAGTTGAAAAAGTAGTACGAGTGCGTAAGCGTAAACGAAATATCGGAAAATACCCAGACTGTATATACGAGCACCTCTCCTCTATTTTTCTGCGGCAAATATAGCCAGAGCGTGAGAAGATAAAAAAATTTTGATTCCCTGCTGAATGAGAGAGAAATAATCATGCCCCCCTCCGTCTAACGACGACCATGGTTGAACGTGAAGCTTTCTCGTGATAGATTATTTGGTTTAATCAATCCCACACTGCGAGTATGTGCTACTCTATAGGTACGCATCACTTTTATAGAATTCCCACACCAACTCTCGGGTGTGCACTCCGTAGGCCTCACGCTTGGGTTCCGGCTGTACGGCGCGATTCGGCACCTGCTGCATGGCGTTCGGTTCGACCATGTCGAAATGAAGCGGCATTTTGTTCAGAAGGTGCAGTGGGCAGTGTACGCCCTTGACGAGCCTGACTCAAACTCCGAGCTCCGCGATTCACTGGCGCACGGTTCGCGTGCCCTTTCAGAAATCAAGGTAAAGGAGCAGAGGAGCTGGGACTCAATTTGATGGCTAGAACCGGGAAGCACTCCTGCTCACATCTGCCCACTAACGATGGTTACCCAGAGCCCCCTTCCCATCCCTCTGCTCCCATCCCATTCCCTTCAAGCGGTGCGCAAAAGGCACCTTCATCCATTTGATAACACTGGTGCTAGCATAACTACCGCCCATACTCTGTCGCTTTGCTAGTATTGCGATGCGACTAGTTTACACTTCCCGGCAACATGCTGTCGCCGTGCTAGCGTAAAAGCCGTAAGCGCGTATTTTTCTGCTTGCGTAAAGCTGCTGCTTTGTTCGACGAATATCCTGCAGTCAATTGATATGACCCTGTATACATTTCTCTAAATAAAGCTTTTGTTTAAAAGAAATGTCGAAATGGAGCAGTCGGATCGACGCCGGCTTCGTAACGCGGGGGACCCAGGTTCGTATCCGGCCACGGGAATTTTTTTTGTTTGTAGCGTGAGCTACACTGGCCGAGGTTGAGCAGTTTCGCGTGGCTCCTGGAGAGCCGTGCTGCGCATGCGCGAAGAGCGGTGACGTAACACGGCGCACAGAACGTTGCTCGCTGCCTGGTGTCTCTCACACACCCCACGCGCCCAGCGTCTTCGCCGACCTCCGCTCCGCACGTGGCGGCCCGGTCCACTTTATGATCATGCGGGGGGTGGCCGGGTGTGGAACCGATGCCTTGTGTGTCGCATAAACACCGGCGTGCGCCTGTGGAATCAGCTTAGCTCTGGGGTGATTGGTGACGCTGCGCCGGAGCCCCTTGATAAATGCACGTGTCACATAATGCATATACGGTGTTTGTGTCATTGAAGCAGCAGTAAGCATGATAATCAAGCTAATCCTAGACAAGCAGGAAAGCTAAGAATAACCAGCTGAACCTTAGCTCACGCTACGTATATCCTGGCATAGCCGAGCTAAGCCACTGCTAATTTTTTTGTTCGGGACTCCTTCCAAATGTTCTTTGGAAAAATAAAATGATTTGATTTAATTTGAACCTGTGGAACCCCGAAAGGGGAGTATTGTGATGAAATCATCGATGGTTGCGTTTCGTTTACAACCGCCTGGATTGGCTATACATGATAAGCTACGCATGTCTTATGCTGTTATTCAACGTCGTGCACACAACGATCACCGGATCGGACGGAGTCTTTTAGGAGAATCCGCACCGACGTTGTCTATTCAGCAGCCAAACACTCGGAGGTGTTGCTCACTGTATCATTCAGTCCTCCACGTAAAGTTCCGTGTAGTGTTCGAGTGACAGTAGTGAGGGCGATCGCGGAAACGGCATTGTTTAGGCGCCTGTCGCTTCCACCAGGCTTCTATGTTATCACCACTCCGGAATGAAATACCGCAGCAGGACCGATACCCACCAGCATGGGCGTTCGGAAGGGGGGCAAAGGGGGGCAACTGCCCCCCCCCCCCCTTGAAATTCGGATATTTTTATGCACTACAAAAAAGCTTCACAGCTTGGTTGGCCCATAATTAAAATAACTTTGCCCTGGAGGACGGAAGAGAGGAGATAACGACATCAACGTTCTCTCCTTTGTCCCGTCTTTTAGCGCAAAGTTTTTTTAATTATGTACGTGAACCAACTAGCCCGCAATTTACGCTACTCGAATGATTAGCACACTCAGGTCCTGCGTATCCGTATGGAACGTCCTTCAGGACTGAGGTCAACATTGCACTTTAGACACTGACTGACATTGCCGGTCATGTGACGACCGTGAAACAGACTGCCTCTGCTGGCTATTGAAGATAGCGAACAATTGGGAAAAGTTTGACGTTTTTTTCTTTTTTTTTTCTTCTAAACTCCAGATTTATGCAGTCTTGCCGCAAGAACTTCAGTTTTCAGACAAATTTTCAGCTATATCTAGCAAAAAATCTTCACAGCAACACTTAGTAGTGAGAGCGTAACATCCTTCCGTGCCGTCCCATCACCTTGTACATCCTTTCCTTCTGAATTGCAAAATGTCGGCACCACCCAAGCCCCGAAACAAAACCTATAAATCAGCCCCTCGAAATGCTTGTACGCCTGTACTGCATTGAATGTCAGGGAGGCCAGTATAGTATCTTTATTGCGTGAGCCATTTCAACAGACTTCATCACACATGTCATCTCGCAATTTGCCCAGAAAAACCCGAGGCTTATGCAGCTGCTATTCAAGGAAGATTGACGGAGCGCAGTTGCATGTATGTGAACGTATTGTGCTGTGTGCTGGTGATCAGTTTGCGTGAGTCGAGAATCCTCACGCAGCGAGACTGACCGCTCTTCTTTACAAAGTGACAGTAACTTTTCGCATTGTCTTTATTAACTTTATTTATTTGTTCGGTAATAAAATCCCATGTATATTCTCCAAGTCTGGTTGTGATTCGCTGTTTGTAATCTTTGTAACCACTAATGGCGCCTTTTTGGTGCTATCCAACCGTAGCCCCTCCCCCATCGCTAATGGATGCTCCGCCTTGCAAAAAGTTCTGCGGACGCCCTTGCCCACCAGTAGTGATCTTTGTGCAGTAAGCATCAGCCGGGTATCGGATTGGCTCGGCAGCACAAAGCGAGGGCTTGCTTAGAAATGTTGACTAAGTAGACCAATCCAGCATAATGCTGTACTCTTAATTCGACCGGTTTGCCGGCCCATGAATTGGAACCATGCGCCAAACCTGAAGATTCCGGGCAACAGGAAGTATCATCATGCTACACCCGTTTCATTTTTTGTGTCCGAACTTTCATAGCGAACCAGTGTCAGGGTATAAAAATTGCCGAACCCTATTTTAAGGTCTTCTAGAATGGCTGCGCTATGTTACCAAACTAATGTCTCTTTCTTTACCCGGCAGAGTCAGCCTCTGTGTCCCTCGAAAAGTGCTAGTTTCTTGCTGAGTACTCTACTTTCAATCACACTGCCGGCGTCATCAAAAGCTGCGCAGGCTGCGTTCAAAAGTGCCTCTTCCTACTTTATACTCTGAGCAAAACTCCGTTAAAAATGTCCGACGTCATACATAACGATGGCAGAAGGAAAAGCACCTTTTGGCGACAACAACTGCCCCGTATTTTCAAGGGAGACCGGGGAACCACCCGAGCTGCCCACTTTTCGACGAAAAAAAAAAAAAAGATGCGACAGGGCGGCAACGCCCGCACATTCGTCGAGGGAAAAGGCAACGGTCGGAACGCGCCTGCAAGACGTTTCCCAATAGGCGGTCAACCGCGGACGCCGTTTCTTGAATGGGCGCTCTGTGTTTGGCAGGACCTAGCGGGAAGGGGAAAAGATGGCGAAAATGAAACCCTGGCTCACAGGCAGGCTTTGCAGAAACGAAGTAAAGGGGAGGGGTGATAGGAAAAACGTCGCGACTGCTCCATTCAACCGACACGTCGCGTTGCGGCCTCATGGCTTTAGAAAGAGGGCGCATAAATTTGTCCCGAGTCCGTGTGGCTCTGTTATTCCGCTCCCATGGGAGGTTTGGAGGGAAGCGTGGTTTGTGAAACGAATAAAATGGGTTTGTTTTTGGTCGTTTGTATTGTTGTCGAGGAAGACAGCATTTTATATAGCTTTGTCCAGACTTTGCGCGCTCGGCGTGCTGCAGTGTGGCCTGACTGCAAAAGAGGGGAGGCACTGCGGGTGCTTCAAGACACCCTCGTCATATACAACTTTCCGGTGCTTTAATTTGCTCAGACAGCATTACTGTGGTGATTTTACACCGGGGAAGAATTGCACAAAATGGCCGCACCTCCGCTTGCTTCACTGCAAATGTCGTCGAAAGAAGGTAGTCGTCTGCAGGTTCTTCCGCGTAATTCATTTTCCACTCTCCGCTCTGACCCCTTACGCTCTTCTTCTCCATGTCTTGCTCCTCTCGTGATGAAGTGAACGAAAATTTGTTCAGTGCGATTCAATTTTCCCGCCTTCGCACTGCTCGTGCCTTCTCCTGGGACAGAACGGATCTTTTTCTTTGTCCTTTGTTTTTTCTTTTCTCTTTTTGTTCTTTTTGTTCTTGCATTTATCTCGCACATGTTGGAGCCCTTCTGCAGCATTTCTAATTTTTAATGCATTGTTTTTCCATTCGCTATTGCAAGAATCAATCCTGTCAACGCGGGGTGTATCGGTTAAGTACTAGCAATTTTCTTCAATTGTGCCTAAGATTTCATTCACGCTAAATGATGGGAATATGTATGACTTGTATTACAGCTTTAGTAATTTGAAACGGTCTGTGCCTATCTGAAATTATTTTTGGCGAATTTTTCGACTTTTGACGGAAAGGGTAACTCGAGGGACAGACAGACATACAGACAGATGAAAATTTTCGCGTTTGAGAAGCCCAAGAAAGATTGTCGTCTTTAAGAACGTACGTTTTTACACCTCCAGTTGCTGTGCTTTTACTTTTTATCGGCGTGTGTGCATCGCCGTTGGGAAAGAGGTCGTATTGCGAGCATGTTTAAACGCGTACCTCTGACGCCGGAAAATCAGAACGCCTTGAACTTTTCGTTCATGCACCCACGGGCAGTGGTACATATAGATTACGGCAGCACGAACGCTTACGTTGTGAACGCATAGAAACGTAAAATTCGGCGAAGAACTCAAGAACAGTACTAGCACTACTAAATAAAGTGTAGCCCATTTAGTTAACGACGCATGAACATGTGCGTAATTGCATGCTCATAGTTGCACGCGCACGCACGTATCTTACGTAAGCACGTTACGAAGTTAGCCGGCTCCAAACGGTCAAAGATAAGTGTTACCCAAGGTGGCTCCGCTTTTAAATTTGCCTTTCACTGGCTTTGTCGCAGTGCGTATCACGTGCATGCATTCCGGGCATGCATCACGGACATGCATTCCGGGTATTAGGTTGCCCTGGCTTCTCGCGTGGATAGCGGGAATAGCCGAAACAGAAACAGGGCCAGCAAAACAGGAACAGCGGCTCCGCTATGTCTCTCTCTCTCTCTCTCTCTCTCTCTCTCTCTCTCTCCTCTCTCTCTCTCTCTCTCTCTCTCTCTCTCTCTCTCTCTCTCTCTCTCTCTCTCTCTCTCTCTCTCTCTCTCTCTCTCTCTCTCTCTCTCTCTCTCTCTCTCTCTCTCTCTCTCTCTCTCCCCCCCCCCATCGCTTCCAAAAAATACTGGAAGAAGGGCGTTTGAAAGCTTCACCGTAAAGCTACCGCAACACGTTCGCTGCGGCTAGGACGGTCCTGTTAGCTCCCACAGGTTGCAAAGATCAGTTTCATCGCGGGTTTCGACGACTAGGCTTTTGCACATGAAAATCATCTTGAGTGGCACTGCTGCTTTTCTGTAAGGAGCAAAAAGGACTACGGTCATGCTTTCGGTTCTCGTTCCGGATAAACTGGCAAGCCCGGAGGTCGACATGGACACCTTTGTCAGGTGTCCCAGTAATGGTTCCTGCCGTCGGGACTTTCATATGGTGCCAGTGATCTTGATCCCACTTGTGGTTAGTTGGAGTGGCACGTTAGGTCACTTCTCACTCACGCGACGAACGGTACTGGCCTGGCTACTCTGCCATATGAATGCGCACATGCACTTGAGAGTGAGAATGCTGATCGAAATTTTATTAACCTAGTATTGAATCGTGCTTTAAAACTAAAATAAAAAAAAGGACTGGAACGGACAGACAAACATAATACACCAAGAAATGAGGACAGTCACTTGGAAATGCCCACAGTACTGCACCCCAATAGATGTAGCATTGTGATCCGTTGGGGTGATTGGTTGCTGTTTTGTTGGATCAGGCAGGGTTAGCCTGGCAAGATGTGCCGACAATTCCTCCGCCCTACTGCCACCTAGCGAGTCAATAATATGGCTACGTCACCATGAATCCGCCAGTCCCGCTCCCGAAGGAAGCTAAGAAGGAGGCGCGGCACCTCTCTACGCAGCGTCCAATCTCCCCTTGGGAAGACGATGTGGCCCAGAGTGCTGTGTGGGGCTGCCACCTTTCGCATCGCTGAGAGCAGTGCCGTCCGCTATACAGCATGTTCTGGCAAACACATTACGTAGTGGTGCACACCCCCTACTACTGCACATGGCTAGCACAGAGGTGACCGCACGAGGCCCACTTTTAATGGCCAAGCTGTGGTCTTCACTGAGCCCCGTTCGTTGTACAGCGAAGTTGCCTCCGATCTTGTGAGTCCCTCTGTGACGCAGAACTGATGATAGGGATGACCAAAGGACTTCAAATGGTCGAGTACGGCCCCCCTGAAGTCGTTCCAGTGATCGTCGAAACTTTAACAGTCGATGCAAAGACAACGCATTCCGCGCGATCTGGCCTCATTGCCCTTGGGATAGAATACTTTTCCCACAACTCTTCTTTAGACTGAGAGCGACAACTTCTCGCGATTCTTTCAGCCCGAGGAGGCATGCCAAAAAAAAAAAAAAAAAGACAGATTGGGTGAACGGTAATGTCCTTCTCGGAACTAGGGGCCATTCAAAGGAAACAGGCAAGAAGGCGGGAGACATACCACATATACCCTTGGCAACATAGGTGAACCACAGGAAGGAAGCCAGAGGGGGGAAAAGGCGCGTTCAGGTTCGACGGAGATTTCCGGCCGAGAAAAGTATCGAATGAAAGCCCACTTTTGTAGCCATTGCATCAACGCACTTTGGCGCGCCGCAAAGGGGAGAGAAGAAAAGGACAGAGCGTGAGGCGAAAGTTCTGTCCCTTCGAGGCCCCGGAGCGTCGAAACCCGAAGCCACGGGCCGACACGCGCGCGACCGGAGATCCCCACGTGTTTGTGCTCCTCTTTCCGACGAGTTGCCGCGCTCTGCCACTCGCCTGTTTGCGCACGAGTGGCTGCGCACAAAGCGCTCTCAGAAGCGACTTCTCGCCATGTGTTTCTTTTCCCCCGCGGATTTCGCTTTCCATTGGATGCGTTCTCACTTATGGATTGTTCATAGATTCTTTTTTACTGTATTATTTTCTTCTCAAACTTGTACTATTTGTACTATACTCTCTTTCGCGGTTCTTTTGCCGAGACATGTTACTTTTTCTGTACGCTCTTTGGTACGCTGGTTTTATCGTGTTCGTGTATGATCTTGAGTTTACTGTGGTAGGCAGTGTAGGCCGTGCTGCGGCAATAATTATCCGAGGAATAGTTGCTATGGTGGAAACCTGCATAGCCATGTACAAGTGAAACGCTATTCCGAAATTATGAAGCAGAACACGCAAATAGCGCTATTTGTTTCCATGCAAGCCAAAATGACGCGTGGCTCAGTTACAAAAACAAATTTGGGAAATGTGGCTTTCGAGATATACCAATAGCACGCAATTATTGGACCTCAGTGAACAGTATTCTTCAATTTTGCGTGTTCTGGTTCATGTTTGCGTGTTCGCATTTCATTTGTTCATGAATGTGCTTGGCCTGCTTTATCGAAACAAGCGAGCATATCATCCAACGTTAGTTTCTAGTACGATCTCTCCTGGGTCGCTGCTGCCTCCTGCTTGTTAAAATGCGTGAAAAAACGCGTGAGAGTGGGACACTTAAAGAGCAACTGAGCTGTATACACTTGGTCGGCCTTTCGGATCTTTCATTCGCCTTTTCTTGGATTGTGCCGAGGAGCACTGTGTGTCCCCTTATCAGGATTATTTATCTTCGGACACTATTTCGGACGGAACTATAAAATGTGGGGTGGTTTACATTTGACGGACGGGGTCAAGAAGATTTACTAGAAGTGTTTTCACACGACAGCCGCCTAAACTGAATAATTAAGCAGTATTTACGGAAAGCGAACGACAGAAACGACTCAAAGAACATCTCATTGGCAGCAGGGGCTTATGATGTATCGAAGACATTCCTCAAAATGCCAAGCCAGCTAGGTTACAGCAAAACCTACACGATGCCGGTTAAAAGTAATCGCTAAACATTTCAGTTGGGTCTTCAGGAAGTGTTCCTTGTCCGAACCGTGTATTGAATGTTCTTTGGTTACCAGACCCCTGATTTTTATTTCGTTAAAGTCCTGACGATGAAACATTGCACAATGCGAACCGTGCAGAACCCAGCCCCACCCCGAAGGCCTGTCGTCTTCCCTAATTGAAAAGGGATACTTGCAAACCATAAGTGCCCATTTTTTGTGGTCTTGGACGTGGCTACCGTCTGCTTATATTTCTCGCAGTCAGGCAATGTCTGCGAAATTAGGAACGGAAACTAGGTTCGCAGCTTGCGAAATCGCTGTGCTGTTGGTATGAATAATATGGTCAATTATTTTACATTTCCGTCCAAGTTAAGGAAAACAGAACCCTTACACGGAGCAGGAATTGCTTCTCAGAGCTTACCGCTCGCGCGTGACAGAGAGTACATTTACGTTAAGACCTGGCTGCATGATATACAGCTCACTTTGAGGGACTTCTTAAATTTGGCGCACAAAGTGAAATATAAAAATTGCAGCATAAATCACCGTGCTTTGGAAAAGCCTGAACCCAGACATACGACAATGGTATGTCGCTGTGGAAGTTTTGTCATTTCATCTTTTTTTAATGGTCCGTTGAAGAGGTGTTCGGGGCAATTAACAATGCAGCATGTATGTCCAGGGGAGCTCATTTCTTGCAGTTAATCCGCGAAAAAAGAAAATAAGCCACAATTTATTTCTACATCATCACCATTGCCGCCGTCCTCATCGTCATTATCATCAGCAGCAGCATCACCATCATTCTCGTGGCAGAAACACTTAAGCAATTCATCGTTTCCTCCTTTACTGCTCAGAACAGATTTTTCTTAGGATGCCATTTACAAAGAACAAAGGTTCTAAAGTGTTACAATGAATTCGCTCACCCTTCCTTGGGGCTAAGCTCGGACCCAAGTAAGCTTGATTTCGGTGCTGATGGCGGGTTACCATTGGTGGATATTTCAAAGTTGTTTTATTTTTATTCAATAGCCAGCATTTTTTTTTTACTGCTCTTACAGTGAAGGTGTGTATGCCTCGGTTGTAAAGATTGAAAAGTAATGAGAAAAGAGATGAGGAGAAAACAAAGGGTAAATTAATGATTAAAAAACTAAGCGACGCTTGCACTAATGCACAAGACTTGAATGGCGAAGCTGTTGTAGGTGAGCATTGCCGGGCACATAGATATAAGTTTCAGTATAATCGCTTATTTGCATAGTTTCGGGGCTAGTAATCGTCGTCGTATGCATCGAAGAGATCGTCGTCCTCTTCGCAGCGAATGGTGGACGCAAAGTCATCCTTAGCATTGTAGACTTCCACCAGATCGCTTGGGGAAGCTTGCACTAAGCCGTGCAAGGCTGGAACCGTAGCGAAACTGCAGGATTTCTTTATCGTGAGCACTGAAGGACACATCACCACGCATTTTTACAATTTCGAAATTTTATTTACACGTTCTGTCGTTGCTTTGCGCTGAGTTAGTATTAGTCATTGTCATATGCATCGATATCGTCGTGTTCCTCATGCCACGCATTACATGCGCGGTAGCGCTTGTTAACGGCGGTGAAGTTTTTTTTTCTTTCTTTTTTGCTGAAGCCACTGCCCTAGCCAGGCACTCAGCGTTCGCCGCGAGGCACGCAATCATGGGCGCCCGGTATTTCCTCGCTCCTCGTGGTTTTCGGAAGCTTTTTTCTTTTTGGTAAAGCCACTCCGCGTGCCGGAAACGCTTGGCGGTCTCAGCGGGGCACGGGCTCAGGAGCGCTACACATTTGTGTGATATTTTGTAGCGTGAGCTACACTGGCGGAGGTTGAGTAGTTTCGCGTGGCTCCTGGAGAGCCCTGCTGCGCGTGCGCGAGGAGCAGTGACATCACACTGCGCACAGAACGTTGCTCGCTCTTCGGCGTCTCTCACACACCCCACGCGCCCAGCGCCTTCGCCGACCTTCGTTCCGCACGTGGCTGCCCGGTCCACTTGATGACCATGCGATGGGTGGCCGGGTGTGAGACAGATGGCTCGTGCGTCGCAGCAACACCGGCGTGCGCCTGTGGAACCAGTTTAGCTCTGGGGCGATTGGTAACGCTGCGCCGGAGCCACTTGATAAATATGCATGTGTCACATAATGCGTATACCGTGTGTGTGTCATTGAAGCAGCAGTAAGCATGATAATCAAGCTAACCCTAGGCAACCAGGAAAGCTAAGAATAACCAGCTGAACCTTAGCTGACGCTACGTATATCCTGGCATAGGCGAGCTAAGCTACTGCTATTTTTTTTTTCTTCAGCAGCGAACTTACGGCTTGTACAACAGCCGCGCTGTGTAAAACTACGCGCGCAACCACAAATACATGCAAAGTAGTAGGAGTAACTTTTATTGTGCCTGTGATGGGGTTGAAAAAGAAAGGGACGAAGGCGAAGGTGGTGTCTTCCCCTCCTGTTCCTCAGTCGTCGGCCAGAAGTCCTTGGATTCTGGCGGCGGCCTTGGTCATCCGGACAGCCCGAAGTTGCACTTCCGGGTCGGGACTGAGCAAAGCGCATGTAAAGGAAATCTTTTTTGCTCAGACAGTAGAGCCAGTTGCTTTTATTGCAGTTAGTTGGAGTTTATAACAATAACTCCACCTGGTCAAATAGTGCTTCGAAGAGCAAACAAAGATAGTGAGCACTGATGTGTACCACACCGAGGTTTGCACTGGTTTGACCGCGACCTGGGTCTACTTAGGTTGCGTGGCCCAGAACAACATTAGAGCAGGGGGGGGGGGGGGGGGGCGGTTTTAGTTTCCGAACTCCAGTCTCGCGTAACTGTAGAGACATTTTTTGCCGCCCCCCAACCCATTTATTCCAGTAACTTGGTCGTGGTCTGATTATGTTCTATCTTCCATCCCTCTCATATCAGGCCCCTCTCTCAACAACCTCCGCATTTCTACTATTCTCTGCGATATCGTTCAGACGAATGTTTGTGTTTTCTTTTAGCCCTCGTCACATAGCAGCTGGAGCAGCATAAAGAGTAACAGCAATTCTATACCAGCAAGCTGTCATGACAACTTCATGTTTTTGTGTGTCTAGGGACTCGAACGCCAGCTCCCTTGCGGAGCACACGGTCGCTTTCGCCGCAGAACATGCCGCCCTCACAACATCCGCGTAACACCCCACTGACATTTTCGCAGCCTACAAATTCCCAATGGCAATTTATTTACAATAGCATACAGCCCATACCGTAAAAGAAAAAAAATGTGAAGACACACTGAGAAGGAGGACCGCAACACATGGTCATTCTTTGTCCAGTTGTAGTAGTTTTATGTATTGTAATACTGGAAAGTATGGAAATCCGAACGCTCGTGCTTAGTCAACAAAATTATCTAAAGTACACCATTACCTCCCTTTTATATATACCAGCCCTGCGAGTGGCAGAATTCGTGCCCATCGCTCCACTTTTGTGCCTTGGTTTCGATGCGAAAGTAAATGCGCTCTTATTTGATCTCTTCCCGGGTCTGCGTACACCTGATTCAAGCGGATATCCTCCCCACAGACGTCTCTGAACGACTAGTAAAATCTCTCTACCCTCCCACCGCTCCCCAAGCCAAACTTGCCCTCTCTCAGTCTCGCACCTCACTCGGGCCCACACAGTTCTCTGCCAGGCCCGCACATCACCCCCCCCCCCCCCCCCACCCCCCCTACCCATCCCATAACCTCACAGCTTCCGGTATTGCACACTTCTAAGCCCATACCCTTGCGGCGCGTATCCCTTTGATGCCTACTGAGGCTTTCATTCCCCCTTCCTTTTTCTTCGCCGTCTCCTCGTGGGAGACTTGGCTGGCTCTTCCGCGAGGAGCGGACATTCCCGGTAGGCTCGCTACCTCGGGGATTTCTGAGGACATTCTGAACCACCGCGAAGACAGCGGTGCTTCGCTCGGTCCGTTCTAGTTGCCGTGGGCCTCGGTGGCTGTTCGGGCAAAAAAAGTGGTTAATCTCTCTTTCCCTCTTTCTTGTGATGAACTCTCTCGAATCGAAGAAAGGAAAGGAAAGGTTAACCACGTGTAAAGCCTGGTTTGATATTTGCATACCCTGCAGTGGGAAATCGGGGTTCAGAGGATAAAGGAAGAAGCTAGGAGCTCAATCTAGTGCGCCCTCAGTGTTTTTCGCAAATACCAAAGACATTAATGTAAACATATATCACTAAAAAACTGAGAAATTCTTTGATCTCCTTCTGCGAGCTCGTTGGCAGGGACCTTTGTCCTGAGGTTGTCTCTACCATGAACGGCCGATTGTCCAATCGGCTGAGCTCGGTGCCAAGCACGTATCTGTCCGGAAAATACTGTGGGTCAACGACAAAACAGATGTTTAATCAACTCTTCAGATCACAGGTGTCGCAGCCGGCGCGGTTTGCCATCTCTATGAGGAAAGCATAGAGGGTCATTAGGTTCTTTCGAAAACAGTCGGTTACAATTTTACAACAGGCCGGACGCAAATTCAGTCAAGCACACTGCTTTGTACTTTTCAACGTTTTCACCCAAACTATGTGTATTTTTTGTTCGGTGATTGCACTCAGGGACGCACTCATAATCTTTACGTTCCAAGCTTTTAGAATATTGTGTTTCATATAAAATTAGTTTATTTAAAGACACTGATTTGGCAGACAAATTTGAATCGACCAAGTGCATGTGTTTGTCTATATTTAGTGCGATTGCTTCAAAGCCATGCCCCACGAATGAACAGTAAGCCTCCAAGAGGCCGCACAATCATCACGGTTTTGTAACATTAGTTTTCAAAGAATTCGGGAGACTACATCCGAAATTGGAACATTTTAGATGCCCGGATGAAACGAACGCCTTTCAAGAAATATCTGAGGCGGGGAGCTGGAGTTACAGCCTGCGTGCCTTGAAATAAGGGAGCACGACCGAAATAGCCCATGGCAGAGATTTATCGCGCGCAGCCAGCATTCCTGTCATCAGCGTTCGCTACAAGGCGGCTCGATTAATCTCACAAGCTAAAGAAAGAAATGCACTACACTTTTCTTTAGGCGAACGACCTAGAGAAGCGCATGCGTGGCTCTGATTTGACGGCGAATTTCATTTCCTGGCACGGAGAAACCTAACACGCAGATCAAGGATACAAAACCAAGATGCGAGACAGGCTGGAGAAGGCGGTACAAGTGGAAGGATGCGGCACCCAATGTTCCAGAGCCTTGTAATTTCGCGCACCATCAGTGGAACGGATAGGAATTGTAAGCAAGAAAAAGAAAATGAACAAAAAGAGAGAGAGCGAGAGAGAACATAGCGGAGCCGCTGTTCCTGTTTTACTGGCCTTGTTTCTGCTTCGGCTATTCCCGCTATCCACGCGAGAAGCCAGGGCAACCTAATACCCGGAATACATGTCCGCCCTCGCCACCGAATCGCGCATTCCTCGTCGGATCCTTTAATCTCCTAAACTTCCGAACAGCTCCGGAACTCGATCCGGCGGGAGCAGCGCTTGCATGCGACTTTGAATCAAGCCGGCCGTAAAAATTTAATGGCAAGTTTCTTTCATTTACGGCCTGCGACTCTGGAAGAGGCAGCGGCCCGTAGCAGCTTAGTTACGCAAACACGCTTCTTGTTGGCGCTGCTTGTTTCTTACAGTTCTTAGTGTCCCCCCCCCCCCCCCCCTTTTTTTTTTTTTTTTTTGTTGTGGCTTGGGATGTTTTTGTGCACTTGTGAGCCTTGGGACGTTGCATCAGAAATGCGTGCCGAACGAATTCGAGGAGCACGGACATATAGTCGAGGAATTGGCAAGAATTTAAAAGCGAGGAGCCAAATTGCCTTTTCTCCGAGTCTCGCGAATCTAGGGCGAAGTGTTCCGACGCCGTTCAACATCGAAGGCGATCGGGCAGTAATTTTGTATCTCAGCGTCTCGCCACTGCAGCGAGTCATCAAATATACGTCATGCATCTGGAATTTCCCAATTTTTGGTGACTGGAGAAGACGGGTACACCAGCGTTCTAATATACCGATCGCTCGAGTTCAACATTCTTGGAAGTTGGAACGTGGGCGTGTTTTCGAGAAAGCTTAGCTGTGATGGGAAGACGCAGCATCATCTATTCGAAATCGAAACTTAGCTGCGGCGAAAACAAGCGCTCGCGCTTAGCTGATAACGCTTAGGCACCATCGCCCATAATTTTCTCCGGTAAAATTCCTTTCATAGGTTCAAATACGTGAACAAACGACCGAAAGAAGGCACGGGAGAAGGGTTAAAAGTGATGCTTACTTTTGTGAATACGTATTTTCACAAAGCGTGCACATTGAGAGATGAACCTGCGGTGAGGTTCTTTCGAGCGGTATACCCTTCATCACGCTTAATAAGTGCGTCCGCATTACTTCACCAAGTCCTCTAGTTCCACCATCAGCATTATTCTTATTCGCTAACGCCTTTTCGTCCTCGGAGAAGAGCTTGAAATACTATTTTTAATCTTTCAACTTTCCATGCGAATGAAACTTTCAGAGTTCCAGCCCAAACTTGTTATATAAGAATACATCGAGGAGACCCTACACGTACATGACTAATGTTTCGTCTTTACGTGTGTAATATTTATAAAAGAAGGAATCACAAATATCCAACGCCGTGTTAGACCCACTGTAAAACTGCAAATGAGTTCCATATACAATAAACGCGATTTTAAGGTTTCAGTGAAGGCGCTAGGGGCTAGGTTTTACCTCATTTTTGTGAAAGGTAAGCGTCAAGAAAGGTCTGCCAGCGTACTTTGCGGCCGCAGCCGAATCAGAATTCTGTATATTTGAGGCAGAAACTGCCGCTGTTTTTACAGCGAAGCTTTCCTTGGAACGTCAGCCAGGTCAGGAGGGGCTGCTGCTGCTGCTGCTGCTGCTTTGCGTCAGCGTGCGCCGCTAAGTTTTATCTTACAATCGGCAACATTATAGCTAGACTCCGCTTATCGCGCCGGCGGGGCCCCGATTAGCGACTCGCGGTGGAGGGGAAGGAAGGGGGGGGGGGGGGGGGTGAAGTTACACGAGGTAACGCTCGTTTCCTCGGACTACGAATTGACGACGACACAACGCTGAACTGAATTTTATTAGAAAAAAACACACACATATATACTCCACTCTGAAGAGACACGTGGCTTCATATCTTGTCATCCGCGATTACATCACAAGTAAAGCATTGTCATACTGGTCATGCCAAATACCTCACAATGCACAGCGCGACCAGACGGTAAGACAAATTCGCACTATCACCTTGGCAAACGCGATCACAACACTGACAAAATGCACGTGCCAAGGACCACTCTAATGCGCACCGCGACCAGTCAGGAACACAAATTCACTGTCAGCTACCGACACTGAAGGAACGCTGTCCTCGGACTACGCCTGTAGAGTCTGCTGGGGCGGTGGCTTGCGAAGGAATGGGGGGAGGGGAAATCCCAGGTACTGCGTGTATAACGTTCTCTGCGCTTGGAAATGGTGGCTTCTTCGCCAGAGAGACTCAAACTTCGAACGTTTCTCCTTATGCCTCGTACTTTTCGACGCACTCACCATAACTCAGCGTTCTGATAATCAGCAAATATGCCCATAAAAAAAAAAGAAAAAAAAAGTCGCATGCCAGTTTAGTTCATTCAGTCCAGGTGTGCCTCGATGAAAGCTTCGCGTTGCGTCGAATACCACCTATGCGTGGATCTGCCTATTTTTTCCATTCTGCTTCCAAAACTACAGGGGACCCCCCACCGGGCGGGCACCCAACCATCGGCGCCTGAAGCTCGTCTTAATAAATTTTTGACTCACTCACTCACTCACTCTGTAGCTTGTTACGCGTGGCGAGCAGACATCTCCTACTGGCGCGCTGCGCACCTCGTTTCTTTAAGAAAATATCTCCAAATGAAAGAGAGAGCTGTCATGGGCGGGTACTTACGACTTTGATCGCAAACAGAAATCAATTCGAAGGAAAATTTCTGCAAAGGCGGTGTCCAAGAATCGATCAGCCGAGTTTGATCAAGCAGCTTGTATGACGAGTAAGAAAACAGCTATAATAACTAAATAGAAGAAACGAAAGAGCTATTTACAAAAAGTACAAAAACAACAACGTGGCCTGATAAAATGTTTGTGTTTCATCTTGTTCAGCAGCCCGCGATTCGCAGAGCTGAGCGATTGCAAGCCATCGCTTCGTTCCTCCCAAGCCGTCTCGCATACGCTCTTTAAGCCTCTTCCCACCGAGTGGCTGCGGCGGAAGATTCTGGGTTGGCTTAACACGTGAGGGAAATAAAATAGGGACGAGCGAGGCACACATCACTTACGATCGTTTCCTTAAAGAAGTGCTCGGCTCGACTTTTTTTTTATTTCTTGGTTCTAGTGGATGAACAAAAGCTCTATCAAGCGGTCCTTTTGAAGTTCCTGATCTCCGGTGAAGCAAAATCCCGGGACAGAAGTGCGCACCAAACGCTAACGACGTTATGATCTCTGCCCCAAGAAATTTTCGATAAGCGGATGGCGAGGCTAGGTCGTCAGATGAAATGGAGGCGGGTCTAAAAAGAGCGCACACCACTCGTGTGGGCTCTGACGGTGTGGCGCAAGAGCCCGATAGGCCACGAATTTCAATACGTTGGGTACATCGGCATCCTAAGAACGTTAAGATGCTGAAATAACGTGAAGTGGCGGCACGATCGGAAAGATAGAGCTTGCACTCTAACCCCTTCGTGGAGTTGAACGACTATAGGGAAATCGTTTCTCTTTCTTTCTTTTTTTTTTTTTGTTGCTCTCACAGGAAGGTAAGGAGCCACTGCAGGGCACACGTCTACGCTGGCTGAAAGATTTATTTTCTACTGTAACTGTTTTCAAGCCTTCATTATCGATCACTGAATTTCCAGAGTTAGCGTGTTGTAAAGGAAACTTCACATTTGTGTGTGATGACCACCTCGAAGGAGCTCGCTGGCGCACGAGATGACTCACGTGGGGATTCACTTCCCCGATTTGTCTAAAAACTGCGCTCTTCCTGCTTTCTTTTGTCACTTATTTTCAAAATGCACGATTCGATAAGACCTCCCTCTCACCGCTCATCTTCTCCGAGTGTTTAATCAAGACGGAAGAAAAAAAAAGGGAGTAGCGTCCGTACACCTGCTAAGTATGCGAAGAGAGCCTTATCTTCCATATTTTGCTCGTTCACAGTAGCCATATATGGCTTGTTATTTTTACTTATTTGAGTGAGCAATGCCTTATACGGTTTTCTCCCGAGGAATAATCTAACCATATCTAAAATTCGAATATTTAAGCCAGGTGTCAGACAAAGGAAACTGAAAATGTAGCGGTTCCAATTTACAAAAAGCCCGAAGAAAATCGGTGCACCGATGATGACATGTGATTCATCAGTTATTTTGCATGAATAGGTTGTTCCTAGCAGTATTTTGCTTTAAATGTCTCGTCTATGGTTAAAGGTGGCTCGGCACATCCTTATCGATGCGTTCCTTTGCAGTGCAAAGCTGTCTTTGGCTAAGTTCATCATGATACCCCTGCCATGACCTCGTAACAGAAGGAAGGACCAAAGCCGTGCCGCCCGTGCACGGAGCGGCGGCGGTATGCACTCGTTCAGATTCACAACCGGACTTGAAGCAATCGCTCAAAACCGATTTCCAAGTGGCGCCCGCTAGTTGGACTGATGTTAATCATTTCGTAGTAAACTGTTAATAAAGCCCTAATTGGAGCCACTCATCATGTCATATGATATGGGGGCCCGCAAGGAGTCGCCACTCAGAGAGGAGGAGCTCCTCGAGATGAAACAGCGCTGTCCAGCCGACAAGCGTCACCGGCACCAGAGTCCTTCAAAGCATTGGAGGACTCTGCCGCTGCGCAACAGAGGCGGACGATAAGAAACAACAGCGGTTATAGGATCTGGCCTCTTTTTGTAGCTGACGTTATGAGTTTTTATACACGATGCTTCGCATATTATAGACAAACCGCGTAGTTGTTTTTCCGCCCGGTGGGAGCGGAGGGGGGGGGCACCCCCATTATCTCCTCAATCTCGGGGAAATAAAGTTTATTCTCACTCACTCTCTAAAACTAATTCATTCTGCTCTTCAAGACGTCCACTACGTTTACAGTACCTCGAAAGCCCGTATAATGCGCCAGCTCTTCATTACATCCCGGAGACGTGTGAAATTAAGCGAGGGGCGTCAAAGAAGCCTCCCGGTAGCTCGTCTCTACCCGCAACACGCTTTGCTAAACGAGCAGCGCAGGCGGTGCCAACGAGCTTCAGGGCATGTTTCGGCGCTGCCCAGTGATGTTTCCCCTCTCCTTCGACGTGCGGCGCTGAGGCGAAAACGTCGTGTTTGCCAACGTGCCCCTTCCTTCCCTAACACCCTTTGCGGCTGTCATCAAGACTTGCCCCCCGGTACTCATTCGGCCCCTGGCTTCTCCTGCAGTCGGTTTCCTCCGATAAGAGTTGATGGAGGGTTGATGGAGCAGCATATGTCAAACGTCCCTGTGTTTATTTCCTTGGTCATCTCTTGTCGCTGTTCGTGCACGCCTTCTCTCTTGCTCGTGTGCGCGTACATGGTCACCTGGAGGATCATACGCGGGCGGCTTCCTCCCGTGACGGGACGCTCCCTTTTCCAGCAAACACGTGTAGATCGTACAAGGCTGGCGTCCAAGTCTGAGGGGGAGGTTAGGTTATGACTCTCGACAGCTGAAGTCGTGCACCCTGCCCCCTCGGTATCTGAGCACCTGAAGAATGAGAATTACCAACACTTCCGTCCGCGTGAGTGGTGCTTAATGGAAAAGCCGAGCCACGAGAGTAATTTAAATTTGAAAGCTTAAGTGTCACCTACAACTAGGTTTCGCTCAGAAAAGACTAAGCTAAGAAACTAAAACGTGTCTAGGTGAAAAGCTCGAGACAGTACCTAACGGGTTCTGCAGACATGTGGCTTACTGTCAACTCATTTGACAGAGCCACCAGGGAAGTAACAAATGTTGATCTATAAAATCCCTGGTGCTTCAAGCATCGGGTTTTTTTTTCTTGACTCGTTTTCCTGATGCTGTGACTTATGTCCTGATGTTTGTTACGATAAAAGATAAGACGAGTGAGAAATGTACTGGCCGGACGGCTGGAGATTTTCGTTGACATTCAGTGGGAAGAAAATCCCCTTAGCTGGGATTGAAGTCCTGACAGTCTAATTAAAGGCTGCCAATCGGTTTGTCTCCTTGACTTCGTCACAAAAGTGGCAGCACACCTTTGACAGGGGGTATTAACGCAAACGCTGAGGTGATGCTGTCCTTAGTGACGCATTTATTGAAGCCGGCTCGACTTCCAATACGGCTGACGAAACACTCTTTTTCTAGTTTTAAAATACCTGCTAGGTGATGAGAAAATTTCGCCAGCATGATAACTTTGCTGCACACAAAATCAGAGCAAAAGGTACATGCACTATCGTGATAAATGGAAATACGAACTACGGAGTACGTAGCTTTTAGTATATGCCGCGCATCCTGCCGACGGAACACGTATGCGCAGATATGAAAACACCGTTGTTCGGCGTGTGAGCGTTTTGGTTTGTCTTCCCACCGCGTTGGGCACCCGCTCACGCAAGCGCTATCTAACTTTGTTGCCGCGATGAGTGAAAACGCAGCTAAATTCCTTTATTTTTGTTTCGTGCTGAGTACCCAACGGACGATGGAAATACGATGGTCTTTGGTCACGAACTCTCGTAACTTGTTCGCACTGCGCATACGCGGCTCGTCACCAGGATGCGCGGCATGTACTGCAAGCCACGCGCTCCGCTGTTCGTATTTCAATTTATCACGATAGCACATGGGTGGGAAATAGTTGTTTTGTCCTCACGCAACCACTTATGTGATCCCAACAACACATCAAAAGTCATGTACAGCTCACAGTAAAGCAGCTTATAGTGGGGCGTGTTTTGATGCGCAGCATACATTAGTCACTCGGCCTAGTTACAACCCTACGCAATAGGTCACACGGAGCCGGGTAACTTACCTATGCGTCCTTCCATTCGATTGATGAGTGGAGATTTGGTTTTATAGGCATTGGGCTGCCTTGCGCAACATCTGCGCATCTCCTCTGAGCACTCCGTTCGCATTCCTGCGCTTGCACGCTTCTGAGGTCTCATATCACGCACATTTCTTCCGTTGCTCGGTGCGTACAGAGTGCATTTATGGGTTTGCCGAGCAAGATGCTCCTACTGGGCCCCGCAAAAAAAAAAAGAAAAAAAGGAAGTCGAGAAAAGAAGCTAGATATGGAGACTAGAGGAGGAACGGCTCTGCTGAAAAAATAATGAGTGTCATTTGAGACGGCAGCTGATTCCGAAGGAGGGTACACTTGCCTCGTATCGGTTTGCCTGCTTCGGGCATATCGAGTGTTCGTTCGCAGTCGTATATTCTAGGGTTGCGGTGATATATTCCCGAGCTGTATTACGAATCCCGCAAGCCGAACTCCGGTGCAGATGAGTCGGGCCTCACGGCAGGAGTGGAGAAATCGGAAATGGAGAAGTTTTCTGGAAGGCGCGCCTATGGAGAGACCGAGCTTTTAGTTTCCTTTTTCCACTGATGCTTGCTTGACTCCGGGTGCATTTATTATTACTGACACAACCACGAACGAAGGTGCCGGGGAACCACGCGTTATATGTCTGAATGCGTGTGCTCGTGCGCCCGATGCTAAACTTGTTCCCTCAAACTGAACGTAAAGTAAGACTTGTTCAACTTTTGCGTGTCCAACACGACGCATCGCAGAAAAACCTTTCGTAAGTAGAATGCATAGGTACCACAAATTCAAAAAGAAACGCATCCGCTCAAGTAAGTATAATTATTCGTGGTGGTGATCTTCATACAACCTCTAGTTTAAAACTTTAAATGCATAGTTGTCTAGAATCAAATAAGAAGCTTTTTGACGGCGAGTTATTCTAACATAAGTATTTCAACCGAAAGTCAATAGATCATTCACAAATATGCAAGATATCTTACAAAATACGTTTCAAAGATAAAATTTTGTATTTCTGAGAATGAACGGTGTTGAACGTCATGGTTGTGCAAACTCTCGGCAGCGAACACGCGCTTAGCAGCGGTAACTGCGCGCGACTCACAAGAGTCGGCCATGTCAAATGCAGGAACGTACTGTGGGAGCGCAATTTTTAGAGAGGCTCTTTGCCGGCCTGTTCCATGAATTTGGCGCACCTTCTTTAAAACGTTGGCCAACTTTGTCCTAGAAGAGTTTCCAGAGAAAGGCGAAATTCCGGGCTTCTACTGAAGCTCTTGAATTTTAACAAGAAAAAAAAAACGCGGTGTTTTTCCGCGGAATGTTAATAATGTATTGCACCTTACTTATTAATTATTCGGAACATAGTTATACGCCAAGGAGCTCTGAATCACCTGCAAAGCGTGCACTTTTTTCTTCGTAAACTATGATGGTTACGAGGAGCACGAGACATGTACTAGAATCACCGTCCGTCCGCTTTCAAACATTTTTGCTGCAACATGTACCAGAGCCTCTTTAGGCAGACTTATGTAGCTATACCAAACTTATCTTCGAAAAGTTCATGGAATACCTCTGTTTCAACTGTAAAAACAGGTTGGCATCTGATGAACATAAGCAATTACGAGGACTGGTGTTGCCAACCCTAAGGCTCTAGTCGGGAATTAACATGATTCTATTACGTTTGTTTGCTGCTGGACGCAATCTTTGTGAACTCGCAAGGTACCTCTTCAGCCAGCAAGCGAAATGCGTTATTGTTTACCAGGTCGTTTTATGGCATTTTGCTGCGAAGGAGTCTGTGCAACTCTCGATAATACCCATCCCACAACCCTCCTCCCCTTGAATGTTTCATTTCGTGGGATTGACGTAGTCATTTAATGGTGAGAACTGGGAACCGCTCCACCACCAGGATAACAAGGCCGGGTGAGAAGTAAGGAAAGACAGTTAACCCAAAGAAGAGATAAGTCAAGCAAATTTGGTCGCAAAGAGCGAACTAGGACAGCTCAGGATAGGAGCAGTTAGAAATCTATGAGAGTAGCCTTGATTCTGGAGAGGACATAAATAGTACGATGACGACGACGATGATGATAAAGACGGCGACGACGGTGGTGGTAGTCGTGGTGATGATGATGATGAACACGGAGGTTATTGATTCTAATAATTATGAGTATCATTATTAGGATAACGATTAGGATAAACGCTTAACCCACGTTAACCCGCTTCGAACTGCGTCAAACCGATTAGCAGTGCAACGATCCCACCCAGATGTGGTGGTTCCATAGCTACATTTTTGTACGTCTTCAAAAGAAGCTCTTTGGCAGACACAGAAACTTTCGCCTTGTGTTTATAACGAATGACTTATGACTAAAGCTTCAACTTCCTCGCCGTTTTCGCTTTCCAACATCAGTTTACAACTCTGTCCAAGATAGTTCCTTCCTGAATGACGGCGAATGGAACTGCATATTGCATCCTACATATCTAACGCATGCTTCCGTTCGTGCGTTTCGTATTGCCTGGGCGGTATAAAAAATCGCGTCGCTTTTTTCTCCTATGCCTTCCACGCGCACGCGAACAGATATACTCATTCCTCCGCGCCTCCAACGAGCCCGACGCCGACGCAGGGATATCGGGGAAAAGCCGCATCAACAAGCCATGACCCGGCAGCGTCGTGCCGTTGGAAGAAACCAGAACATTGCGATTCGCCTCGCAGTAGTCATGCGACATTCGTTTTAGACGGCTTCTTTCAGTTCGCGCTTTTCGCATTCTTACTGTTGACAACGTGTGCGGTGAATTTGTACGCGCTGTTTCGCTCCGCGCGTTTCTTGAATTCGGCCGGCCTCCCCTCGACTGCGAAATGAGGCTAATTCTTAGCGAATAAGTTTTATGTTTATTTTCCCTCTCGTATGAGATGCACGCGGCGGGTTTTTCGGGCGTGATTCCGTTGAAAGGACAACGCGGCGAAAACGGAAAAGTAGGATGGCCTCCTTCTTAAAGTGATGGTACTTTTTTTTCTTCCTGAATAGGAGTTTGCAACGACATACAATCCTTGCGCTTCTCCTCTGTTGCCTTGTATAAAGAAGCGTGAAAGAGTTTGGGCAGGTTTTTTATTGTTTGTTTTTCTGACATTTAATGTTATGGATTCGGGATATTTTTATATTTGACGTCGTATGAACTGTTGTTCGATGAGTTACTACATTTGAATCCGTATGAGCTTCAGCTGCTGCTATATAAATATTTCTTAGACAATGCTTAGAATGCGAAATTTGTACCACAGGGTTTGTTTGTGTATTCTTACCACCTCATCCTTTGTTGTCTTGGTGTCACGAATGTTCACCTCTGCCCCTTCTCATTTTTTCGAGTCGTGCCCCGCATTCTTCGGCCAAACACTTTTCTCCCTGTTTATTATTATTTTTTTTTATCTTCAGGAATTGCGAGAAGAGTAGTGAACAAAATTTGGGCGTCGAACTTAAAATTTTATCCACATTTTTGCTGCGCCTAATTGCTTGATCGGTGAACTGTCACCGTGCACCACACTAGGTACGTCATGCCGTATTGCCGTGCTGAGACAGTCGCTGCATAGTCAACGTTATCCTAGAGAAACTTGGCCTAAATTCTTCTAATGCAACTGTAGATTGATCTATTGCAGGGTCTGACACGCCGACGCAATGCGGACGATGAGGCGCGCCGTAGTGGAGGGCTCCGAATTAATTTTGACCACCTGGGGATTTTTAACGTGCGCTGAATCGTGCACACAGGCGTTTTTGCATTTCAACTCCATCAGAAAAGCGGCCGCCACGGCCAAGAATCGAACCAGGGACCTCGTGCACAGCAGCGCAACGCCGTAGCCACTGGGCCACCACCACGGCGGGTAAATACAACTGTAGAAATTTTCATGCAACGGACATGTGGCTACGGAATGAGTGGGAAAATGAGGCGTGTACTGCGATCCTGCGTTGCTTAACGGTCAGTTTAGTGGGGCACCTTCTTCTACCGATTCACAGGAACAAGGCATCCAAGGGGGCCCTCTTTCTTGACACTAAAAACAAACATGCAGTAAATGTCTCTCATAGGGTATGTTAGATAGATACATTTTCTGACGTTCTCTGAATGAAGACGCTCCCATATTAAGGTTCCCACTACGCTGTAAGCGTGTTTAGAAAGCACTAAACATCGCCTTGCATTTACTTCAATGAGGAACGTGTGTGTATTTACGCCTTTGTTCGTCAGAGGCGTGGGCTAAACAAACCTTGTGTCCAGAGAAGTGACTGCCACTTTTCAGAAGCTTAAACCGGCGCTAAAACATCCCGGACATTACCTGCGTGAATGCCAGCCACAGGTAACCTCAGCCTCAGTTCACGTAAACGCCGCCCTCGCAGGAGTAATGCGTCTTCACCAGCGCGCATTCTAAGAAAACAGCTTTCCGCACCGGTCTTTCTCGCTCGTTCTTCGAATTCGACTCTTTTCGTCGTCCGCGCGGAGGAGACGGGTACCCTCGCTATAAAGACCGCCACCTTCGCACACACCTGCGCAAACTCTCGCGCGCGAGTCGGCCATAAAGCGTCCTCGGGATAATGCGCGCTAAAAGAGAGAGAAAAAAAGGAATGGCACTTCTCACGTGGGACAGGCTATTGGATCGCCCATTCGGGTCCCGAAAGCACGCCCACACCTAAATGACCCCTCCCGACAAAAACAGTCCCTCGGTCCTCTTCCCTTTGTCCCATCTCTTTTTCTTTCCCTTTTTTTTTTCTTGGGGAGGGGGGGGGGGGGTGCAGCCTGGAGAGCCGAGTGCCGACCCCACGCTGTCTAGGCCAAGCACATTCCATTTCTCTTTATTTACGGCCCTGTTCTTCGCTGCTGCTGCTGCTAGTTCTGGAGCCGCCTCCTGGCGACCTACCCTTTTGTCTCTCCGTTGCCCTCGGGGCCGTACGGCTCCGGTGAGAGCAAAACCGTGCCTCGCTCGAGATTCCGCTCTCGTGTGCTTGTTCTACGTTGTTTCCTGGCGCTGCCCGCGCTTTCTTTCGCCCATAAGCAGACCGGCTGGGTGGTAGCGTCGATGCAAAAATTCCCGCCGAGAGAGTAGAAGGAGTGAGGGGCGCGAAGGTGACGAAGCGTTCGCGGCACGCGATGGTGCTTGGACGCTGCACCGGGATTTTCGCGCGCCTCCAAGCGTTGCGCGGCGTGACTCAACAACGGAGCCCCCATGCGTCGTTGGGCAGCGCCACCCACACGCAGGCTCGTTTGTTTGCGTGTGCGTGCGTATGTCTGAGTATCGTGGAAACGAGAAAGAAAAATGTTTGCGTCGGTATTTTTTCTGCGCCTTGAGACAAAATACTTGAGAGCAACTTGAGTGCGAGTCTTTCGAATGGAATCCGATAACGCTTTTATGCGGGACGAGATTTTCTTGGAGCCGCTTGCTTGCACGGCGCGTTGCCTCCTTCGAGAAAGTTTGGGGCTCCTCGATCGAGTTCTTGCGTGCTACTAAGCGGATCGCTTTCGCGCGTCCATCTAGTGCGCACTTAAGCTGTTAAAAAAAAAAAATAGCGGTTTGTTTGCCTCCATATTCGTGTTTTAGCGGTTCAGCCGTAAACTTCCGCCGGTATCGGAGGCTTAAACTTGCGAACAGTTAAAGGTATAATCATCGTTGTTGTCATGTGTTCGCCTTTTGGCACAAAACAGAAGTTCATTACAATTTGGCTCACGGCTTGTTTCACGCAGAAGTTCATTGCAGATAACATTTTTGAGTGAAATGGTATGAGCGTTGCTGACATTCGCTGATTTGGTCTTGCCGGGATAAATTGGTAACTTAAGTGCATTACGGGAAGTTGAACCATAGGGTTGTCTTGTCATGGAGTGTACTGTTATTCCCGATCGAAATAAAGTGCCACTACCCTCACTTCAAGTCACTGACTACCAACCAAAATTTTGGGTGATCCATCTAGCATTGCGTACTAACATCGCTAAGGCTGAAGGCCTGCCAGGCAATTAACTCCTTTGCGTTCCCCGTCGCAGAGTAATGGAAGCTTTGCCTGCAGCTTCGCTCTTTTACAACGCAGGTACTTCTTTGGCACCTCTGCGCATTTCAGATCTCCAGCTGCGGAAACTAGACAAGATCGGTCATAAAAAAAAGCCGGTGGGGCGGCGGCTGTACCTGACGCCGCTCGTTTCGCACAGCTCTAATGCCGGTTCTGATCCGCTGGAAAATTGCCCAGCTTAGAACACCTGCGCTGGTCGTTTTATTGGTGGCGTCACACGATCTTGACAGTTTTAATTTGAACACAGCCGGCGGTGTCTTTCTCAGACCGGTAAGCCCACCGAGAGAAGCTAATTTTCTCGACGCCGTCAATCAAAACGTTTTTGGTGGAAACCGCGCGCACGTTGTTGGAGGAAGCCAATGCACAATGAACAGCTTGCCTGTTAAACAGAAAATGTAGGAAAGTTGTTTTTTTATGCGACACGTTTTCACACTCTTTAACACGTGGACGGCTGTTTCGAAGCTGTCCCCGATATTGGGCCCGTCCCCGGTAGCACTGAGGTTCCTGTTAACATAGAACGGGGGGCCCGCATGTATTTTTTAAGCCAGAGTGAAGTAGTTTTTCTGTGCCGTAAATTCTCTTTAGTATGCGTTTCTTGATTGCAACGCTAGTAACATAGACTTGATCGTCTAACCTGTCTTCGTATGTCACGCCCCATTGTTATATGACCTATGATGTCTAATAAAGCCTATTTCTTTTCGGTATGTCAAACTAAAGTCTTACGCTATAAAGTTTTCTGCTAAATCTGAACAACTACATCTAGAGAGAATAAAAGAAACAGGAAAAACACTTCCCCCTTGGGCGAAATGGAGGTTGTTACAAAAAAAAAAAGGAAACCAAAGTTTCTTTCTTGATCTTTCCAGTCTTCTTCCACGCTGCCGAAGCGAAGTTCCTCGGACAAATCTCTTGCCACCCTTTTCCCACACACACACGAACGCGAAGTGGAGATCAAACACGACCGACGCGCACAGCCTGACTTCTTACAAGCGGGCGACATCAGACGACCGCCCTTTACGCTTCTGCAGCTCTCACCCACACTCTCCTCCTGCTTTCGGCAGTCCCATAAGCCGTCCTCTTCCCTAGATATTCGGCTCCCTTTTTTCCCCCTTCCGCCGCGCAAGAGGCGAAAGCTGCTACTACGCGTGAGTCGTTCTAATGTGTGCCCCATCGCTCGATTGATTATTTCCGCCTTGCTTGACGCCCGAGAGCAAGACCTCGGCGATTCTGATTTCGATTTGAGCGGGTGAGCAAATGAAATGCGATACATTCTTCGACCACCCCTCCTTCGATCTCCTCCGTAGCTTCTTCAGCGTTCCCGCGAACCGCTTAAACGTCTTGCCGAGTTTATATTCACCTTTTTGTTTCTTCTTGTTGGCTCCTGGCAACCATCCTTTCCCTTTTTATCCTTACTTTTCCACCCACAATTTACTTCATTCTTTGTAAAGATATGCCTTGCCTGGTGAGCGCGCGTGCGCGAATCATTCTTGTTGCTAGACACTCCCCTGAAAGCCGCCTTTTCTCTTTTACCGGAGTTTCCCCCGACTTTATCTCAGGCCCTTGTTTATTTCAATTTCTTTCATCTATTCCTATTTTTATTCTTTCTTTCGATAATTCTCTAGATTTATTTAGATGCACTATTTACTTGTTCGCTTTGTTTGTTCTCGCGCTACGCTAAGCACGGCGAACGCCTACGCGCCGTTTTTTCACACGCCCAGAAAGAAAGACACGCAAGCCGAGGCGTGCACGACTGCATTCCCTGCTTGTTTTCGGTGGCGTCGTGTACTCTAGACTCAGCCTTGCTCGCTTCGCACTCCGGTCACGGCAGACGAGTCGTGGCCGTGCCTGTCCCGGGAAATGCCGGTGGCGCAAGGGCCCGACCTTCCCCGCACCCATCTCTGGTCTCTCCGCTACAAGCGCCAGTCGGGTGGCGGGGCTCTTTCTTATCGCGTACTCGCGCCCCCGTGCTTGTTTTCCGCGAGCCATCTTTTTGGGACCGGCCCGTGCTTCTCTTTTGACTGCTAGGGATACAGCGCAGGCGCTTTTTCTTGCTTTCTTTGTTGACGTTGTATCGTTAAAGTTTTGCGGTTTCTCTCTCTTCCCACCGCATCCCTCCGTCCCTCTCTGTCTTCACAGGGGCGACCTGAGAACTTTTGGGAACCACACCACATCCGACATAATTAGGCGAAGTCAGTAGCATGTTTGCTACATTTTAACTGCAGCTACCTTTATTAGTTTTCCGACGCGTTGGATGTGGCTTAGGAAAGTACGAAACAAAACATATCAAGGATGTCGTTTACGTGCAAATTCCTTTACCCGAACTAAATATAGTTGCCTCGAATCAAGCCTTGAATGTGCCGTTGAATATCGGCAACGCCTGATTTGATGTATACAACTCTAACGACCATGTAAATATTGTGCTCGCAACATTAAAGAAGACCGGTTTGCATTTAAAGGCGTGGTACAATGACTCACACAAGCAGCATTTCCAACTGTTTTGTCCATTCAACCACTTCAAAAAGCTCGTCGTTTGCTTTCGGGAGGTGTAGAAGAATGTTTAGGAGGAAAATACAGTAAAAGCTCGTTAATTCGAACTGGAAGGTGACCATAAAAGTGTTCGAATTAAGTGGAGTTCGGATTAACGAGCTTTAACTGTATATGGGCGTAGGGCTTAAGTTTATTGAGGCTCACGGTCGTGAATATCCCTGCTGTTTCCTGACCCGCGATAGGCTTACTAACGTACGATCTCAAATTCTGGAGCATTACGATCCCATGCGTTCTGACTCACTTTTTGTCTTCCTAAAAAAAAACGCTCCATCTCCACTGGCTTGAAACCTGGGTTGGGCCGAAGCATGCACTGTATCAGTGTATTAAAGATTGTAAGTTTCTCTCTTGCCACGCGGAGTGCGTTGTGATATACGCGACATCCCAATTACGAAGACGGAGGAGAAGTGACATTTGAAATGGAAAACTGCAAATTCTAAAGTTAAAGCGAGTACGGAGCGAAATAGAAGCAAGCAAGCAGGCAAGCGCGAACAAAAAACGAGTGCCCCGGTGTGTTCTTTGAGTACGCGTTTTTGCCCATTGAGATGAAACTTTCTGGCGCGAGGTGTTGGTGTTTGCAAACGAGTGTCCCGGTGTTTTAGTGCCGTGGCCACGTGAGAATGCGACGACAAACGACGACGATGACGGGAGACGCCGACACCCCGAGCCTCTAAGGTGATTCGCCCCTAAAAAACTCAGGAGACATTTCAGCTACTGAATGAACAGCACACTTTCGGGAAAATTTGATAGCTTTATGGGCTTTGTACATATGGTCACCCGTCAGCCAGTGCCATGCCTGTTACAGATGCAGGGTCAGAGATATGCGGCCTGTATTATTATTTAAGTAATCGAGCGTTGCTCTTTAGCTTTTAAGTCAAATTTCGCTGTAGATTTGGATGTGTATATAGCTACTCACATTCCTGCACACCCACCCTGTTCCACTTGCTTTAAAGTCTAGGGACAGCCTCTTGACACACATTTGCGACCGACGTGCTGGCTACACACTGCGCGCCGGGCGCATTTTTGAACCGTTCTGTTGTTTGGAATTCTTACGGTGACATCCGTAAACACGTGTGGTTACAGAATTCACAAGCGTGTACCCAGCAGCGTGCCTGAAAAAACGTGCTTATTCAAGTGTGTCCATTCAGGCTTCCGTGCACGAGCGTGTCGACTTAACGGCCTGTTTAATGCTTACTAACGAGAAGTCCCATTGGCTGCCATGCCAGAGTGCAGGGTGTTGCAAAGGTTCTTAAGAATTCATAACAGGCAGAACAAGCTCGAGCAGAGTCACAACGGAGCACTTTAGGCTGAAGAAATGGCAACAAACAGAATTTTCGTTAATGTGCAGGGAATTCTGAAGCAACAGCAGGGAGTAATGCACTGGCCAAACAACCCCACCCATACTACGCACCTGTCAACGCAAGGAACTGTACGATGGTTCCATCCAAAGCATTGAGGAGGATTGAGTGAGTTACCAAGGGCTGAGTGACAACCCTTGCCGTGCTTGAATTTTAGCAACAAGTTCATGTAGCCGTGCGCATTTTTTTATGTTGTGAATGACGATCACCTGAGAAAGCTGAAAAGAATACCTTGATACATTCGCTGTAAAACGCCGCCGTGTAGAAATCCGTGTAGTGTTCCTGCCGGATTTGTCTGCCTGTAAAGCGTGCTTTGCCTGTTAGACACCAGTGCCATTTGAGAGGCCGTCTTAAGGGAACTAAGCGTAACAAAGGTGATTTGTAAGTGTCTGACAAACTGTGTGCAGAATTGTCTTCACGCTTTAATGATAAAGCAGTAATCAACTGGGTAGGTCAGACATTCGGCATACCTGCCGAACAGATGGCGCCGCACACGAAATGGTTGAAGTACAAAAGCATAGCAACGGGTGATATTTAACAAGAAATGTACACTATAAGCAAGGCCGTCACATGACACTAAAGCTGCTGGTGTAGCTCATACTTGTCCCTATTGTTCAGACCAAAGATATCACAGGTATGTTTAAGGCAAAATATAATCACCGGGAGTACGAGGGTCTTTCTTTAATATTTAGGAGTGCACGTATAAATTAAAAAAAAACAATGAAAGAAAAATGCAATGGGTTTAAAACAGCGCCGAGGACAAATGAGATCACAGCAAACACAAAAACTGAAGATTTCTACTCAAGCTATGCTATTGTTAACAACAAAATATAAACAGAAGGGCGTGCGCTGCTCAACTGATGGTGCGGGAGGAGTGCGATCGAAGGACATTTGACTTTAATAAACTTGATTGCAATAAGAACGGCCCGTGGCTTGCAGGGATAAAAAAAAGAGTGGGAGAAAGGGTGGCTGCATAAGGCGGAAAAAAGTGCGAAAAATGACAACGGTGATGATGATAATGAGATTAGTTTTTCCGCAATTCGACCCTAATTTGTGCAATATTCGTCCTCTTCCCACCCATTTTACTGCTTGTGCGAGAGCTGTAAACAAACAAACTTTTTTTCTGGGAGAATATCATTTTCGCAGAAAGGAAGAGGAGAGGTTTTACAAAAAGCAGTGGACAGCATATTTGAGCATTTGCAGTATGAGCTGGCCTTTAAACGGTAACCAGAGTCTCCTGAAGTGGCTGGCTTTACCAGCGCCGTGAACGGGATCTCCGGCGCCGAGGTGACGTTGTGTCCCCGCAAGACTTTTCTGTCTCCTATCCCTTCCCAACACAGCCGCCAGTCGTTCGCGCAGTTACCAGGCTTGCAAAGCCGAGAGCGCGAACGTCATTATAAATCCGGAGAGGTAACTCTGCAACATGAGCAGCTACTGTTTGCGTGTTGTGGCGTATGATCGGTGTTGCGCTTCCACCGCTTCGTGGCCACGATTTAAATTCGGGAGCTTAGCCTAAAGGAAGATAACGGCAAGGAAGACTTCTGCGCCCTACGTAGACTAAACTAAGCCCGGAACGGAATGGCGACGCACGACAAATCTTGAAAGTGCGTTGGCCCTACGTGCGCAGCACACGATCGAGACAGAAGTTGTACGTACACCATCCGCATTGGTCCCGTGGGATAATCTGATTTCAGGAGGCAGCTTTCAAGTTTTCTTGTGGTTCTATTTTTTTTTGTTCGTTTTGATAAGCAGCTTCAAAGCACTCTGCGTTCGGGAGAGATCTTCTTCCCCTTTTTCTCTTGTTGCTAATCTAGAATTTTGATTCAATCGGCTCCCTTAACGGTTCCTCCACTGCCGCGGCTAGCGCGAGAGGGGAGGAGAAAGGGGGGGTGGGGTAAACATCCGCAAGAGATGCAGCCGGGAAGGCTTTTCTGGAACTTCGCGTATACACAAGCTTGTTGCTTAAACCCTACAGTATTCTACTCCTGACACAGCTCCGGACAATAACGGTCTTCTCTTTTTTCATGAAGTATTATTAAGTACTAAACAATCTGAAATAATCAGATCAACTTTAATTTAACTAAAAAAGGAAAAAAGAGTGTTGGGGTAGACACCTTCGTCGCTAAAATGATAAAGGCGGCTAATTACTTTATTTCCATGCTTCTGTTTCTTTATTTTCTTTTTATCTATAATATGGAGTGTGTATTTCTGCCCCTTTACTTCCACAAATTTGCCTTTACGGGTCCTTCTACACAGTGTCCTTTGCGTGTTTTTCTTCTTTTTTTTCACCACGAATTATTGCTTTATTTTTCGCTCTGTCGCCCACCCCCTGTGTAATACCATCCCACGTCATGGCCTTTATGTATATTTTGAATAATTAGATAAAAAATGCCTACGTTAAACCTCAGTTTAACCTTACGTTACGTTATTTTAACCTAATTACGTTAAACCTTACTACATTAGGTCACAACACCATAAACTCAATTTAAAAGCCTAATTTGTTTTCAACCCCAATTTAAGTCGTTCTTTCGAGCTCTATACATGTATTCCTAATCATCCCTTCATAACTAAAAAAAACTAGAAAAGCCACTGAGAGGCATGCTTTTTGTTTTGTACGGCAGGCGGTTATTTCCAGTCTCCCCCTCTCTTTCTTAGCTTGAAGTTGACGAGGAAGAACAAAAATATAATGATATATCCCCTTTTATGGGATGGGATTCTTCAAACTTTCTTAAGAGTTTGGATTCATTTCACGCAAGGCTTCCGAATCCAGTTCAGAACAAGTGTACACGTATGTGTACATTTTCAGGTTACAAGTAAAGGAGTTTCCGTCCAAAGGGTCCTCATTAGAGCGCTAGTTTTACGCTAGAAAACATCTCCTTTCAGGTGTATTTTCAGTAAAGATCATTAGGCGTCACGGCAGATAAAAATATACGACCTCAACATTCGCGCTTGAATTCTCTCCTTCCGCATTTACTATGATTTATCTAGCTCGATGGATTTATTAGTGCCGTTTCAGAAGACGACCCCTAAAACTTCGAAAACAGGGTTCAAAAGTCCCATCTTGTTTCTCGTCGTCCCAGAGACAACGATGGTACTCAGAGGCAAGGAGCTCATTTCCTTTCGTTTTTCCGCTACATTCTTTTCATTCGGCAATATTAAAGAAGAAACTACTTTTTAGGAAATCCACCAAGCTACGTTAAGTATGAGAACAGGGGCAATCTTTATTTTCCCTAGGTCAATGCGAACACCTTATTTCCGGGCCCCGACACAAAGCCGTGCTTTCCGCTTCTGCAAAGAGAATTTCTTCTTGCGTTGAAACCGCAGTTGCCCATTCACCTGAGAACGAAAGAACACAGTAAGACCATCAGCTCGTTTGTTCGTGTGCGAGGGAGAAAAAGGCGTTATTCTTTCTTATCTTTGCTTCGCGCTCTAATCAATTTTTTCCTAATATTACCGCACAAAAAAGGGAAAACTGGCACCCTGCTTGCCGTCCGTCCACTATGTAGTTCAGACACAGAAATGCTGACACAAAAGAAAATAGAAAACAACAAGAGGAAGACAGATGATGCAACACGGCACAGAACAGTGGCGACGGTTGGAAGTCCGGACCATAGCTGCTCTGTGTTTCTTTTTTGTTTCCTTTTCATCTTTTCATCGCGGACGTCATGTGCAGTCTCCAGTCCTACTTCATGGCTTAGCGCTTGTTTAACCGTCACTTCATCCTGTCCCACGGCTTTTCTCAGCTCAAGCCTGTCTGCCGGGCTCAACTCATCTTTTCAAGATCTGACTTACTCTTTTTTTAATCTTTTGTTCTTCAATATCTCCCGATGCTCGCCAGCGTCCGCAGAAGATGAAGAGCTCTGGGCAGCTCGGTCCTTTTGTCGTCGGGAGCAGCCATTGTTCCCGGCTCTGGCGCGCCGTTCCCCAGTTGTCTCCCCGAACTCTTTTCCCTCCCTCCCAATTTGTGTTCTCCATCCCTCCAGCTTTCTCGGTCTTTCGTTCCAAACCTTGCTGCTTTTTCCCCCGTCTCCGCGATAATTTTTCCGGTTTGTGCCCCGCATATTTCCAGGACTGAGGTTTGCTAGCTGCTCGCTGTCGACTGGTTTACGGGGACTTGTTAATCAAAAAAGCATCGGGATATTTCGAATGGGGTCAACAAAGACTCCTTCACCTCAGTAATACGCCTCGTGCGTTTACGTAGCGAGCCGGATTTTCTGTTTTTCGTGGTAATCATTTGTTGCAGTTCATTAACGTTGGTGCGTTCACCACAAATAATTACACGTACAACCGTACAACGGCGATCAAGGAGAGGCGTTCCTAGTTATATGCGCTGAAAGTTTATGCAGTCTGTATTTTTTGTTTGCGTAGACGCAGCTTTCCTCTATGTGGGACGAGGGTCTTGTTGAGGAATAAAACAAAAACGAGACTCCGACTCCGGACGCTCACAGCCCTTTTCAAATAGCGTGAATTCGGTGTTGGGGGTAAGGGACGGGGGAAGGGTGAATGACTTTTTGCAATACTTTCGACATTTTGTGACGATATTGGCCAGAAGATTGAAAGTTTAGAACCGAGACACACATCACGGGTATTAGATGCGACTGCATCTCATTCGCTCGCCTTGTCCATGCAGTGTCGTCGGCGTTGTTGTCGTCCGCCCCTCCTCCATTCTCCTCGCCACGCGAGCTGCGCTCTCCGCCGCTCACCCCCTCTCCTCTCCGATGCCCCTCTCTTGCGAGGGGCATTGGATTGGATTCGAATGGATTGGCTTGGCTTGGCTTGGCTTGGCTTGGCTTGGCTTGGCTTGGATTGGATGGGATTGAATTGGATTGGATTAAAGTGGATTGTGTTGGATTGTGTTGCGTCATAGCCGCGGCAGACACACTGGCGCCGGCGCATGTGCAGTACTCTCTCTTCCGCGGTCTCCTCTCATTCGGGCGCGCTGCGCATATAACCGGTGTGCCGCTCGCTCTCCGGCGGCCTTTCGGTCGACGGTTGCTTCCCGCTTGCGCTTGAACCCCCCTCAGCATCGCATCACACCAGAGTTCCCGCGAGGGGAGATGGGCGTAATTTTTTTTGCTGTTTCTTTTTTTTGCGCAGATTTGCTTATTTATATCCGTATCCTAAGAGGTAATGAACTTTTAATAAAACCAACTCATATCACACTTATCTACTGCATTTAGAAATTGGGCAGACAATTCAACTGAAGACAATCATTTTCTTAGTGCGTCATAAATTGTGGCTCATTATAGTCTTAAAATCGTACATGCAAATAAATGGACTCCCTCACCGTATTACGTTCCCGCGCGTTTTCGGCGGCCCCTATAAACAGTCGGTTCGGTTTCTCTGCCTAGACTACGAGCGACTGAGGGAGCCAGCCGACAGGCGGCGGCTGCTCTGGGAGAGAAAACTGACCAACATCCGCGTTTGCTGGGGAACCCTCCTGGAAGAGGCGTTTAATGGACCGACGGTCGTTGTCTTTTCTGGCCTCGAGCCAACTGCCGTTTAGGTTCGGGGCGCCGGCACGTGGGGCGGCAGAACACGCTTTCACCCGGCGGGAGAGGGGACAAAAAGGAGTGAACGAGAACATTGAGAAAACGAGAGAGAGAGAGAGAGAGAGAGAGAGAGAGAGAGAGAGAGAGAGAGAGAGAGCATGAAGACACGTTCCCAGGTTTTACTTGATTCCGCTTTGGTGCTCGTGGCTCCAAATCTTCCTCCTCTCCCTCGGTGGTCCACAAATCACTGCTGTGCGTCGCAGCCCGCACCGTATACGAGCGAGGGAGAAGCTCATATCGAGCGGTCTTCTGTTGCGCGATGAAGACCGGGGTGGTATCGTTTGCTGAGCAGTTTATTATTTTCCCTGGCCCTCTTCCCTGCCTCCCCGGACACCGTATATTTTGAGCGGCCGCCATCACCGGGCCGTGGGGTGCGGACGTCGCTCGCAGATTTACCGCCCTTCTTTCTAGGATGCAGTTGTCACTGCGCTGCTTCGGTGGCGCCTCGAGTTCGTCTTCTCCTTTCCTCCCTCGACTACTGCGAGGACGAGAAGCAGGGATGCGAGATATTCGGAGCAACGGTGAAAAAAAAAACTGTTTATGAAGGCTTGGCGCGCAAGTAAAGAGGAAAAGCAACGTTTGTTTGAGGTAGGAATGGTTATCATCAGGTAAAAGTGACGTAAATGTGCCCTGACTCCGCTTTCTCGGTATATTAAAGAGCGACGGGACACTGAAGCCCACGCGTCGAAAAGAAAGAGAACGTTTCGTTTTGACACATAGTCGGTAGCAGCTTATCATTAGAAATGCGAGATAGTTCTTGTCGCGGGCGAGGAGGTAGGAGGTGTACGGTACGAAGATTAAATAGAACCGAACATTTCTTAGCTCGGTTCTTAAATTTTAGGTTGTCACACCTCACATGCCGCAGACGAAATATAGGAAAAAAATATATTTTAAGATTTTTTTAAAATTAGAATTGTTGTTTATTCTGCTGCTCTCACATGAACAAATACTGGCAGCAATGCCTGGCTCCTTACCATTGGCTAGTTACACAAGACCAGGAGGAAGCAACTCCTTGTGGCTATTTTCCAAATTAGGAGATTATTGAAAAATTTACTTTGTTGCTTCTTGAAAGAATAAATTGCACTGCAAAAGGTGTCTCTACGAAGATTTTCAAACTGTTTCTTCGTTTTTTTTTTTGTAAATATACGTCTTTGTCTATCGAAGAGGTGAACGCCAACCGCACTTCTGTCAATTTACTTTGAACGTACAGTATGTACCACTAAACCAACTGAGACATGACTGGTATCCCCGTCAAATGCGTTGTCAATTAGTTAGAAACGGTTAGAATAGCTTCGTCGCAGGCGACGCTGCACCTTCCGGCGCATCGCGCAAGCACCCATGAAGCGGAAGTGACATTCAGCCGACCCTACGCTTTTTCCTGCGACCAGCCAGCAGTACAAGTCGATCTCCACTGGGCGCGCTTCTCGTAGGGCTTCGGCGAGGGCGAAAAGTTGTGCGCAGGTTTGCCCCGGCCGGCCGGCCGCATGTGGCCGCTCGCTTGCCGGCTGGGTTGGCTTGATCGTCACTTCAGCCTGGCCCTAATGGCCGCGCTTTTCTCAATTTCGGTTTAGTAATCTATGATTTTTGATGGTCGCTCGCGCCGCGTGTATGGAAAATTCAGTTGTCGTATTTTGTATCTTGCAGTCTTTTTACGCAGACTATACGGGAATAAGGTTTTCAGGAGGCTGAAATTTTGACTGCAGTTGGCCTTTAACACGGACGTTCTAGTCAGAAAAATATTTCTGCTCTTATTATCATTATAACCGTTTAGTGCTTAGAATTTAGTTTATAACGAAGGGTGTAAATATACGCTGTTCAGTTGAAGGTGCTGTGTTCCATAAGACGTGTATGCTTTCTTACTTAGATTTCTCTTTATCAAAAGTAACGCCGAAGCATATGTTGAAAAGACATTTTTTTAACCAGAATTTTGCGTGTCATTCCAATCAAACAAATAGAAAAACGAAAGCATTTTAGCTCACTTATTTGTTGAGACACCATTTCAACCAGGAACAGTAACTACCCCTAGAAAAAATGAATTTGAATATTTTAATTCGTTTTAAGCTTAGCTGTCCGTCTGTGAGCCCAAATAGGTTCCTTAAGCTAAAAAAAAATTTGGCCATGAAGAGTGGGGAAATGTAACCGTTTAAATTTGAGCATGGTGCGCACAAAACATCCGCTGGGTACTTAAAACAGGATGCCGGTGCCGTTCACGTTTGGCAAATTACGTAACGTTAATTGTCCTCAGCAAATAGTCGGTTAAATTACAAGTGGTAAGTCCGAAAATATTATTTACGCAACAGGACGGTACTGAGGCCTGTTGGTTATCAATGCTGCTTGCTTTGTGCTATTTTGCTGCAAGAAGCCAGGGAAAGACACAGTACTGTCGGAGAAGTGCCGACAACGATCACATCATGCGTTTAATTAAACTTGCGGTTTGAAGTTAGCGCTGGTTCTTTTTTATTTGTGCGCTCATGGCTTAGTTGCCTAATTCGACGAGACTCTCGCTCAATTCCGGCTTAAGCTGCGAAAACTATAAAGCTCGACTGTGTGATAGCATGTATCTCATTGTCGTTATTGACCGCCTGATAACGCAGTAGCAAGGCAGAAGGCGTCCCCGCGATCATTTTGTAGAGAACGTCAATAGTTCCTCGCGGTGTCATTTAAAGTCGCCGTCATATCGATGCCCAAGTAGTGCAACCACGCATTTTTGTAAGTATTTCACAATTATTAGCCGGAATCACCGATAATTTATGTACAATATACAAATACTACAGCAATATCACGCCTAAGTAGGTTTGTTTGAAGAGGCGACCAATTTTTACAACAAAAGCTTTATCAGTGGCACTTTACCATGGTACGCCATGTGGATGGAGAGACGATGACGTGCCTAGGTACTTCACATTTTAATTCGTGGTGACGGCAAGGCCACCTATCAAACGTTGCTATTTGTCTTTTTTTGAACTGAGACTCAGAGCCCTTTGCTGATTATTGGCCTCGAGGACATACCGTGGCGCCACCTACGAGTGACGTCACTTGTAGGACGCCGAATCGTGTTGTCGTCTGCTGCAACACATTTCCCGTGCGTATGCGGAAGCGTGTTTTTTTTTTTTTTTTTGTGGCCACCGTCTCACCCGCTCCTTGTGGATTTGATGCAAATTACCAAAAAAGTTGCCTGTAAACCAAATAATTCGGGCAAGCAATCAGCGACGCGCTTGTTCCCAGCGACACCACCGCGTTTAGGTAGTTGCTACCCTCGCGACCCACAGCTCTTACATACGCAGTCAGCTAACGCCAAGGACGATGCAATTGATGCCGAGAAAAGTACGCTGTAAATTCATTATGAAATACTTCTGACGGGACATGTGTGTGCAAGCAAACACCTTGTAACAGCGACGGAAACGCGTCGCTCACTTATGATCTCACCGCGCGAACTGCTCGTATTGCCTGGTAAATGAATCACGCGAGAACGGTGATCAGATTGCTTCGCCGCACATGCTTAAAAGTATTGTTATGGTCTGCAGTTTGGCTTAATCAGCGCCTATTTCCCCTACGATGTTTTTATAGTCATGCCCGGATTTGATTAACGATCACTACCGTAGCCTGTACTCTGCACGGCTGATGTTTACTTTTCGCGACTTGTCCGCAATGTATGAACGGTATGAACGCGAGTTTTTAACGCCTTCGAGTGGGTTCGGACAAGGCTATATTTAGTTTTCATTATGTACTCGGCGTGGTAATTTATAATTGCAGCGTGTTTTGTATGTTTACAGTGAGCCGGCATTTCTCAAGCATCAATTTTGAAACCCACGACTGCTCACAGAAGGCGTGGCTGCGTCCGAGGCAAAACACGTCGTTAATGATTTCGGGTAATGGGTATATTTAGAGTAGGAGAACTGAGCGTTGAAGGCCCCCAAGAAGTTAGAGGAACCGAAACGCAACACGCGCGTGCGCGACGGGAGGGCCTTCGCCACCAGCTCGCAGCCGGCTTCGGATGCACGTAATCGGATATAGGGAACTTTAGGCTTGGCGTTGCAGCAGATATTTCATCGCCGTTAGAGTTGCGAGTGACAGTCCCTAACAGAACGTTTCACCGCGCTGGGAACTCTGTAAGCGCGGTGATTTCCGTTGAAGCGATCGACGATCAAGATACCTGCATGGCCTCGGCCGATCCTTCGGTCGCTCGCCGCACCGTGCGTGAACGGGCCGGCGCTGCCGGGACCGACCTCCGCGGCCGGTCGGCGTAAATCGCGGCAGATATTTGAGCATCGCTTTGAAAACCACAGCTGATGACACTACCTATCAGAATTTTTCATCACACTAACATTCACTTTCACCAATCTGGAACTTCTTTTCCACGACTTGTGTGATTTTAAAAAGCGGCGACAAGTTGTTGCTGCCGCGACCTGCGTCGGTTCGAGCCGCACCGTCGGCTGTGCGGGCAGGAACGGGGGGTGCGTGTGCTTCTGCGAGCAGTTAACGCTTCACGATTTCCTGCTTTATACATTTTTTTCAAACAATGGAAATCTAGAAACTTCACTCGGCGATCGTCGTAGTCCACATTGTTGATCGGGGAAACAAGCCGCTGCTTACGCTTCGGTTGCATACGTCATACACCACCACGCTCATGGTGTTTGCGGATAATCTACCACAGTTGATACGGTTATACAGTCACCATTAGGTCGAACTGCGCTTGACGCACTGAGAATTAACTTCAAACGAGGGAAATTAACACGAAAATAATTTTAGAACGCGCTTCCTAAGTGAAGTGTCACGCGCTGCAAGCCAACTACGCAGCAAGATAGGAACGGTGATCCTACAAGTGACGTCAAAACAATCGTAGCGCCGGCCTCTCCAGTGGTGGGCCTCACGGCCAATATACTTGAGCTATGGATGCGACTTCACCCGCCTAATGTTGGCGTCGAGCGCGAAGTCCAGCAGCACACGTCCTTCCTCTGCCACTCTGCCCCTTCGCCGTATGTACACAGAAGTGAAATACGGACGAATTTGACGCTGTATTTGGGTGAGTGGCAGATAATCCCCTTACGTGTCGACCACGCCTCATGGAACATATGTCGACGCGGTCCTTTATAATGGCCTGGATGTCAAGGTGGCTTGCCTTGAAGTCTTTCACGTTGACCCCAAGCCTCGATATTTCAACGAAACTTGCGTCTCTGCATGGCTTTCGTACGAGAGCAAAAACACCAACCGCACACGTGTGTATGCTACCTTACATTTCTGTTGTCGCTGTTTATGGTCTAGCCGTTTATCCGCGCCTCTTGCCCTCTCTGTGCAGGCAACTACGGCTACAACGGCATCGACGAGTTCACCAGCCGCGCCAAGGACGCCGGCATCTGCGTGGCCAACTCGCACGCGATCCCGACGGACGCTGACGACGCCGACTACGACAACGTGGTGCGCAGCATCGACAAGCTCGGCACGGCCCGCGTGGTCGTCTGCTTCTGCGAGGGCTTCACCGTGCGTGCGCTCATCAACGCCACCGACAGGCTCAAGGTGGCCGGAAAGTACATCTTTTTCGGCAGGTAAGTGTGTCCCTTCTCTCTCGCCCAGAGCAGAAACATTGGCCGCGTGTGCATGCTCGTAGGCACGCCGAGACTTTTCGTAGTCGTTCTACCCTCGAGGTCAACTTTTTAGGTAAGTGAGGCGAAGAGAGGGCGGCTCTCAGTAGATATGGCAGGGTCATTTTTTCAGTTTGCACTAGCTACTCTGAGTGTAAGCTCGACTCACCAATAATAGTGCATAGGGCGTCATCCTGACAGCTGTAGTGTAGCCGGTGTAGTTAGAAAATAGCCCTGCTTTCGGATCCTCCTGTGCGATGAGAAGCGAAATCAAGATTTAACTCCCCAGTATGGACAATGGCATCGTATCCGCTCTGCGTTTTAGTCAAGAGTGGATTCAGAAAAAGTGCGTAGGAGTACACATGCGATTTTGTGTTTATCAATGCACCCATACCCTGTCGTTGTATTCTAAGTAGTTGCGAATTTCTTATTGCATTCTTAAAGGATTGTGATGCGAAGCGGAACTCACATCGGGGGTTCCTCCTCACCAAAACTGGACACTTAAGACGTGGAGACCAAGAGAAACTGAATACTACAGGTGTGCGGTGGCTATCCCGCTCTTAAATTCCCCTGGTGGGCTTAAATGCTTGGACGCCATGCTTGATTGTTGTCACCAACCGCTCTCGTTGTTCCTGCCTTTGCAAAAGGACGAACTTGAAAAGGCCGCCAGCTTATCTGGGAGAAGAAAGATAGCGCAATGCGCATCGCGTCGGCCCGCCGTTTTGTTAGAATTAGTCCCGCCAATAAATGCACATCCAGCTCCTGACTACCGGGACCCCTATGAATACTTTCTGCCTGTCGAAGAAGGGTTTCTTTTTATTTAGGATTACCGCGCCAGACGAGAGAACTTCGCCATACCGGTAGGGCCAAGCGCAAAAGCTAACGGCGGGTCCCGTTCGTCCGTGGAATGCGTAATTAGGGATCAACAGGAACCGGTGAAGGCACATGGCCAGTGGGCAGAACGATCACTTGCTTACGCCGCGCTGTCTGTTCGTCTCGCCTAATCCGGTGTTCGCCGGGAATTTAGGCTAACCAATCGCACGGAACCCGAGCTACGAACTAAGCCTCGGTAGAGACGGGAGATTAGTGCGCGAGAAAAGAGCAAACAAAAAACTACACGGCTTTATATAAGCAGTACTTGTGTCGGTTGGTTCTGCAGGTCACTTAAACAAAGCCAAAAGCTTGCCGTAGGGATAATTTACGCGAATAAATGGACCATCAACTTTTCCACGCCAATGAGGGGCTAATGAGCCACGTTTTGCCCTTATCCTCCCCGAAGAGAAGGTGCAGCAGGAGAGGACTACCTCGCGATTGAAAAGCAAATTTAAATGCCCCCCCCCCCCCCCCTCCTCAAAATAAAATGTTTAGAAAAGCAACCGTTGGATTAAACGCGAAGGCAGGGCCATTGTTTTAGTTCCACTAGAGGGCAAGGCGAAAATCAGTGCGAAGGAGGTCGGAAAGAAATTATTACGCAGGTACATAGCTTCCCGGCGTGTTCAAAAAACAATGTACAAGACCGGGAAGCGTCCTGTGCAATAAATGTTCACATAAAATAATAAACAAATGGGGTAAATCTATTGGTTTTGCACACCACTGTTGTCGTTGGGGATTGAGACGGAGTCCTCCGCTTATAAAGAAGACGCCCGAGTGTAGTTTGTGACTGTAAGATCAAATATCAAAGATCGAAGTTTATTTCGCTCACAGTTTCATCGAAGTGAGAAAATGTACATCGATGGTTAATTAGTATGGTTAATTAGCTAGTACTACGACGGACAGAATTGAGTAGACGCAACCATAAATGTTATAAACGGTAAGGGTGCTGAGATATTTCCAACTGTCTTCATTAAAGGTACATGCATGTTTTAGCATTTATAAAATAAACTATGCGCTCGTGGATCATTAATATCGATAAACTGATGTTGTATCAGGAGTCCTGCACACCATTCCCGGTGCATAAAAATGCTCAGAAGCATAAAGCTAACACACGGTACGCGTGTGCTTTGTAATAATGAGGCACCTTCTTCCCAAAAAAAAAAAAAAAACAATGCTAAGAGAACAAACCATTCTTGCCAGATTCGTGCCGTTTCGCGTCTTATTTAAAGTCACCCACATTGAAATTTATCGACACATGTTCTTTCTCCCCGCTGAACGGCGTGATGGGCCAAACTTTCTCCGTAAGCAAACGACACGAAGCTCCTAAGGCATCCCGTGGTGCAAACAAGAAAAATATCAAACCCAAGAACAATTTTTTGACGGCCTCTATAAACCAGTACATTCCGTGCATTGAATTTATCGAAAAATACTGAATCGTGGGGAGCTTCTCAGAAGGGCGATAAATTATACAGTCGGACCAAAAGATATCAACCTTCTTTTTTTTCCCCTTCTTTCTGGTGTATGTACCTCTCCACTTTCACTCGTGCTCTCTTTCTGGCAAGTTGCCTGCGGATATTTGTTACCCTGTTGCTGCGTTTACTCTCCGTTTTCTCTTTCTTCCCAATGTCAGCCGCCTCCCTCGTTGGTGGGTTTCCTTCGCTTCTGTTCGTCGTTCCGCGATCCCGGTAGCAAAGCATTCGATCGATGGCTTCCCCCACTCTCCTTCGGTGGCGGCGTCGTTCGGACTTTATGTGTCGTCTGTATGTGGTGTGCTTTGCGCGTCTGCGCGCGCGAGTGTTTGTGTGTTGAAAGACGCGATCTGCTTTCAGATCAGTTTTGATTTTCAATGTGTGCCCGGCGAGATTTCACTATCGTTCCTCTCCTGCGCTGCCTGAAGCGCCGCTGCCCTTCCCTCCGCATTTTTCCTTTTGTTATTTCTTGCCAGCCATCTGCGCGAAGCCATCGCTGTATTTCTGTTCCCTGTTCTCGCTATTGTTTTCTTTCGGTCGACTAGTCTCGCAATTTCTAGCTCTTTTTCCCGACATCGGTGAGCTTGAGTCACTGCTAGGTAAATTTTAGTGTTTTAAGCTTTTCTTGCGTTTAAATTTTTCGCCTACGTACTTTACCGCACAGGCATTCGTGTCGTTGCCAGCCTCACCCTGTTCGTTATTTTTTTTAACTATCATATTTATTTCAAACTAGCCCAGAACATGTCGTTTATGCTCACTCAGCTCCGTGTAAGTTTTGACTAGTGTAATGCATACCACCCTCGAAAACAGCCATAACCATCTTCTACTTACCTAAACACGTTGAAAGGTAATTGTGATTGGAAGTCTGGAATATGTACGGTACGTCCTCAATTTCATAGAGTGAAGTGCGCGCGCGTGGTTAGGTAAGTACATTCTGAAGTGGAACTCTTTTTGCCCCTTCTCCTCGCCCACGTAGTGAAGTCATTTAGAATGACACACTCGCCAGAAGGGAGCTGAACTCTTTTATGAAACCTCATGGCGCAAGCGTGCCGTCTCCTCCTTGCCTGCCGCCCTGCGGTATTCTGGTTTACGGCGCTCCAGTACGACAACGGTTTCGAGTCAAGAGGTCCAACGAGTCAGAAGATCCAACGAGGCAAAAGGTCCAATATCGGGTCTTTTGACTCGTTGGATCTTTTGACTCGCTGGATCTTTTGACTCACTGTGGACCTTTTGACGCGGCTAAGGCGAGTCAAAAGGTCCGAGTCCAGTGGTCCAAGCTGTTACAAATCACATCAAGCCCAACGGCAACGTAAAAGATCCAAGAACAGACAGCCAAGATCTCCGAGAAACCAGAAACCCGAGACGGACCGTGGAGCAACTGCGGGGTTCGGACCCATACAGGGCGAAAGATTCGCCCTCACCCGTAAAGAGAAGCTGATAGCCATGGCGTAATTTCGAATAGTTCAAATTCTAACGCGTCTCTGTATATAAGTTCTGTGTGTATGTAAGTGGTGCATCAGTTGTGTATATACTACCGAGAACACGTTTTCCTTTTTGTACCAGTGCCTTGCCGCGCCAGGCTATCACAGTTGTTTTGAGATAGGGAGGGGTTTGCTCTTTTTTGTCGTGTGCCGCGCCGGGAAACATTGTTTCAAAGGGAGAGGCTTTCCCCCTGTAGTCATTAGCCTAGGCTTCTCTTCTTTGACCAACAGTGTTCTCGATCTAATTCGATGTTTGGCAAAGAATAGTGCTGCGAAATAAATGCTGTCCTGGCAAACCCCGCGGCGTTCTATTTGACGACACTCGACTGTGCGTGACGCCTTCTTGGGAGCTTCACCAACGCTTGTGTTTACTTCTTGATAATTGCGCAGCACAGGTTCGCTCCAATTAACTTTGCTTACTGAAAGAACCTTGCACATTTCTTGGCAACGTCACAATACATACAAATGTAAGTCGTGTATGTGTATAAGTAGTCTCCCTTATGTCATTCCCCTGTTCATCGAACGATACCAGTAACTGTGCGTTTCTGTTTGAATAAATATTTCTCATAACACCTCTTTTGTGTAAAATAACAAATGTTACGCAGTATACCTAATTGAGAGGGTGTGCCTGGGTTATCGGACATACTAGGTGGAGACTGAATTATTTTACTTTACAGGGACGAGGAACCGCGGATGCTGTGTTACGCGTTGGAAGAAGATGGATTAGGTTTAGAGAGTATAGCATTCGGAAAACTTTTAAAGGGGCCCCCGAACGCTAGTTACAATTTCACACACACAAAAAAAAAAATCAGTAGAACACACGAGATCCCAAGACTGAACAACTTTGCCAAGAAAATATTTGTGATTACAAATACTGAGATACATGACAGGGAAAGCTAAGCGCGAGGTGCTGCGGTACGCTCCTGTAGAATTGGTATAAAATGTGTCCAATACTCGGGAGAAACTCAAGAACCCCAACGGAAGTTGCCCCTGCGCCTCGTCACCACAGCCGGCTGTTGAAGAATAAAAAACATACATCTGCCCCAGCTAAACTTAATTCGATGGCTACACGCATTTGTTGCATTAAATAATGAAACAAATTATTATTGCTGGGCTATTAAATTAAAAATAACGAAGCAAAACTAAAAACTCTGAGGCGTTGTGCTTCTGAGCCCAAGGACGCGGATTCGATTCCCTGCAGCGGCCGCCGCTTTTCTGATGGAGGCGAAAAGCGAAAATGCCTGTGTGTTCGAGGTCTCGGCGCACATTAAAGATTCCCAGCTGGTCCAAAAATTATTCCGGAGTCCTCCACTACGGCGCGAATCAGTGCCTGTGTAGCATCGGCGTGTTAAACCTCACAATCAATAAATCAATCAATCAATCAATTAATTAATTAATTAATTAATTAATTAATTAATTGCTTAATTAATCAATCAATCAATCAAACTACTACAAAATCATTCGAATGTAACGGTATACAATGACAGATGAACTACAAATAGAACAACCTGAAAGAATAATAAAAATAAAAACAAGTTCGATGAATGCCGTCGTTCATAACGCCCATATTGGCCACGGTTTAATTCGGAACACCAGGTGCATGACGTCTACATTTAGAAGTGCAAATTCAGATATGAAAGCCAAAGCAACACTGAAAATACGATGAAATGGCGTAGTCTAAAACTGGCCACGGCTCCGAAAGTTCTCGTAATTCATTGGACCTTCTGACATGGTTTTGAATTATTGGACCTTTTGACTCGTCAGATCTCCTGACTCGTTGGATCTTTTGACTGGCTTTGGACCTTTGGACTTGTTGCATCTTTTAATTACACTGACACGTGATTATTGGATCGTTTGTCTCTTTGGACCTTTTGATTCTTTAAGCGTTTGACTTTTTTTTTACTATTTTTGACCATAAGCGTACGACAATTACCCGGGAACGACTAAGTGCTAGCAGCGTGGCGCAGTTGGGCGCGAAACGCGTCTGGTACTTAAACTCACGGCACTAAGCAAAATGAATAATGTGCAAGCGCTAAGATAAGCGCTGAATGTTTCCAAGATTGTCGAAAGAAGCGACAAAGTGGATTAGCGTGGGTTTTAACGCAAAAACGTTACTAGCTTCATTAAGCGCTTTTCCAGGGGAGCTAGGCGTCATCTGTCAATCGTACCACCAAAATGCCTCTCCCACCCGAACTGATGCCGGCGCCAACATTGTGTTACCTAACTATAAAAACTGGCCAAAATGTACGCTAGGCTCTTCAAATTCAATTGAAGGCCTAATATATGAACATTAGGGAACTACAGTGTGTCCTATTTAGAAATTGCACCTTGAAAATAGCCTTTATTACACAAGTTCGCCAATTACTTTTCGAATCTACGCATTCGGGTCCCAAAACAGAAGCTGTCGCATTCACGAGCAAGCTCAGCAGCACCCCCAGCTGCACGCCATCGCGGCAGCACCTTACGCCACGCAAGCCTAGATCGATGTCCTCTGTCATTTATTTCTTCCAGTGTCCCCTTCGCAAATGGCAGTTTTTGTGAGGGGGAAAGAATGGAGTTTCATTCCCGAAGGATAAAGATTATTTTAACAAATTTGCAACCGTGTTTAACCCCTAGGAACTTCTCTCGAGAAGAAATCTATGTGACCCATTTAGTACGGCCTAAGGACGCGGGTTCGATTCCCGGCTGCGGCGGCCGCTTTTCGGATGGAGGCGAAAAGCGAAAACGCCCGTGTGTCCGAGCTTTCGGCGGACGTACAACATACCAGGTGGTCGAAATTAGTCTGGAGCCCTCCACTACGGCGCGCCTCATCGGCTGCGTAGCATCGGCGCGTTAAACCCCCATAATCAATGAATCAACCATTTAGTAGGTGAACATATTATATAAGAAAATAAAAATAAAAAGACTGAGATGGCATCAACGCATATTGCTAACCACTGCGAAGTCACTGTAGTAGCTCCCGAGGTGACGGCGACGGCCGTCTGGTGTTTTACGTTCTTCAGAGCTTCACAAGTGAACGTCAAGGCCACAGGCCCCACTTCTATAACAACAAAAAAGATTAAGTCTATGGAACTACGCAATGAACACACAAAAACAGAGAGTTCAACAAATTTCCTTTGGATTTCCGATAAAAATTAGCCCAGCTTCACTCACCTAACGTCGCGAACGCTGATATTAACCGCGAAGCCGCTTGGCGCTCCCTGATCGCAAGGCTAAGCTTCACAGCCTCTCAAAGCCAGCAGATCGATTCCCGTTCGCGCCAATTCAATCCTGCCGCATTCCTTTGCTCGCGCCATCTGCAGAATCCTTTGTTACTTTTGAACTTGAAACACTGGCACGGGGAGGCGCTGCGAAAGGTGTTTCTTTGCTCACGGCGTATTTTTTTTTTAATTTGCTATCGGAAAAATCATGTAGCCATGTATTTGTAGTTAAAAGAGCAATGCAAGTATCACTTATGTATTGATATCTCGCCTCAAGTATGATTAATGTTTTGTTTTTTGCTGAACAATGTTGACAAGTATAAACATTGCCACCAGACGTAGTAGTTTAGCAAAGCTTCGCCTATGTAAGCGTTTCGTTCGAGCGTTCATGCAACTTGCTGCATGTGTGCTTGGCGCTTGCTTTCCTCCTCGCTAGGCTATGCCCTTTCCACATCACGGCGACCGCGTTACCACATCTCGTCCCGTGAAAGCCTCGTTGATTTAAAAAACTGGTCATTGTTCGTCCCATCTTTTCTCTTCGAAGTCTTATGTCAACGTGTGAACATTTCAGAATGATTATAAAACCCCATTTTACTTTGTCGGTTTTCTTTTAAATTTAGTTTTCACTCAGCTTATTTATTCAAAGTGACATTACATTAGGGCGTGGGAAGCGCGTATCTATCTGCTCCGATGTCCATATTCCTTTTGCATGGTTCCAATGAAGCGTCGGAGACTTCTGCTGCCTCCCAATCTGGCCGAAGCTGCTTTCTTTCGATATCGCCGCATACACCGGAAATTGCTAAAAAAGGTCAGGAGAAAAATAACACAAAAATACAATAATGTTTGTGGTCATCATTTCCTGTGATCATTACATCGTGATCCCCTCGGCCCGTACGACCTACACGCGCATATTAGCGGCGGCAGTGAGTATTGCTAATGATCGATAAGGCGGCTGGGCAGACAGGTGTTCTCTGTACATTTTCATGTTTGCTCTACTTTCGCGGACTTCCTTTGGAGGCAACAGCTCGAGGTGCGTCGTTAGCGTATAAGGTACGCGTGCAACATGACAACGGCGCTCATTAGCTTCTGGGCCGTAGCTGTACCTGGGCTATGAGATGCCCTGTAGAGAAGGGTACAAGTTAATTTGCGCCAAACGCGCAGTTCGACTTTGCAAGGACATCTCGTACACAGAAAAGTATTTGCTTTTGACCTTCATAAAAATAAATGACACACACCTAAGCATTTCTTACTGCCACTTTCCCCGCTTGACTTAAAGTCGTCCTGCTCTCTCTCTCTCTCTCTCTCTCTCTCTCTCTCTCTCTCTCTCTCTCTCTCTTGCTCTCTCTCTCGAGTTCCCCTATGGGTAGTGACTGCAAAAGAATTAATGTCCAATTCAACCATGCTGCTACTTCCACCTTTCTGTGCATGAAATGATTTTGAGAACTACATACTTCGGGGTATGTTTGGAAGTTCTGTGACTCAATTGTGCCGGTTCACTTTTCAGGGATTCTATGTGTGCGAATTGGCTGTGTACCGTAATCATTTTGACGATGTTTCTTGGTATTCAATTGCATTTATTTTCTGGCAGTCCGTTCGATAATGTCTGTTGTGAGAATCAAACCGACGATGTCTTTGTTAGTGGCCACGATATTCTCATGGTCTGACGGCTAGAGGTTGGGTGTGTAGCCTTAGCGTTGCAGTGGTCTCGATGTGGTTGGTGCACGACTGTGTTGAAGGTTTAGACTGCGTACGACACAATGCGAACTGCCGAGAAGAATGGTCTAGCTCACTGGAGAATGTTGCCCAGCAGAATTCAAAGCTCGTGCTATGGAACCCGTCGCAGTCTATGCGTATCCTATCCTAGCAGTGCGTGTTCCTTTGTGCGAGGTCACTTAAGGACCAACTACACTCAAATTTCACGTCGGCCTAATTTATTTTGAACGAACAGTTCCCCCAACCAAATCAACTGAGACATGACTGGTAGCCCCGTGAGATGCATTGTTAATCAGATAGAAACG